>NC_044032.1:350063383-350398800 GCF_901765095.1 Microcaecilia unicolor
TGCTTGCGAACTGGACAAAACCATTAACTAACCCCCACATCCCCAAGAAGATCGAGTCCCAGTACCGGATCCATGGGGACCCAGAGCTGATGCGCACGCAGTTGCCTCATGATTCTGGAGTTGTGGATCTGGCCCTAAAGAAGGCTAAGAGTTCTAGGGAACATGCTTCGGCGCCCCCGGGCAAAGACGCTAGAACCTTAGACTCCTTTGGGAGGAAGGCCTACCATTCCTCTATGCTCGTGTCCAAGATCCAGTCTTACCAGCTCTACACGAGCATCCACATGCGGAACAATGTGCGGCAGTTGGCGGGCTTGGTTGATGCTCTTCCCCCTGAGCAAGCCAAGCCTTTTCAGGGGGTGGTCAGGCAGCTGAAGGCGTGCAGAAAATTCCTGGCCAGAGGAGTTTATGACACTTTTGATGTTGCGTCCAGGGCCGCTGCTCAAGGTGTGGTGATGCGCAGGCTCTCATGGCTGCGTGCCGCCGACATGGAGAATAGACTCCAGCAGCGGATTGCGGACTCGCCTTGCCGTGCGGACAACATTTTTGGCGAAAAAGTCGAACAGGTGGTAGAGTCTCTCCACCAGCGGGACACCGCATTCGACAAGTTCGCCCGCCGGCAGCCTTCAGCTTCTACCTCTACAGGTAGACGATTTTTCGGGGGAAGGAAGACTGTTCCCTATACTTCTGGCAAGCGTAGGTACAATCCTCCTTCCCGACAGCCTGTGGCCCAGGCTAAGCCCCAGCGCGCTCGCTCTCGTCAGCAGCGTGCGCCTCAGCAAGGCCCCGCGGCTCCCCAGCAAAAGCAAGGGGCGAGCTTTTGACTGGCTCCAGCAGAGCATAGCCGACATCCAAGTGTCCGTGCCGGGCGACCTGCCAGTCGGGGGGAGGTTGAAAGCTTTTCACCAAAGGTGGCCTCTCATAACCTCCGATCAGTGGGTTCTGCAAATAGTCCGGCAGGGATACACCCTCAATTTGGCCTCAGAACCTCCAAATTGTCCACCGGGAGCTCAGTCTTACAGCTTCCAGCACAAGAAGGTACTTGCAGAGGAACTCTCCGCCCTTCTCAGCGCCAATGCGGTCGAGCCCGTGCCATCCGGGCAAGAAGGGCTGGGATTCTATTCCAGGTACTTCCTTGTGGAAAAGAAAACAGGGGGGATGCGTCCCATCCTAGACCTAAGGGCCCTGAACAAATATCTCGTAAAAGAAAAGTTCAGGATGCTTTCCCTGGGCACCCTTCTCCCCATGATTCAGCAAAACGATTGGCTATGCTCTCTGGACTTGAAGGATGCCTACACACACATCCCGATACTGCCAGCTCACAGACAGTATCTGCGATTTCAGCTGGGCACACGCCACTTCCAGTACTGTGTGCTACCCTTTGGGCTCGCCTCTGCGCCCAGGGTGTTCACAAAGTGCCTAGCTGTGGTAGCAGCGGCGCTTCGCAGGCTGGGGGTGCACGTGTTCCCATATCTCGACGATTGGCTGGTGAAGAACACATCCGAGGCAGGAGCCCTGCAGTCCATGCAGATGACTATTCGCCTCCTGGAGCTACTGGGGTTTGTGATAAATTACCCAAAGTCCCATCTTCTCCCAGTGCAGAAACTCGAATTCATCGGAGCCCTGCTGGATTCTCGGACGGCTCGCGCCTATCTCCCAGAGGCGAGAGCCAACAACTTGTTGTCCCTCGTCTCGCGGGTGCGAGCGTCCCAGCAGATCACAGCTCGGCAGATGTTGAGATTGTTGGGCCACATGGCCTCCACAGTTCATGTGACTCCCATGGCCCGCCTTCACATGAGATCTGCTCAATGGACCCTAGCCTCCCAGTGGTATCAGGCCGCTGGGGGTCTAGAGGACGTGATCCACCTGTCCACGAGTTTTCTCGAATCCCTGTATTGGTGGACGATTTGCTCCAATTTGACTCTGGGACGTCCCTTCCAAATTCCTCAGCCACAAAAAGTGCTGACCACGGATGCGTCTCTCCTGGGATGGGGAGCTCATGTCGATGGGCTTCACACCCAAGGAAGGTGGTCCCTCCAAGAAAGCGATCTACAGATCAATCTTCTGGAGTTGCGAGCGATCTGGAACGCTCTGAAGGCTTTCAGAGATCGGCTGTCCCACCAAATTATCCAAATTCAGACAGACAATCAGGTTGCCATGTACTATGTCAACAAGCAGGGGGGCACCGGATCTCGCCCCCTGTGTCAGGAAGCCGTCAGCATGTGGCTCTGGGCTCGCCGTCAAGGCATGGTGCTCCAAGCCACATATCTGGCAGGCGTAAACAACAGTCTGGCCGACAGGTTGAGCAGGATTATGCAACCTCACGAGTGGTCGCTCAATTCCCGTGTGGTGCGACAGATCTTCCAGGCGTGGGGCACCCCCCTGGTGGATCTCTTCGCATCTCAAGTGAACCACAAGGTCCCTCAGTTCTGTTCCAGGCTTCAGACCCACGGCAGACTGGCGTCGGATGCCTTCCTCCTGGATTGGGGGGAAGGCCTGCTGTATGCTTATCCTCCCATACCTCTGGTGGGGAAGACTTTGTTGAAACTCAAGCAAGACCGAGGCACCATGATTCTGATTGCTCCCTTTTGGCCGCGTCAGATCTGGTTCCCTCTTCTTCTGGAGTTATCCTCCGAAGAACCGTGGAGATTGGAGTGTTTTCCGACCCTCATCACGCAGGACGAAGGGGCTCTTCTGCATCCCAACCTCCAGTCCCTGGCTCTCACGGCCTGGATGTTGAGGGCGTAGACTTTGCCTCTTTGGGTCTGCCAGAGGGTGTCTCCCGCATCTTGCTTGCTTCCAGGAAAGACTCCACTAAGAGAAGTTACTTCTTTCATTGGAGGAGGTTTGCCGTCTGGTGTGACAGCAAGGCCCTAGATCCTCGCTCTTGTCCTACACAGACCCTGCTTGAATACCTTCTGCACTTGTCTGAGTCTGGTCTGAAGACCAACTCCGTAAGGGTTCACCTTAGTGCAATCAGTGCATACCATTACCAAGTGGAAGGTAAGCCGATCTCAGGACAGCCTTTAGTTGTTCGCTTCATGAGAGGTTTGCTTTTGTCAAAGCCCCCTGTCAAGCCTCCTACAGTGTCATGGGATCTCAATGTCGTTCTCACCCAGCTGATGAAACCTCCTTTCGAGCCACTGAATTCCTGCCATCCGAAGTACTTGACCTGGAAGGTCATTTTCTTGGTGGCGGTTACCTCGGCTCGTAGAGTCAGTGAGCTTCAGGCCCTGGTAGCCCAGGCCCCTTACACCAAATTTCATCACAACAGAGTAGTCCTCCGCACTCACCCTAAGTTTCTGCCAAAGGTCGTGTCGGAGTTCCATCTGAACCAGTCAATTGTCTTGCCAACATTCTTTCCCCGTCCTCATTCCTGCCCTGCTGAACGTCAGCTGCACACATTGGACTGCAAGAGAGCATTGGCCTTCTATCTGGAGCGGACACAGCCCCACAGACAGTCCGGCCAATTGTTTGTTTCTTTTGATCCCAACAAGAGGGGAGTGGCTGTAGGGAAACGCACCATATCCAATTGGCTAGCAGATTGCATTTCCTTCACTTACGCCCAGGCTGGGCTGGCTCTTGAGGGTCATGTCACGGCTCATAATGTTAGAGCCATGGCTGCGTCGGTAGCCCACTTGAAGTCAGCCACCATGGAGGAAATTTGCAAAGCTGCGACGTGGTCATCTGTCCACACATTCACATCTCATTACTGCCTGCAGCAGGATACCCGACGCGACAGTCGGTTCGGGCAGTCAGTTCTTCAGAACCTGTTTGGGCTTTAGGATCCAACTCCACCCCCCGAGGGCCCTGTTTGTTCTGTTCCAGGCTACACTCTCAGTTAGTTGGTAAATTTTTTAGGTCAATCTCAGTTATGTCCTCGCCGTTGCGAGGCCCAATTGACCAATGTTGTTGTTTTGAGTGAGCCTGGGGGCTAGGGATGCCCCATCAGTGAGAACAAGCAGCCTGCTTGTCCTCGGAGAAAGCGAATGCTACATACCTGTAGAAGGTATTCTCCGAGGACAGCAGGCTGATTGTTCTCACCAACCCGCCCGCCTCCCCTTTGGAGTTGTGTCTTCCCTTGAAGTGTATTGTCTTGCTACATACTGGACTGGCCGGCTCGAGCCGGTTTCGGGCGGGAAGACGGCCGCGCATGCGCGGTGCGCGCGGGCGCGCGAGGGCTAGCAAAGGACTTTGCTAGTGAAGTTTCCGATTGGAGGGGCTGCCGTGGACGTCACCCATCAGTGAGAACAATCAGCCTGCTGTCCTCGGAGAATACCTTCTACAGGTATGTAGCATTCGCTGTCTCAGCCCCTCCCTTGCCCTCCTGTCCCTCCCATCTCTCTCCCACTTCCCCAGTTTTTTCCGTATTCTCTAGATCTCTGTACTTAATCTCCTTCATCCTACCCCTCATCTATTTTCTCCTGTCTCTGTGACTCACTATCTCCAGTTCCTTTTGTTGCTCATCCCTTCCATGATCTCCAGTCTTTGTTTACCCTCTACCCAGACTCTCATGATTTTTTTTCTTTTCTCCCCTTCTCATCTTTTCAGATCTAGCACTTTCTCTCTTTCTCCCTCCCTCTTTCTTTCAAATACTTTTTACCCTGACAGTTGTAAATACCTTCTTTTAACCACTCTCTATCCTATGTCCACCTCAAATAGCCCACAGTCAGTTTAACACCAACTGATTCACCAAGTCCTCACTCAAGGTCCCTCCCATCAATCTTTTTCTCCTCACCACCCAACCAATCTATCCATCCTCTCCACATACCCAAATCCTTATGTTACCACCAATCCAGTCTCTGAGTTCCCACTCTTCCCAAACCCAGTATCTGAGCCCCTACTTTTGCCTAGCCAATATCAATTCATGCTCCTCACCACCCCCCCCCCCCCCCCCCCGCAAATTGAGTCCACAACCTCTCCTACTTTACTTCTTCCACCCCCAAGAGCTTTTAGACTTTTTGCCTCCTGTCCATCAACCCTGCCTTTTTGTCTGGGCCATTGTTTGAGTTGTCTGCTTCTCTTGCTGCGAATCTACTGATGTCGTATAGCTTAGGGTTTTTTTTGGCATTTAATATACCTCCTTTAAAACAAGAGTAAGCAATGAAGAAAGAGAAAAAAGAGCCAAAACTACAGTAACAGTTGGATGGGGAAATCAAGTAATCCAGAAAGTAAAGGAAGGGAGAGTAGAAGAAGCAGCATGTGCTGAAGGCTATCAGAGGTGAGTCCAGAGCTCGAAACCCTGGAAAGACCAGGGAGAAGAGGTGGGTCTTTAGATTAATGGTTGTATAGGAGGCTTCTGTTCGGAGAGCCAGAGGAAGGGCATTCCAAAGAGAAGGGGCCATATTAAAGAACTGAGTGACGAGTGGATTCAAGTGTGAGCAGTGGAGGAAGAGAAAAATGCTGGACTGTGACTGACCATAGGATGGTCTGAGGGAAGAACGATAGGAGGGTAAGCCAGTGTGAAGGACCTTATGAACCATGGTAAGTATCTTCTATTGTATGCGGAAGGCGATGAGAAGACAATGGAAGTGTGCCAGGAGAGGAGTTAAATGGTCATGGCAACAAGTATGACAGAAAAGATGGACAGCAGTGCTCTGAATGGACTGGAGATGTTTCAGAAAATGGTTAGGCAGTCTGTCAATCCTTAGTAAATAGTATTGCATTAATCAAGTCAAGTATTAACAAGTGAGTGTAGGAGTGTGGTGCAGGCTTTATTGTCCAAGTAACTATGTAGTGAGCGGATAGAGTGAAGGGATAGGAAGCAGGATTGGACAACCAAGGAGGTGAGCTTCAAAGGAGAGATGAGTTGAGGATAATGTCAAGATATTTAAATTAACAAATGTCAGAGGGGAATTACAGAATTGCTGTTGGTTGGGGAAAATGGATGACCAGTGATCCAGAGGGCAGCTGTCTTTGAGAGGTTCGGAAGAAGACGATTAAAGGTAGGCCAGACTGAAGAGAGGAGAAATCTGTGGCATAAGGAGTTTGAGAAGAGAACAGGAGGATATGATCCGCGTATCAGTAAAAGCTAATAGTAGAGGACTGGATCAAAGAGGCAAGAGGACTAAGAAAAATGTTGAAGCCTTGGAGCACCCCACATGAGAGAGGCTTATGGCTTGAATTAGTTGAAGGAATGGAGACAAAGTATGGTCAGACAGAAAGGAAGAGAACCAATTGTAAACTTTTGCAGAGATACCACATGAAGAGAGATAAGTAAGAAGAAGAGAATTACTTAAGCTAAATGCCATATGGTTCACTGAAAAGCATCAGTTTGAACAATGTGACATTCTGTTTCCAGATTGCTATGTGGTTCCTGTAGCTGCTGATCAAGGAACCTGTGGTGCTAGCATGAAAGAAAGATGCTTACACTATTGTGAGGAAACGTTTCTAGAAATTATGGGGTGAACATAAAGGTGGGCGATGCAAAGAGGGGCAGGAGGGGGGGGGGGGGGGGGGGGGGAAAGATTGAGGACACTCCAAAACAGATTCAAGGCCCTGATGGTCAAAAGTAAACGCAGCGCTAGAGACCATTAGTGCTGTACTAGGGCCTGCATTTACCTGCACAGAATGTTCAAAGGTGTCTAATGCGGGAAATGAGCGTGACAGGCACTAGTGCAGCTAGCATGTAAATGTAGCCAAGCTCATGTAAATGAAGTCATTTTGTATGCGTTTTCAGTGTTTAGAAAAGAGTGCCCAAAACAAAACTGCCTTACCGCTGCAATAAATGACATCATGTTAGAACAGACATTAGGGTGTTGGAAGAGAGGATTTCTCATGATTCTCATGCTTCTCATGATTTTTTTTCTGCAGTTTTGATTTCTTTTGGAAGCAGAAGAAAGCCCATGTAAGCCCTTAAGCGCTGATCATGAGAAACAGCAAACCCAAGTGAAGGCACACGTTGGCATCTGTTTCCTGTGTCTAAATATAAGCATCCAAGCTTCAAAAAAAAAAAAAATTAATTAAAAACGCTTATATTTAGGCTTCAGAAAAGACGCCAATGTGTGCTCCCACATTTGGGTTTCACCCAGGCGCATGCGCACAGGAGCCGAGCTTACCATTGAGCTCTTCTGCTCATGCGTTAGCAGTACTCCTGTGCCAAAGCACAGTCCTGCCAAACTCCCTAATGCTCAATGCTATGGGCGTGCCTATATTTGCATTTCATTAACTTTGAGCATTAGGGCATTCTGCGCGGTTTTGTGCAGTATTTTCATGGCATTATTCAGAACAATACCGGAGGTTTGAACATCGGGGCTTCAGAGACTAGATCCTGTTTGCTTGAGTATAGTGATGCCCTGCTTTCAGTACATCTTGTTTTCATGTCTCCCTGACAAACTAGTCCAGATGCTATCCTGCTGACAGATGGGTACAGAGAAGAGACTTCCTTGGTGGCACTCCTTTTGTAAGAGCTGATTCAGAACACTACTCCATCCTAGATTTCTAGAACTTGTGAAAAGGCTCGCCGCACATGATTGCCATGTCCTGCTGCCGCTGTCTTGAGGGACCACTTCTGCAAAGTCAGTCAGATGTCTGTTTTCCTACATCTTGTCAGACTTGTCACATTCTTTTTAAGTTTGCTTTGTTTTCATATTCCACTCTGCAGGCCTCACTGAGGCCTCGAGCTTCCAGTTGGGTAACTTTTCAACATTGAGCCATTTGATTTTGCTGCAGCTATTTTTCCAGGAGACATGTTCCAAAAGAAGGCCCAGAGCAACTTCAAAATGTGCACCCTCTGTAACAGGATCATGTCTGTAATGGATACTCATAATTGGTACTGCAACGCCAGGAGCTCAACCGTGATTTCTCTTTGTAAATTATTTTCACAGGTGTCCAAGAGAAGGATTTGAGGTTGATTCATCAGAGGAGTAAAATTCTGTGTAACCTCCCATTCCTTTTGTGGTTACTCCCTTGGACTTTAATGTGGTCCTTAGGTCCTTGGCTCTGCCGCTACCCCCTCCCCCAAACTGTTAAAGTGGATGTCACTATAGGACCAGATGCTCAGGGCTGTTCTGGTGGCCATCTGTTTGGCCAAATGTATTTTAAAGTTGCATGCTTTCTTCCAGGGAGTCTAATTTGGTTTCCTTGAAGGGAAAGGTATCTTTTGTCATCTGATGCCAGACTAATTTTTTTCCCCCTGAAAGCACTCTCTCCTTTTCATTTGAATCAGAACCTCCTCTTTCTGCCTTCCGCAAGACTAACAGAGTAGAAGGGGCAAGAGACTAGACATCCAGGATGTTAAAAGCGTTTTCCGAGGACAAGCAGGCTGCTTGTTCTCACGACTGGGTCAACGTCCACGGCGGCCCCCATCAACTGAATTTTTCAAAGCAAAAATATCTCAAAGCTTTGAGAGAACCTTCCTGCGCGCGGGGCGCTTGCATTGCGCATGCGTGGCCGTCTTCCCGCCCAATTTTCTTTCTTTCCGCGGTGAAGAGAAGCAGTGTTTTCTCATCTCTTTGGACCCCTCAGAAAACCTTTGGCCGTTTTTTTCCCGGAGTTTTTCTCTGGTTTATTTCTCTTTCCCTTCTCCTTCCCTTGTCTTTTTTTTAAAAAGTAAAAAAAAAAAAAAAATCCTTTTATTTCTTTAGTTTTTCCCTTTCAAAGTTTCCTTTCGTTTCTGCTGCGGCTTCCCTTTTTTAACATAGTAACATAGTAGATGATAGCAGAAAAAGACCTGCACGGTCCATCCAGTCTGCCCAACAAGATAAATTCACGTGTGCTACTTTTTGTATCTGCCATTGACAGGGCACAGACCGTAGAAGTCTGCCCCGCCTTCCACCAACGGCTCTGCCACTCAATCTCGGCTAAGCTTGTGCTCTCCCTTTTAGCACAATCGTGAATTTTGATCTCGCTGCCACTATTTTTCTGTCCATGTCATTGAGAATTCCCAGCGGCTTCAAGAAGAGTACTCGGTGCAACTGGACGATCTTGGGTACCGACCCCCACGCGTGGTGTCTTCAGTGCCTTGGGCTCGACCATTGCCCAGACGCATGTAAGTTGTGTCTTAGCTTGAAAAAGCGAACACAGGCGTCGAGACAAGCTCTTCGGGACTGACTTTTTGGAGCTTCGTCCGGTTCCTCGACGTCGACAGCGGTACCGAGGTCGTCGTCGTCGATATCGGCACCGGGGATGGCATCGACTTCAGGAGCGCAGGTAATGGCTGTCCGGAGACCACCAGACACTGGGAGCAGTGAGCCGTCGAGCGGGTCTCCACCTGTCTCAAAGTCCCCTGCTGTGCAGGCCCCTCGGGACCGACCCCTTTTGGACCCAACCCCGAGGAGACGTGTGGATTCCACGTCCACCTCGTCGGTACTGAGGAGTATTGATGACGTGCATCGAGTGAAGGCGAAGAAGCATCGTCATTGATCTCCTTCAAAGCACGGTACCTGGAGCTCCGGGGCGTTGAAGGATTCGGCACCCATGAAGCGTCGACGCCGGGAGGAACGCTTACCCTCCATACAAGAGGTGTCGGTGCGTCGGTCTTCGGGCAGCCCGGTACCGTCTCCTGAACCTCCACAGATTCTGACGCCAATTCCTACACTGACCCCACAGCCTTGCTTGACAGCGACTCTAGACGAGCGCATCCGAGCCATTCTTCCAGGTCTTCTGGAGGGGTTGCTGCGTTAGTCTACTGCGGTGCCAGGGGTGCTTGCGCCCTCGGTACCGTCGATAGAAGCGGCAGCTGGCTCTTTGCCTGTAGTGAGGTCCCTGACGCCGGTACCGCCTTCAGCATCGGCTGCCACCCAGGTCGACTCCCCGTCGACATCGCTGCAGGGAGCTTCATCGCCACCGGCATGGGAGTTGACTTCTCGGCATCGCCATAGAGGACATGGTTCCTCAGCGTCAAGACGGGCCCGGTTTCGGACTGCCGTTAAGGAACTCTTGTCCGATAACGATGAGGATGCCTTGTGGGATGAAGGCGAAGATCCCAGGTATTTCTCTTCCGAGGAGTCTTGTGTGTTCTTCCCTCTGATCTTACTCCATAAGTACATAAGTATTGCCATACTGGGAAAGACCAAAGGTCCATCGAGCCCAGCATCCTGTTTCCAACAGTGGCCAATCCAGGTCACAAATACCCGGCAAGATCCCATAAATGAAAATGTACAAAACATTTTATACTGCTTATCTCAGAAATAGTGGATTTTCCCCGTCCATTTAATAACGGTCTATGGACTTTTCCTTTAGGAAGCCGTCCAAACCGTTTTAAAACTCCGCTAAGCTAACCGCCTTTACCACATCTCTGGCAATAAATTCCAGAGTTTAATTACAAGTTGAGTGAAGAAAAAGTTTCTCAGATTCATATTAAATTTGCTAGATTGTAGCTTTATCGCATGCCCCCTAGTCCTAGTATTTTTGGAAACCATGAACAGACGCTTCACATCTACTCGTTCAACTCCACTCATTATTTTATAGATCTCTATCATATCTCCCCTGAGCCGCCTTTTCTCCAAGCTGAAGAGCCCTAGCCGCTTTAGCCTTTCCTCATAGGGAAGTCGTCCCATCCCCTTTATCATTTTCGTTGCCCTTCTCTGCACCTTTTCTAATTCCATTATATCTTTTTTGAGATGCAGCGACCAGAATTGAACACAATATTCGAGGTGTGGTTGCACCATGGAGTGATACAAAGGCATTATATCATCTTCATGTTTGTTTTCCATTCCTTTCCTAATAATACCTAACATTCTATTTGCTTTTGAAAAGGGACACATTTTCTGTTTAGCCAAAGAGATGCAGTGTATTTGTTTGAATAATTCGGATAACGTCTGCTGTGTTTGTGGTGAAGTGACTTTTGCATCACAAAAGCCGGAGTATAACAGCTATGGTTAAGAGAGCCTACCACCTTTATTTTGGCTGCAGAATTGGAGATCAGGATGAGAGCTGGGCTCTGCACATATGCTGCAACACTTGTGCAACTAATCTTTGTCAGTGATTGAACTGGAAAAGGAAATCTGCCTTCAGCATTGCCAATGATTTGGCGAGAGCCCACAGATCGTATCGGCAATTCTTACTTCTGCATAGTGCCTCCAGTTGGAAAAGATTTGGCCAAAGAAGAAAAAGTGGACTGTGTAGTATCCAGACATTCCATCAGTTATCACCTAGTACCACATGTTGGAGGAGGACTGTTGGACCCTGATGCACTATAATCATTCTCACTTGAGTCCATTGAGTAAGCGGATGAAACTTCTGGCCCTGAAGCATCAGTCACATAATCCAACTGACATCTTTTGATGTGTCCATAATGCTCTATGATGATGTACATTGATTGAATAGTTGACACTGAAGAGAGTGGATGACAGACCAAAACTAAGTCCATTGTTTCATAAGAGAGGTTACAGTGCGTTTCTTCTTCCCACGCTTTTTGTATTCCTACATCCTGTGAAGAGAGCTTGTTAATAATCTATATAATTGGGAAGCTATATGACCTTTTTGGAACAAAATTAAAATGTAGGTTGTAATAGATGGTTGCTGATATGTTAGACTCTTTAAAAGGTTACTATCAGTAATACTATGTTTCAACTGTAGCCATTTAAATATTTGAGAGTTTGCAATCGAGAATTGTGATTGAAGAGGTGGAAGGGTTTGATTAAATTCATTTCCAATACGTGTTGAAGACATAAAATGCCTTTCTAAAACCATTTCATTCAGAAATTTTTTTTTTTGTTAATTTTAATTTTTGGATGTCCCCATAAGACTTTCAGGTCAGGGCTTCTTTTACTAAACCGTGCTAGCGATTCCCACCCAGCAAAAGAGAGGAAACCCATAGGAATTGAATGGGCTTCCTCTTATTTGCTACGCCTGCAATTGCTGGTGCCACTTAGTAAAAGAAGCTCTCACTGAGGAGACACTAGCCACCTTATTTTCGAAAGAGAAAGACGCCCATATTTTGACCCAAATCGGGAGATGGGCGTCTTTCTCCTGTGGGCGCCCAAATCGGTATAATCGAAAGCCGATTTTTGGCGTCTTCAACTGCAATCTGTCGCGGAAACGGCCAAAGTTGACGGGGGCGTGGTGAAGGCAGGACTGGGGCATGTTTATCGGCCGAGGAGAGATGGCTGTCCTCGGCTGATAATCGGGGGGGAAAAAAAAAGGCATTTTTAGCGCGAATTTGGGTAACTTTTTTTTGGACCCCTTTTTTTCATGAACAAGTCCCCAAAAAGTGCCCTAAATGACCAGATGACCACCGGAGGGAATCGGGGATGACCACCCCTGACTCCCCCAGTGGTCACTAACCCCCTCCCACCCAAAAAAAACAACTTTAAAACCTTTTTTTTTCCAGCCTGTATGCCAGCCTCAAATGTCATACCCAGCTCCATCACAGCAGTATGCAGGTCCCTGGAGCAGTTGTTAGTGGGTGCAGTGGACTTCAGCCAGGTGGACCCAGGCCCATCCCCCCCCCCCCCCCCCCCCCCCCCCCCCCCCCCCCCCCCCCGATCTGCTATGGATTTACAGCCTGTCTCACTAACACAGACTACCCAATAATTACCGTGGATTCTTTTGGATTCGTAATGAGTAAATGAAATTTTTATACACAATGGTTAGCTGTATAAACAATCATGACATCACTGGTCTCTACATCTAAGCAATGCAAAGAGTTGTTTGACCAGGAAAGAAACAATAATTACATACATACAATCATCACTGATCTCCATCATCCAAGCTCTTGTCATCATCAGCTGAGGAGGGCCCGACAAATACACAGCGAAAGAGCTAGGAACTTTTTGGACCAGGAATAGATTTCTGCGCAGCCTGTACGTTGCTCACAGATGAACCCCACTGTGCTGTGACAAGCCCTCCCTTTTATTAGGTTCTGAGCCCATGTCCAGAGCTATGGGAAGTTACAGGAACGCCTCTAAGGGAAAATTACAGAATGTACATGTGGATGCAGTCACATGCTTCCGGCCCAAGCAAACAAACCACTGGCCAGGTGGCTCATTTCTTGAACGTCGAGCATATCCTGTCTCCCCCCTGCACAAACTGAATTGGTTAGAGACATGCCTTATCTTTCACATTCCAACTTATTTTTATATTCAGAAGGAAAGTTACTTTTGGTCAGAAAAACAAGATTTCAAAGGGTATTATCGGACAAAAGCAGGATAGAAAAGCAATCCTTTAAGATGACATTTAAACAATGAATGAAACAGAATTACTTCTAATCAACAACACAGACCCCAGGTGCAATGGTCGTATAAGACAGGGTTGAAAAGCAATCTTTTAAAATTCACTTCCATTACACCCCCTACCTGTTACACTTGTGCTGGTAAATGGGAGCCCTTCAAACCGCCCCCAAAACCCACTGTACCCACATCTAGGTGCCCCCCTTCAGCCATAAGTGCTATGGTAATGGTGTAGAGTTGTGGGGAGTGGGTTTTGGGGGGGGGGGATTTGGGGGGCTTAGCACCCAAGGGAAGGGAGCAAAGGACTTCAGAGGTAGTTAACTTTTTTTTTTAATTGTTACAAGTGCCCCCTAGGGTGCCTGGTTGGTGTCCTGGCATGTGAGGGGGACCAGTGCACTACGAATCCTGGCCCCTTCCATGACCCAATGCCTTGGATTTGTTGGTTTTTGAGCTGGGCGCCTTCGGTTTCCATTATCACTGAAAAACGAAACTGCCCAGCTCAACTCCGCACAAATCCGATGCATTTGGCTGGCACAAACCGTATTATCGAAAAAAAGATGGATGCCCATTTTTTTCCTAAAATACAGTTTGTCCCGCCCCTTCACGTACCCGTTCTCGGAGATAGACTCCCATGGAGATGGGCCTTTGCATTCGATTATGCCCCTCCACGATATAATCCATAGAATTATCTAGTTGTAAAAGAAGTTGTTAAGAAGCTGCTAGGATGGGATTAGATTTTAATTTGTCTGGAATAAAATGTGTAAGTATATAGGAATAAGAAATGGCTTAAGAAATTCTTTTCCCAAATTAAGCCACATAGGCGTATAAGACATTGCTTCTCTCTTCCAGTAGCACAGTTGCTGTGTAACAAAGAATTTATGGTATAGATAAAAATCTGGTAATGCTACTCCTGAGAAGTCCTTTGTTTTGTTTTTAAAAAAATGTTTTTAACGAATTTTGGGTGTTTTTGAAACCCATAAAAATTGAGTGAGCATACTGTTTATAAAATAGAACTGGGAAATAATACAGGTAGCATTCTTAAAACAAAATTAATCTTGGCCATAAGCATCATCTTGATTGTTTCTAAATGACCGCACCATGATAAATGAAGAGTATTTTTTTTTTTTAGTAGCTATTGTGTCGTCTAAATCGGGACTTAAATCTAATCCTTTTTAATTCTTTGGATGACCAAATTAAACCAGCAGAGGAAGCAATATCAGGAGTGGGATTACCTCATTTTTTTTGTTTGGGTATTTATTTTGTAACCTGAAAATTTAGCGACGGATTCTACTAAGGGAAGAAAACATAGTATTGATTTTTTTTTTCTGGATTGGAAAAAAACCAGTATGACGTCGGCATATGCTACAGATTTAACTTCAAATAAGTTTAATTTGATACCTGAAATATTGGGATCTTGTCTTATAGCTAATAAAGAGGCTCAAGTGCTAAGTTAAAGAGTAGTAGAGATAATGGTCAGCCCTGACCTGTACCTCTAGTCAGAACGATATATTTGGATAAGGAGTTATTTGCATGAATTTGATCTTGGGGTTGTGTATATAAAATTTAACTTTATTGATGTAAGAGTCCAGCGCACCAACCCATTTTAATACTGTGAAAAGGAAATTCCATTTCACCCTTTCAAAAGCCTACTCTGCATCTACAGACATTGCTATGACAGGATGCTGGATGGTTTTTGCCAAGATGGAAATTTGAAAGAATAAGCGAGAGTTATCGGTTGTGAGGCAATCAGGCACAAAGCCAACTTGATTAGGATGGTTAACACCCTATATTTTGAATCTGTTGGAAAGAGTTTTGGCAAAGATTTTATAATCCAACTTAAGAAGTGATATTGGTCTATAATTAGAGATAAAAACTGGATCTTTGTTGGGATTTTGGAAGAATAGTTATGACCGCTTCTGTTAAATTATTAATGTTAATAGGTTGCCATCTGGACCTGGGGCTTTCCTAATTTTGAGAGACTCAATAACTTCTAATATTTCTTTATTGTTTATCGGGGCTTGTAATATTTTAATTTCCTGTTTATTCCATGAAGGGATTGATAATTTTTCCAAGTATAAGTTCAATTCTTCTATTTTATAGTCTGATTCTGGTGTATATAAATTTGAATAAAATTCAAAGAATGCTTCCATATCATCATGCTGATCAATCCATAGACTGGTGGGTTGTGTCCATCTACCAGCAGGTGGAGATAGAGAGCAATCCTTTTGCCTCCCTATATGTGGTCATGTGCTGCCGGAAACTCCCCAGTATGTTCTCTATCTCAGCAGGTGGTGGTCACACACAGCAGCAGCTCTGGCTAGGCCTCCAAGCCTAATTTTTAGGTTTTGTTGAGTGCCTGGGGTTGAGGGCTCTTCTTGAGCAAGTGCAAACCTGGTGGCGCCAGGTCCCTCCTTTTCTCCCCCCTCCTGCTGGCTCCGTTAAAAAAAAAAAAAAAAAATTTTGAACGTCCTTAAAGGCGTTTATTTCGACGTTTATTTAAACGTTTATTGCAGCTACTCACTGGGACACCAGGTCGTTACAGCTCGGAGCGGAAAGCAGGTAATTTTTACCTTTTTATAGCGGGCAGGGGGTTCCCCGATTGATCTCCACGTGGCATATGGCGTCGGAGGGCGAGGGCGCAAAGAGTCGCTCCCCGGATCGCTTAGGCGCTTCTAGAGGGGATGCGGGGGTCTTAAAGTCTGATTCGCCCTTGTTGGGTGACAGTTTCGTGACCGATGAGTGTCCCGGTCCTTCCTCCGGCGTGGCGGTTTTTCCCGCCATAAATGCCCATCCCCCGCTGCTCGCCTCCGCCATCTTGGCCGGCCACGCGGCTCGGACGGCTTCTTCGTGGGCCGCCCTTGAGGGAGACATTAATGCCATGGACGCCCTTAATTTGGGCGACGGCACCAAAGCGGCTAAAGTTAAGCGCCGTTTTTCCCGCGCGGCTCCTTCGCGGAGTGTCGCGCCGGACGCCATTTTGGATGCGCAGCATGTCTCTCCCCCACTCTTGCGAGCGCCGGTTGAGGGTGCGTCTAGGGCTGTAGCCCAGGCTGCGGAAGTGCACAGTCTGGGGGGTTTCTCCCCCGAGTTTGTTTTGCTGCTGCATCAGGCCTTCCTTATGCAAAACGCTGCCCCTGCTCCCTCGTTTGGTAAAGAGGTTGAGGTCCCCGGAGGTAAACGCCCTCGGGTTGATTCCCAGGCCTTGGAGGACCTTGTCTCCTCCGATGTAGATGAGGGCAGCGTATCTGAGTTCTCCCAACGGTCCTTTGCGGATTCCTTGGAGGAGACGGATCCCCGCTCGGTTGGAGCGGATGACCCCTCTGCAGCGCGGCTTTTTAGCTCAGAGGATTTGCCCAACCTGTTAGTGCAGGCCATGGGCATTTTGAAGATTTCCTCTCCGGAGGACGTCTCTCCCTCAGCCCCTGTTGGCTCTGCCATTATGCTGGGGACGAAACGCCCGCCTAGAACCTTCCACGTGCATGATGCCATGCACACCTTAATTTCGGCTCAATGGGAGTTCATCCCGGTACTGGCATTGAAGCCAGTACGGGTCCTGTTGGACAATGCTACTGCTGTGGCCTATGTCAACCGCCAGGGAGGTACCAAGAGCGCCCCTCTAGCCAAGGAGGCCATGAATCTATGCCAGTGGGCGGAAGCAAACCTGGAACAGCTGTCAGCGGCCCACATTGCCGGAGTCATGAATGTTAAGGCGGACTTTCTCAGTCGCCATACCTTGGAGCCCGGAGAGTGGCAGCTATCTGCTCAGGCGTTCTTGGACATCACGAAGCGCTGGGGCCAGCCGAGCCTAGATCTGATGGCGTCATCGGCCAATTGGAAACATATATCCTCCCATTTCTGGACAGATTGCCTTTCAGATTAGGCAGAACTGAGCATTTTCCACATGTGTTTTTTTTTCCCAACCTCCAAGTCGATACCTTGTTCTTTCAAAGAAAACCTGCTTTGCTTTCATCTCAGCATAATGTACCTTATCCACATATAGTGCTCTTCAACCTTTCTAATTCTGTTTGTAATTTGAAGAGGAATCCATTGTTATCCTTTCTTCTAAGGCCCAAATCTCCCTGCATAAGCCTTCTGTTTTGACTGTCACTCTTCATTTGGGCACCCCATATAGTTAACCACCCTCTAATGTTCAGTTGAAATCCATCGCACCCACCCCACCCGCTGCTTAACTACATTCTCATCAAGCAGTATTGTATTGTTTAGTCTCCAGAATTCAGTCCCCATGTCTTGTGTGAACCTCTATCAGGGAATGGTCTGACAAAGAAAAGATGCCCATCTTCACATTAGCTACCTTAAATGCAATCCCCCTGATATTCAGCCAGCAGTGGCCAGCATTTTTTATTTTTTAAACTCTTACTGTCACTGGCTGAATTATCCACCAATATTCAGTTTCTGGGCCGTGTCCGGGCACTGGCATTGAATATTGGGGGCTAAATGTGGGCGGGCAGGTTGCCTGAGCTTATGTGGGCCCTGCCGATATCAGCCAGGGCCGAGAGTTATGCAGGCCTCGGCCGAATATCAACCGGGACCCGCATAACAAGCCCTCACCTCCCCTCAAATCCCTTTACAAAGACTACCGCAATGATCTCCCTCCCACCTATCCCAGAAGACCCAACCCCGCCCCCCCCCCCCCCCCCCTGGCACTATAGGTAGGCCCTCTCCCATATATAGGTCCTACCTTATGTCTGTGGGGACTGTTGGGGGTAGGAGCAAAGGCATTGTCTCCTGCCCCTTGTGGCTGCTAGAAGAAAATGGCTGCTGTCACCTCCTCCCGCACAGACGAAAGCATGGAACAACCGGTACCAAAGAATCAGAGCCAAATATACAATCCAGCGTATTCCATGCAAAAAGCAAAAATAGGTCACACAATTTTTTTAATGGTTTGTAAAAATTAACATATTGCTAACCATGCTTACCTAGCAAGGCGGGAGGCCTTGGATCTTATAGCCTCACACCTCCTGGGACCAATACCCTCAAAACCACTAACACCCTGCAACACTCATCCCACCCACCCCACTCGCGGTTCCCCTTATCACCCCCCCACCCCCACTCATCACACCCCCTGCACCTGCAATCCCCCTCATCACACCTATCAAACCCTAATAATTATAGAGATGTGTACCAGAGTCCAAAGTCATGACACTAAAACACCAATAAGCATTAGAACTGTAATCTATTCGAGATAATGCTCCTAATCTTCTGATTAAGAGATTGGATATAATTACTCCAAATAACCAAAAAACACTTTGTGTGTTTGCCAGTAAGATTTGCCACCTTAGCCTCCCGTATTATAGAAGTATGTAATTGATTCCACTACTGCCAATAAGAGGGACTTTCGGATTGTACCCATTGTTGAAGTATGCATTTTTTACCCACCAAAGCCACCTTGCGTATAAATAATTTATGACCCTTGCCCCGTATCCCTAAATCCCCTGCACATTCAAGACCAGAACTTCAAAAGAAACTTGAATTCTGGAACCCAAAAGATGGTTTAAATAACCAACAATTCCCCCACCCCAAGAAAAAACAGATTTTAGTACAAGCCCAGAAGGCATGAAACAATGTACCCTCAGCCTCCCCACATTTTTCACAAACTGGTGAATCTACTATTTTGGCTTTAAATGCTCGTAATTATGAAAAATAAGCCCTGTGAATTATCTGAAATTAGCATTCTCAATAATTAGCATTATGGGCCAGTAAGGGAATCCCTTTAAAAAATTAAGTAGTCCCAAAGGATGGTCTACTTCTTAAGCCCAAGCCTGCTGCAAATAATCATAATTCTTCGAAATATCCAGAGTCTGAAAATACTTTATGCGATCTAGATATGGTCAGCCTACTATCAGTGTCCACTGGAAAAAATTCCCACAATTGGACACCAATCAGAATCTTTAGATTAGTTAAACCGAGAGATCATATGTAGTGTGCAAGTTAACAGTAAGCAAATTGGGCACCTCCTACAATCTTTCAGTTGAGGGGAAGGTCTGTATATGGCTTCAATGACCCATCTGCCTATAAAACATGATCTACAAGGAAATACCCTACTCTCTCCCATTGAACAAAAATGACTCTAGCCAACTCAGGGGCAAGAGATACATTACCCAAAATCGGCATCTGAGAAGTACATTCTGGATGACCACCCCACACTTTCACTAAATCTTTCCAAATTTCTTTTAAAAGTTTTAATAAACAGCTTTGTTTCAAAATCCCAGGCATCAATTTACGTAAGACAGGTATTAAATAATTAAGATGCCAAGGTGCAAATTGCAATCCATTAAGCACTGAACAAGAGCTATCTTAAGAACCCATTAACCAGGCCTTCAAATGATGGGCCCAGACAATCTTGGTTGTACTTCCTCAAATCTGGTAAACCTAGACGTGCCTGCTCTCTTAATTCTTCCCCCCCCCCCCCCCCCACTGCATCAAGAGTTCCCCTTGCCACTCCTCAACCCCCTCATTTCTTCTCAATAGTTATAGTAATCCCTTATTTAAGCACTATACTCCAGTGCTCTACATTATCATCATCATGGCAATTCAGACAGACAAACAGTTCAGCAAGGAGTCTGTCCTCAGCATTGTACTGGATCTGTCAGGGGGCCCAATTTTTTTTATTTTTGCGAGTCCTCTTGCAGCCATTTCCCTATGCATGCGACCTGCTGCTGTTTTAAAGATTCTTTCTTTTGGGGGGGGGGGGGTGGAGGGTAGATTTATTATGTATTAGATTCTTTTTATACTGCCTTTCTGTGCTACAATCAAAGCGGTTTGTCCCTAGTGGGCTCACAATCTAAGTGTTGTGCCTGGAGCAGTGAAGGGTTAAGTGACTTGCACAGGGTCACAAGGAGCTGCAGTGGGAATCAAGCCTGGTTCCCTAGGTTCACAGCTTATTGCACTAGGCTACTCCTCTAGTACCTTCTTATCTGCTGCACTCGGATTTATGTTGTGGGCCTTGTAAGATTTCTGTCTGACAGTAAAATGTAATCCATTCAAGTATGTCCATCCATATCTAATATCCTACTATGATCTCCACACTATCTTTCAGCTCCCTTCTTTTTTTTTATAAGGTGAATTGTGCCAGACTTGATGTTAGTGATCTCCCATACAAAAGTTCCAAGGGATGTGATCTTTGCCATGACCCTCTCTTTGTGAAATTGTGATAGTATATCACAGTATCTCAAGGTTTTTGGTACACTTGATCTATTTTTATTTCCTGTCCCTCTATTGGCTTACCCACTGTCTCCAGAATTACCAGTGAGATTCTCTTTACCACATCTTGACATTCTCTAATGTTCCTCTAAATCTTAAGTTGTGCTGCAAAGATGTGTTCTCCAAGTCTTCTTTCTTTTCCTTCAAATTAGTCCCCTTTATTCCGAGCTAGCCACTTGCTGCTCAAAACCCATCTACTCCGCCACACACATCTCCACCTCTCCCATCCATCTACCTATTTCATTTATATCGCTGTGACATCCTGTCCATAATTTCCTCTTGAGCTGTTTTAAATTGCATTTTAAATCCTCGAAACCACTCCCATATCTGTACTTGTATGTCCCTCTCCTTGACCCTTTTGTGTTGATTCTGTTCCATGAGCCACTTTTCCTACTTGCCATTCACTGCACCACTACCTTCTGGACCCTCCTGCATGAGGCTTGATTCTCTGTGGGCAGCCCATCTCCCTTGTAAGCATATACTTTGAGGTCCACCACTTTCCTCCTCATGGTCATATTTACTTGAACGTTGAGTACACAAAACATTGTTCTGTGAGGTTTTTTTCTTCAAGACTTAGGTTACTTGCTTGTTTTTTGCTAGGGCATGGAAGTGCTCCAAGGCTAGGCAGCCTTATTGAATGGTGATATCACTTCCTCTTTGAACTAAGGTTTTGAGAGATTTCCTGGCTACCCCATCTTTTTTTATAGAGGAGTGATATCTGTGAAGTATTCTGTCTCCATCTACTGACAGGATAGCATATAACTGCATGTCTGGACTGGTCTGGCAGGATTCAAGGAAAAGAAATTAATTGGTAAGATTAATGTTCTTTTTAGTTGGAAAAAATAAGAGAGGAAAAATAAGGGATAGTTCTTGGTTACACATTGTAACCTTCAAGTATGCCATACTATGTAATTTGGTAAGGGACTGTATGTACCTTGCATATATATTGCATAGGGTGTGCAAAATAAAGGGGGAAAAGTCACTAACAGCTGTGGTTTTGTTTTTAAAATTGATATCCAGCTTGCTTCACTGCTAGCCCACATGGGTGAGGAGCTTGATCCTTATACTGATGATTGCTCTCTTTTTCAGGTAATCTTTGCAGAGCTATTTCAGCTTCCCGTGCCTCCACATATTGATGTCATGTATACAACGCTTCTAATTGAGCTCTGTAAACTTCAGCCTGGATCTCTACCACAAGTTGTATCTTTTTAGATATATTTCTTAGTGTGTGTATTAGTTTTTGTATCAGCCCATACATTGTTTTGCTATGCTTCAGTAGTTTTGCAATAGTTTTAGAGAAGTTGGAAACCAAAATGTGATCATGTTCAGAAAGTCTAAAATGATTATGTACTTGTTTATATTTTAGATATTTAAAGTAGTGTGTGTGTATTTATAATCTGTTGATGTCATAATGCTTGCCACTCCCACTAAGTCAGGAACCATTCATAATGTTGCACAGTATAAGATGACTTTAGAGTCAAAAATAGTGAAAAGATGATAAAATATGGCCACCTTGATATACTGTAAGTGTACGCATCTTCGTTTAAAAAAAAATTGGGGGGGGGGGGGGGGGGTTCAGCACAAACATTATAAAACTAGTGGAAACATGCCCATTTCCTCAACAATGAATCGGGCCCTAGGAAGGCTGTCATGTAAGCTTCTTTTTTCTCTCTCACATTCATGTCCAGTGATTCTTCCCTCCCCTCCATGTCCAGCGATTCTCCTCTTCCCTGCCCTCCCATCAGTGTCCCGCGATTCTCTCCTCTACTGTCCTCTTATCCCATCCATGTCCATCAATTCTCCTCTGCCCTCCCCTCCCCTCGATTTGTACCTGAACGTTCTCTGGCTGACTGGCGCTGGCTTCCGTTCCATTCGTAACATCCCTCCTGACGTCAGCTCGCCTCCAGCGTTCCCTTCCCTCTCACTGTTCTGCCCTCTGACGTTATTACATTTTGTCGCAAGGGCGGGACACTTGAGGGGGAATGGAACGTTGGAGGCTAGCTGACGTCAGAAAATGTTACGATCCCAGGCAGCCAGACATGGAACGTTGGAGGTGCAAATTATTATATAGGATATTTGTTCTTTCAAGGTGAGCAGGGAGAATTTTTTTTTTCGCTGACAATGAATCATCTTTTTATATATAGAGTGGTACTTTAGAAAGGACATCTAAGGACAAATTATATCCATCTCGCATATATTTTAGAACAGGATATTCTAAAATACATGCGAGATGGATGTGTCTACTGGAAACATCCAGCATGAACATCCTTTTTTTTTTTACAAATTGAAACATCCAAATTATGAATGGGGGAAAACAAGAGACATGGACGTCCGTGTGGCCATTTTATAAGATGGATGCTCCTGTGCTGCCACACACATGTCCATGCAGAGCAGAGAGTAGCCTAATAGTTAGAACAGTGGACTGAGAATCAGGGGATCCTGGTTCAAATCCCACTTCAACAATTATGATTTGTTTTTAAATTGTGAGCCCTCTAGGGACAGAAAAATAACTACTGTACCTGAATGTACTTCACTTCAATAACCTTCAGGCTTGCAGGAGTCTTATTTTTTCAGGTATAGTAAGCATTTTTCTGTCCCTGGAGGGCTCACAATTAAAAAAAAAAAAATCAAACTGCTGAAGTAGGATTTGAACCTGGGTCCCTTGGTTCTTAGTCTACTGCACTAATCATTAGGCAGCTACTCAGATCTGCATGCTGCTCTGTTAAGAATGTCCATAATATCTGAAACTGTCGTAGAGCCTGCTATCCTTTGCTGGTATTTCATTCAGGGGAGAGGGATTACAGCAACCACTGGGGGATTAAGCAGGTGTCATGTCTTAATCTCTCCAGTGGACAGCTGCTCAATTGGAGCTCCTTTCGTTAACCTGGATGTGAGGAGTTCCAAGTGTAAATAGCAACTTCCTTTTCCTACTGTGATCAGAGTTGGACATCCATATTTTGGAATCTTCCTAGTCCCACCAAAACATTCCCAGAATACACTCCCTTGCCATATGGATGTATTGCAGTGTTAGAAGTCCATAAAATGCCTTTATAAAATTGGGTTTTGGACATCCATGCATTATGGACATCTAAATGGTAGTTTTCAGTTGTCAAAAACAAGAATAAAGCTTCTAAAACAACCATAGTGTACTAGATCTGAAATATGTGCATCTTCCATTGATAAGCAGGATGAATCGGCTGTACAAGGTGCTTGACATTTGATGGCATACTTTCATGGATAGTTCCGTGCAGACATTACTTTGGATCCCACTGGTTTATTTTTTCATACCTTTGCTTTCTCAGTCAACAAGCAGGTTTGAATCAGATATATAAGTGGCTGACATCCAACAATGGCAGGACAGGACTCAAAGCTAGGGCAAAGTTCTAAGCATGTGTTGCCCTTTGTGCACAGGTATCCTTTCAATCTGTGTTTTTTTTTTTTGCTTTACCAAACAGAAATGAAAATGAAAGCTCTCTCAAAAAATGGTGTTGAGCAGACCTTTTTGTTGTTGTTTTTTGCTGCTAATACTATTTTAATTGCTTTTCCTTAGATGTTTTATTTAAAATAATTTCTAATTGGAGTTACACCTGTCATTGTACATGTCAAACCAAGCCTAGCCCTACTTGCACTGGAAAACTAACCAACAGTGGTGCCCACAGACCTTTTTGTTTTCTAGTCAACAGCAAGAAGACTACTATAAGTGCTATAAGGTCTGATGGCCAGGGTGCAGCAACTCTTTTCACCTGCGGGAACAACATAATGGAGAGGAGAGATCCCTGAAAGTACAGAGAGCCTTCGGTGCAAATTTCTACTGGCTCTGAATGGTCCTGTGGGTGGTCCTCCTTAAATATTGCCTGCACCCCTTCCTACAGTGGCCTAAAGAGTTTTTCTCCAAGGACAACAGGCAGACAATCCCATGTTGCCTGGGTTGGTAGTATACCAAAGAGAAAATACGAGAGCTATCTAGAGCTCGAGCAGTGCTGAATGTGCATGCGCAAATGCCTTCCCGCCCGCAGCACGATTGCGCCTCTCAGTTTTGTTTTCTCTACGAGAGAAGCAGCGGTTCTTGTCGTTGCTCACACTCAGGAGAGAGCTTCTTTTTTGTGCTTTTTGGCGGTGTTTATCATTCCCGCTGTCTTTTCTTTATTTTCTTTTTTATCGTTATCAGTGCTTTTTTTGTGCCGGTACGCAGCGGTACGGCGTACCGGCACCTTTTTCTCCTCCTCCCCTCCCATTATTTCCAGCGATTCTCCGCCTCTCTCCTGCCCTCCCATCGACGTGCAGCGATTTTTCCGTCCCTCCCCTGCCCTCACCTCTCCCATATCCAGCGATTCTTCGTCCCCCAGCGTCCTCCTTCACTGCCTGCCAGCCAGCGTCGGAGTCAGAAGCGAACGGTGCAGGCAGCGATTGGCTGGCAGCGTTGTAGCTTCCCTCTGCAAGTCCCGCCTATGCGTAAACAGGAAGTTGTAGGCGGGACTTGCAGAGGGAAGCTACGATGCTGCCAGCCAATCGCTGCCTGCACCGTTCACTTCTGCATCCGACGCTGGCTGGCAGGCAGTGAAGGAGGACGCTGGGGGACGAAGAATCGCTGGATATGGGAGAGGTGAGGGCAGGGGAGGGACGGAAAAATCGCATGTCGATGGGAGGGCAGGGGAGAGGCAGAGAATCGCTGGAAATAATGGGAGGGAAGGGCAGGGGAGAGAGAATTGCTGGACATGGGATGGGAGGGAAGGGCAAGGGAGAGAGAATTGCTGGACATGGGATGGGAGGGAAGGGCAAGGGAGAGAGAATTGCTGGACATGGGAAGGGCAGGGGAGAGAGAATTGCTGGACATGGGAGGGAAGGGCAGGGGAGAGAAAATTGCTGGACATGGGAGGGAAGGGCAGGGGAGAGAGAGAATTGCTGGACATGGGAAGGGCAGGGGAGAGAGAATTGCTGGACATGGGATGGGAGGGAAGGGCAGGGGAGAGAGAATTGATGGGATGGGAGGGAAGGGCAAGAGAGAGAGAATTGCTGGACATGGGAGGGAAGGGCAGGGGAGAGAGAATTGCTGGACATGGGAAGAAGGGCAGGGGAGAGAGAATTGCTGGACATGGGAAGGGCAGAGAAGAGAGAATTGCTGGACATGGGAGGGAAGGGCAAGGGAGAGAGAATTGCTGGACATGGGATGGGATGGGAGGGAAGGGCAGGGAAGAGAGAATTGCTGGACATGGAGGGGAGAGAGGAGAATCGCTGGATGGGGAGGGGAGGACAGGGAAGAGAGAATTGCTGGACATGGAGGGGAGAGAGGAGAATCGCTGGACGGAGGGGAGGACAGGGAAGAGAGAATTGCTGGACATGGATGAGAGGGGAGAGAGGAGAAATGCTAGAAATGGATGGAGAGGAGAGCAGGAGATAGAGGAGAATTGCTGGACATGGATGGATGGAGGAGTTGGCTAGGAGAGAGGAGAAATGCTGACTTGGATGGAGGAGAGGGGAGAGAGAATTATTGCTTTATATGGATACAGAGGAGGGAATAGAGATGAGAAATGCTGGACATGGATAGAGGGGAGGAGAGAGGAGAAGTGCTGGACATGAATGGAGGGGAGGAAAGAAAAAAGAAGATGCACATGGATGGAGATGAGGGAAAGGGAAGAGGAGAAAAACTGCACATGGATGGAGAAAATAGGCAAAAGCTGGATCCATGTTATACCTCCTCCAGTCAATTCCATGGAGGAGGACCCAGCTTTTACTTATGGATGCAGGGCAACAAAAGAAGAAGAAAGGAAGAAAGTAAAGAAATAAATGGAAAGGAAGCCCTGGAAATGGAGTTAAGAGAACAGATAGCAGCAGAATCAGAGACTGGGACCAATATGGATAGAAAAACAAAGTCACCAGACAAAGGTAGAAAAAATCATTTTATTTTCATTTTAGTGTTTGGAATTTGTCTTATTTTGCACTGGGTATACTGGTGCTGTAACAGCTTACAGAAATTATTTATAATGAAAAGAAATCACATTATTTTTTCTCCTATACTAGTTTAATATTTTCAATGATGTCTGTTTATATGCGCCATGGCTGGTATAAGGGGTGTGACTAATGTGGGTGTGGCTATAATAGGGGCGGTGCCATGTGTGGTGACCCCGCCCACAATGAGTACCGGCACCTTTTTTTCTACAAAAAAAGCACTGATCGTTAATAAAATAAAATAAAAAAGAGTCCTTTACTTTCCTTAGTGTTTGGCCTGTGTTTAAGTTTCTTTTGTTTTTCTGCTCGGGCTGCTCGGACAAGTCTCTTGTTTTTTTGTGCCGCCTTCCCTCTTTCTCAAGCACAATTGCGACCTTTTAATTTTGCCAAAACCATTTTTCCTTCTGTGTCATTGAAGACTCCCAGTGGCTTCAAACATTGTACTTGGTGAAAATGGACCATCCTAGGTACTGATAGACATTCTTGGTGTATTCAGGTCCTCGGGCCCGACTATAGGCATGGCAAATTGTCTTGTCTTTGTATGAAGAAAAGGACCCAAATTTCCCAAGAGGCTCAACGTGAGAAACTTTTTGGAGCCTGTTCCGGTTCTTCGACATCAGCATCGAGGTTGCCAGCGTGTACATGAACGTCGAGTGAGGCACCGGGAGTCAAAGTAGGAATGGCTGCTGCGAGACCCCAAGACACTGGGAGCAGTGAGGCATCGAGTGGGTCTCCACCTGCCTCGAGGACTCCTTCTACGCAGGCCCCCACCCCCCGGGACCATCCATCATCAGACCCGACCCCGATGCGACGGGAGGATTCGACGATGTCCTTGGCACTGAGGAGCTTGAGTGACGTGCATCGGGTGAAGGCCAAGAAGCACCGTCACCGATCTCCTTTGATGCACGGTTTTGGGAGCTATGGGACATTGAGGGACTCGGCACCCAAGAAGCGTACATCTCTCAGCAGCCGGGGTCCTGCTCCTACACCCAGGCGATTCGGCAACCTGACCTCCAACTGGCCCCTCAGCCTTTACCGATAGCAGCTCTCGATGAACGTATCCTGGCCTTGCTACCTTAGCTTTTGGAGGGAGTGATGCAGTGATGTGCATTGGGGGTGCCTACACCTGCCATGCCTTCTGCGGCCCTGCCTGGCCCTCAGCCCGCGGTACGGCCTCCGACGCCGGCCGCTTGTGGCCCGGTGTCGATTGCCACCCAGGCCGCTACCCCTTCGACGTCGGTGGAGAAAGCTTTGCCAGAGTTGAGGTGGGATCTGACTCCTCGACGCCGTTCTCGAGGACATGGATCCTCGACTTCGAGGCGGGCCCGGTCTCGGACATCCCTCAAGGAAGTGCTGTCCGATACCGAAGAAGAATGCTCATGGGAATCGGAGGAGGATCCCAGGTACTTCTCAGATGAGTCCTAAGGAATCCCTTCTGAGCCTTCTCCACCTGAGAGGAGACTGTCTGCACCAGAGCCCTTTCCTTCACCTCCTTTGTATGGGAAATGTCTGAGGCCATTCCATTCCCCATAGAAGTGGAGAATGAGCCCAGGACCAAGGTGCTCGAGGTCCTGGACTACACCTGTCCACCTAAGGAGGCAATGATGGCTTCTCTCCACAAGGTACTCAAAGTAGTCCTCGTCAGGAACTGAGTGTCCCCTCTGTCCCTGTGGTCCCTAAGAAGATTGACACCCAATGTTGGATCCATGGGGAGCCTTGGTTGGTGAGGTCTCGGTTACCCACACAACTCCATGGTGGTGGATGCCGCTCTCAAAAAGGTCAGGAGTACTAGGGGCTATGCCTCGACTCCCTCAGGCAGGGAAGTTAGAACCCTGGACTCTTCTGGGAGAAAGATGTATTAGGCTGCTATGCTCATCGCCGTATTCAGTCTTGCCAGCTCTTCACCAGCAGTTACTTGCAGAATTCGGTGGGGCATCTGTCAGACTTGGTCGATGCGCTCCCTCCGGAGCAGGCTGAGCCATTTTGTCAGTTGGTCAAGCAGCAGAAGGCATGTCGCAAGTTCTTGTCCAGGGGCACTTAAGATACTTTTGATGTGACATCCAGAATCTCTGCTCAAGGTGTAGCAATGATCAGACTCTCATGGCTACGTGTTTCTGACCTGGACCGTTTGGTCCAGCAGAGGATGGCGGATGCCCCTTGCCGGGGGGGGGGGGGGGGATAATCTTTTTGGAGAGAAGGTCGAAGAGGTTGCTGACCAGATCAAGAAGCATACTGATGCTATGTCTTCTCTCTCCCACCGGGCGTCTTCTGCTATTGCCTCCTCATCCAGGTCGTGGAGTGCTCCCTATTCCTATTCTAGGCATAGGTACACTCCTGCTGCTCACCAGCCTGCTCGTTTTCTTGGTGGCTGTTACTTCAGCTCGTAGGGTCTGTGAGCTTCAGGCCTTAGTAGTGGATGCACCTTATACTAAGTTAGTCCTCCTCACACACCCAAGGTTTCTTTCGAAGGTGGTGTCGGAGTTCCCATCTGAAGCAGTTGATTGTCTTGCCAGCATTCTTTCCCCAGTCTCATGCCCAGCTTTGCGAAAGCAGCTTGCACACCTTGTACTGCAGGAGAGGATTGGCCTTTTACATGGAGCGGATGAAGCCCTTCGGACAGTCCGCCCAGTTGTTTGTTTCTTTTGATCCCAACAGGAGGGAGTCGCCATCAGTAAACGCACCATTTCCAATTGGCTAGCAGATTGCATTTCCTTTGCTTATGTCCGAGCTGGGCTGACTTTGGAGGGTCATGTCACGGCTTATAGTGTTAGAGCCATGGCTACATCAGTAGCCCATTTTAGGTCAACCTCCATTGAAGAGAGTTGCAAAGCTGTGATGTGGTCTTCAGGCCACACATTCATTTCTCCCTACTGCCTTGAGCAGGATTCCCAATGTGACAGTCAGTTTGGGCAGTCAGTGCTGTAGAATCTGTTTGGGGTCTAGAATCCAACTCCACCCTCCTAGGCCTTTTATGTTCTGTTCTAGACTGCACCCTCATCTAGTTGTATATAGTTTCAGGTTAATCTGCATTAAGTCCTCGTCATTGCGAGGCCCAGTTGACCACTGTTTGTTTTGGGTGAGTCTGGATGCTGGGGATTCCCTACTTGTGAGAATGTAAGCCTGCTTGTCCTCGGAGAAAGCAAAGATACTTTTCTGTGGCAAGTATTCTTCAAGGACAGCAGCCTTCACATTCTCACAATCCCGCCCACCTCACCTTGGAGTTGTTTTTCTTCACTTTTATTTCATTTTTTGCTTTAATATTAATCTGAGGCACAGTTGCAATGCGGGCGGCAAGGCATGCATCCGCGTTGGAGCGCTGCTCTTTCTTTGGTATACTACCGACCTGGACAACGCAGTATCGTCTACCCGCTTGTGAGAATGTGAAGCCTGCTGTTCTTGGAAAGTACCTTCTACAGGTAAGTACCTTTGCTGTCCTGAAAAAGGAAATAAAATGGAGCACCATGGCTCTATACAGCAGGTACTATTCTTGCCTGAGATTTCTCAACCAATATAAGTAGATGGATTTTGGATATTTACTTCTCATATTTCAATACTTTTTGTGTATTTGGTTCTGTTGATAAGTAGGTCTCGAAGCTGTACAATATTTTCTGTAAGTGTTCTTTCAGGATTGTAGAGTCTCAGCATACACTGATACCTATAAATTACCTTGAAGGCATGGAGGAGTTCTCCTGTTTATACATCCAGTTTTTGAAGCTCTTTGAAGCTAGCCTGCAATTTCAAAGACGTGTGAAAGTATGGGAATTACTAGCTGATTTAATAACTTGTATGTTATGTGCTACTAAATCACTTTTCAATATCAATTTAAATCTCCTGTAGTAATCTTTCTTGATCTTTTAGTAATTTATGCTGAATTGTTCTTTACTCCTAGATATTTATATACATCTTCCTGTTCAAGTTCTTTTTGTCACAGTCATCAATCAGAGAGATTTCCAGTTTTTCAAAATTTTTCTCTAAGAAGGTTTCTTTGCGCATTTCTAGAGGCCAAAAGTCATCCTGATAGGCGCTGAAAAGCTTTTCGCTACCTGAAGGGGTTCTACTAAGTTTTGGAAAGGGAATGGGTCTTAATATACTGCTTTCACTAAGTGAGCTCCACTCAACTATATACTTGTCCAGGTTACCCTGAGTATCTAGAACCTAAATGGACAAAGGACAACTTCCAGGTGTGGAATTCCCCACTTGTGATTTCTTCTGCTTGTTGATAAGGAGGGCAAAGATGCTCACCTGTAATGGGGGGTTCTCTGTAAACAGGATAAATCACACACATCTACCTGCTATCCCAGGTTGTTGACTCCTAAGCTCTGCATTAAATTGGGGGATGTGTGAGGTAGTGACTGGCAGGAATCCCACACAAGCTCAGAAGAACTTGTTCATGTTGGTAGTATTTGAGTGATTCTACCCACTGATTATCCTGTAGTCTATAGAGAAGTTACTAATGAGGAGACTACACTTCTCCTTTCTTCCTCAAAATGTACCACCTGTTCCTCTGATCCCATTCCCACCCACCTTCTTAATGCCATCACTCCTGCTCTTATTCCTTTTATCTGTCACATTCTCAACCTCTCACTTTCCACTGCGACTGTCCCTGCTGCCTTTAAACATGCTGTGGTCACACCTCTCCTTAAGAAGCCTTCACTCGACCCTACTTGTCCCTCTAATTACTGACCCATCTCCCTCCTTCCTTTTCTCTCCAAATTACTTGAGCGTGCTGTTCACTGCCGCTGCCTTGATTTTCTCTCCTCACATGCTATTCTTGACCCACTACAATCTGGTTTTCGCCCTCTCCACTCAACCGAAACTACGCTTACTAAAGTCTTCAATGACCTATTACTGGCTAAATCCAGAGGTCAATATTCCATCCTCATTCTTCTTGATCTTTCCGCTGCTTTTGACACTGTCGATCACAGCATACTTCTCGATACCCTGTCCTTACTTGGATTCCAGGGCTCTGTCCTTTCCTGGTTCTCTTCCTACCTCTCCCTCCGCACCTTTAGTGTTCACTCTGGTGGATCGTCTTCTACTTCTATCCCTCTGCCTGTCGGCGTACCTCAGGGTTCTGTTCTTGGTCCCCTCCTCTTTTCTATCTACACTTCTTCCCTTGGTTCATTAATCTCATCTCATGGCTTTTCCTACCATTTCTATGCTGATGACTCCCAAATCTACCTTTCTACCCCTGATATCTCACCTTGCATCCAAACCAAAGTTTCAGCGTGCTTGTCTAACATTGCTGTCTGGATGTCTCAACGCCACCTGAAATTAAATATGACCAAAACCGAGCTTCTCATTTTCCCCCCCAAACCCACCTCCCCGCTCCCCCCATTTTCTATTTCTGTTGATGGCTCTCTCATTCTCCCTGTCTCCTCAGCTCGAAACCTTGGGGTCATCTTTGACTCTTCTCTCTCCTTCTCTGCTCATATCCAGCAGATTGCCAAGACCTGTCGTTTCTTTCTTTACAACATCCGTAAAATCCGCCCCTTTCTTTCCGAGCACTCTACCAAAACCCTCATCCACACCCTTGTCACCTCTCGTTTAGACTACTGCAATCTGCTTCTTGCTGGCCTCCCACTTAGTCACCTCTCCCCTCTCCAGTCGGTTCAAAACTCTGCTGCCCGTCTCATCTTCCGCCAGGGTCGCTTTACTCATACTACCCCTCTCCTCAAGACCCTTCACTGGCTCCCTATCCGTTTTCGCATCCTGTTCAAACTTCTTCTACTAACCTATAAATGTACTCACTCTGCTGCTCCCCAGTATCTCTCCACACTCGTCCATCCCTACACCCCTTCCCGTGCACTCCGCTCCATGGATAAATCCTTCTTATCTGTTCCCTTCTCCACTACTGCCAACTCCAGACTTCGCGCCTTCTGTCTCGCTGCACCCTACGCCTGGAATAAACTTTCTGAGCCCCTACGTCTTGCCCCATTTTTGGCCACCTTCAAATCTAGACTGAAAGCCCACCTCTTTAACATTGCTTTTGACTCGTAACCACTCGCCTCCACCTACCCTCCTCTCTTCCTTCCCGTTCACATTAATTGATTTGATTTGCTTACTTTATTTATTTTTTGTCTATTAGATTGTAAGCTCTTTGAGCAGGGACTGTCTTTCTTCTATGTTTGTGCAGCGCTGCGTATGCTTTGTAGCGCTATAGAAATGCTAAATAGTAGTAGTAGAATGCTTGCTGTAGGTAAGGAATTTTGCTTTATCCACAGGAGGCAGGAGCATTAAAAAACTTAAAATGTAATATAATAAGGTTGATTCCCCACCCCGCAGAACTTCTGTTGTTCCCTTCTTCTCTGACGATAAAGGAAAATGGGTTTTGTGTGAGAGAGATGTTTTAAGGATGTTTTCTCCACCATGAAGCGTGTTTGCTAATATCTTGCACACAGATGTAATTTTATTTTGTACAAAATGTTCTTATCTATTATGAGAAAAATGTGCTGTGCTGGATAGTCACATTTTAAAAACGTTTTGTATTAAAATTCACTTCCCATGAGACAAGCTAAAATACTTCAGCTGCTAAATGTAGAGACACGTTATAGGCCATTGAATGTTCTAGTTTGCTGAATGTGGCCATTGTAGGCCATTGAATGTGTCTGGTTGCTGCCTCCTTTTTCTCATATCACTATTGGATGTCTTCTGTTCAGTCGAAAGAGAAAGGGAAATGGGACTTGATATACTGCCTCTCTGAGGTTTTTGCAACTACATTCAAAACGGTTTACATATATTCAGGTACTAACTTTGTACCAGGGGCAATGGAGGGTTAAGTGACTTGCCCAGAGTCTTTCCTTAGATAAGTGTTCTTTTCCAAGAAACATTTAGATACTCCTTGAATTTGATCTTCCTTCTTAACTTGAGGCCATATGGCTATTACTTTTAGCTTTGTGTGTGTGTGTGTGTGTGTTTTAATGGTTGTTGAAAGATGACATGCACGGTCAGGACTTGTTTTACTGTGGTTGGCAGCTAAAGAAGCCCCACAGAACAGTTAGGTGTTGTAGACCAGTCTTCTTGATGTTTGTTTCATAGTACTTTTTACCAGTTCCATTGGGCAACAGTTGACAGTATGATTACACCAAAAATAAATAATTCTGTGATTTTCAGAAGGATATATTTCAGCATTAAGACCCCATTTAAGAGTTGCTGGAATAAAAATTCATTTGGTTTTCCTATATTTTTGTAGAACTTTCAAAATAAAACTTGTCCTTTTCCTTAATAAAGAAAAATTTACAGCTTGCACAGGCTACTGAAATGTTCTATATGCGTTTGGATTCAATGAATACAACCTGCATAGACAGGTAATTGGTTTTCCTAAAATACAGGAAACTATGCGGTCAATATTTAAAATGTTTAACAAGGCAGGAGAATCTCCTGCCTAGTTAAATCATGCTGGCTGACCAAACCGCTAATATTCAGCAGCACTTAGCCAGATAGTGTCCATGGGTGGAGTCAGGATGGACCTACAAGTTATCTGGGTGATTCTTGGTGCTTGTCCTTAGATAACTGTCCAGACAAGTAGGACTGCACAAGTAGCAGTTCCTCAGTTGCTTGGATAGTTGTCTAGGTACTGGCACAGAATACTGGCTGTACTTGGATAATGGTGGCCAGATTAGGCCCTGAATGAATATTGGGGTTTGCGGGGAGGGGAGAATGTTTGTAGAAAGTATTTTCCCTTTTGCTTTGTGTAGGTTGTATGGTTTCAACATTACATTCTGTAGGAGATTCCTAACAGTTGCAAGTTCTGCAGAAATCTTATGGCATCTGCAGTTCAAGGTTTTTCTTGTAGTCCATATAGGTAATATAACTTCCAGCACTATAAAAGGTGCTATACATATGTAAAGTTGATTTCATTGTGCTTCTTCATGGTAACTCAGTGGCAGTGCTTTACTCTGCCATGTGAAAGAACTGTGTTTGATTTCCTAGGTCAGGCATTTACTCCATAGGTTGGGTGGGACTGTTTGTACTTCAGAGGGGAGAGGGTTACTGCTGCCTAATATCTAGAGCCTAATGTATTAAGGTGTGAAACGTTTTTTGTGAAAGGAGCTTTGCACAGTAAAATGTGCAAACATACCTCTAATCTGCCTTGAACTAATTAAGTGGACTTTAAATGCCATAATGAATTGAATTCAAGTCACATAAACACTAGCATTTCAGCATTTTTGTGTGTCTTGCTGTGTAAAACTTTTTTTGGGGGGAAACAATTCACAAAACTTGTGGTCTTTTGTAGTAAACTTTCATGAGTAGTCCACTATAATCAGAATTTAACTTTGATTAAACATTGAGCTGCTGTGATCCAAAATCATGCAGAGCAGCTCAGTGTTGAATTTTACAAAAAATGGATACAAGAAAAAGACTTGGGCCTATTTTTGCAAAAAGATTAGACCTCACTGAGATGCGATTACCTCATTTTGACTTACCTAGAAACACTCCTTCTTCATGTTTACTGCTGCTTTGGGGCTGAGGGGTCTCACTAGGGGCATGTTGGGCTACTTTGACTTCAGGAGGTAAGGAATATTAAAGTCCTAGCCCCATGCACAGATACTTTCCTCACAAGCTTTTAGGAATCTTTCAGGTCAATATTTTTGGCTATTTATTAGGGGACATGTTGAACGTTGGATTTGCGTGGATTGTAATGTTTGCTTAAATGTCAATTATTTTGTTGGTTTTATTCTCTAGGAGCAAGTAATTGAACCAGCACGATATAATTGTCATACATAACAAATTTGTTTGAGGTTCTGCTGTGGTGAGGAGACGGGACTCTCTTGGTCTGCTTCTTGGGGGAGGAAAGGCAGACACCAGGGTTATGCAGCCCCTGTAAAATATGCTGCTTTTGTGAGAGGCCCAGATGTGTGAATTTTCACATATGTTATCACAGCTAGGAAGGCAGAGGCAAAGTCAGTTTCAGATGTATAAATCCAGACTAGAGCAACAGTTATTACAATAGCCCAACATGTTTTGATGTTGCAATACCTGCATCAGGAGCAAATATGTCTATTGTGAGTCGGATAACCATATATATCAACCTGTAATTAAAATAAAACAAGAATAAAAATCTTTAATGAAACTATATATGGAGGTATATAAAAAGATGAATATATGTTTACTTTTTAAAAGGTACAGAGAAGGGCAACAAAAATGATAGGGGATGGGACAACTTCCCTGTGAGGAAAGGCTAAAGTGGCTAGGGCTGTTCAGCTTGGAGAAAAGACGGCTGAGGGGAGATGATAGAGGTCTATAAAATAATGAGTGGAGTGGAACGGGTAGACATGAATCGCTTGTTTACTGTCTTCAAAAATGCTAGGACTAGGGGGCATACAATGAAGCTGCAAAGTAGTAAATTTTAAAACTAATCTGAGAAAATATTTCTTCACTCAACATGTAATTAAACTTTGGAATTCTTTGCCAGAGAATGTAGTAAAAGCAGTAAGCTTAGCAGGGTTTAAAAAAAGGTTTGGATAGCTTCCTAAAAGAAAAGTCCATAAACCATTTTTAAAATGGACTTGGGGAAAATCCACTGCTTATTTCTAGGATACAACAACAAAGTATAGATAATGGCTAAACTTTGTCCGACGATAATTTGTAAAAAGTACACAACAAAAACTGGACAAAGTTCACGTATTGCAATAGAACCTTAAACGGCTAAAGAGGTTATCTCATAACATCAGAAATATCCGTGTGTGCCAACTACTGTTATGGCTCACCGGTCTGTATACATTTGTAATCATTGAACACCTCCAGCCAGCCAATGGTACCCGCTAGTACTCATATGTAAAAGAATAAGTGCCTATTTATTTTTCATTAATTTCAATATAAAGGCACAACAATGTCTGTGGGTACCACTGTTCAAAAAATTCAAAAATTAAACACTATTGCAATAAATGAGCAAGTAATGCACAAAATCAACTTAGCTTGTAGGCTCCCAGCTCTGTCTAATATCTTCTACGGCTGGAGCTCATCGGGTTTCGGTTTAACCTTATGAAACCTCTTAGGCAACTCCGATAGTCTAATAAGCCCGACAGGACCCTGTTTCGTGGTCTCTTGCTTTGTCAAGGGCATGTAGGTCTGGAAAACGGAGAACAGATAGTTAGTATTAGCAATAACATGGCTAACGCTTACTTGCTATGTAAACCCAGCGTCAGGACTCACAGCAGCCTGGATTATTGTCGGTAAATCGCCAGTCCAAGATGGCGACGGCGTTGTAGTTATATGCTTATTAGCTTATTAGGCTCCACCTCTAAGGTCATGTCATGGTCAGCTGTTCATGAAGATCAGTAAATAGATAAAATTAAAAGAAACAGTTCCAGTGGAGATGGGTGTTCAAGCCCTGAGGCACCACTGTATTCAAGCGAAAAATCCATTGGGTTTCTTTTTGTAATAATAGTCTGTTGATGTTGCCTCCACGGGCATTGGGCATAATACGGTCGATCACCATACATCGTAGAGATTCAATCGAATGTTGATTTGCAACACAGTGTTGGACAAGCGGAGCTCCAATCATACGGGCAGAAATTCTAGATCTATGTTCAACCATTCTGGCGTTCAAGGATCTATTAGATTTGCCAATATAGATCTTACCACATGGACATTTAATATAGTAAATGATATGGGTAGTACGACAGGTCGTGTGGTGTTTAAGTTGAACTGTCTGGCCATTGTGGTGGAAACTAGCTGTCTCAATGGTCATGGGGCATGTTTTACATCCAATTCTGTTACATTTGGTGTGGCTCCCATGCATGTTAAGCCCATACATATGAGTACTAGCGGGTACCATTGGCTGGCTGGAGGTGTTCAATGATTACAAATGTATACAGACCGGTGAGCCATAACAGTAGTTGGCACACACGGGTATTTCTAGGATAAGCAGCATAAAATGTATTGTGCTGTTTTGGGATCTTGTCAGGTACTTGTAACTTGGATTGGCCACTGTTGGAAACAGGATGCTGGGCTTGATGGTCCTCTGGTCTGTCCAGTATAGCAATACTTATGTTCACTTCATATAAGAATAAAAAGAGCCTTTAATGGTGCTGTAGATAAAAAGTATAATGAATAGTCACCAAAAATCATCTTTTAACCAAAGCAAAACTCCAGAAGACTATATACCAAAGGACTATATAAAAACTTATGCAAATCTTTATGGTGTCTGATCAGTCTCTCAGTAAGAGTAGTAAACTGATTTAATAAAAGGATTCTGTAATTGACCATATTATGAATATGAAGTGGTGGGGAAAATAAATCTGAGACAATATGACTTTAAATTAGCTATCAGACAGTGTACACATTTAGGGGGCCCTTTTACTAAGATGTGCCGAAAAATGGGCTGCACTAGTGTAGGTGTGTGTTTTGGGTGCGCACAGATCCAGTTTTCATTGCATCTGTAAAAAAGACCTTTTTCAAATTTTTGCCGAAAATGGACGTGTGGCAAATTAAAATTTGGCGTACGTCCATTTTGGGTCTAAGACCTTACCCCCAAGCCGTTGACTTAGCGGTAAGGTCTCACGCGGTAACCATGTGGTAATCATGTACGCGTGTAGAATGATGATTACTGCCGTTTTTTTGCCACACACCAGAAAATAGAAATTATTTTCTGGCATGCGTAAAAAATGAAATTACTGCAAGGGCCACATGGTAGCCGGGCGGTAACTCAAAATTTACGTGCGTTGGGCACATGTAGGCACCTACGCGGCTTAGTAAAAGGGCCCCTTAAGCTCTTAACTCTGTACCACTGCTCTATACAAACATTAAGCCACAAAATGGTGCAGACTGAGAAAAAATGTTCCAGCTTAGTCTCAACAACCCCCTTTTTTTAAGGCAATGTGATTTAAATTAGCAGGCAATTAGTGTGCATACTCAGACACTTGGGGGCCCTTTTTTCTAAGCTGTGGTAAAAAGTGTCCTGCGCTAGTGTGAGCGTATGAAATTGGCACACACTGGGCCATTTTTTTTTTTTTTTTTACTGTAGAGGGTAAAAAGGCCTTTTTTTAAGTGGGGCAGTAAATGGCCGTGCGCTAATATTAAAAGTAACGCACGGCTATTTACTGCTTGAGCCCTTACCACCACCTATTTACTTGGTGGTAAGGGCTCATGCACTAAGCATGCAGTAATCGGGAGCACGCAACAATGTAGCTGTGCTGCCATTTACCACTGGGAACGCCCCCTGTGGTAGAAAATAGTTATTTTCTACTGTGGGAAACAGCATGCACCAACTTCGAAATTACCACCATGCGCCCATACTACCCCGGCGATGGTGTGGATTTGGCGAGCGCTACCCACACGTTAGCCCCACCACAGCTTAGTAAAAGGGCCCCTTGGCTCTGTAATCACTGCTCTCTATATACGTAAAGCAGCAAATTGTGTAAAGTAAGAGAAATGAAATTACACCTAAAAGTCTCAAATAACCATATCTTCTGATTCTACATGCTCTGGGCAACATAAAAATATCAACATTTTAAAAAGGTCAGTTTTAAGCTTAAAATAATGAAGCAAAGTTGAAGATAAACCATAAAACTGGCAGAAAATTACAAAATCAGCATTTTTACCTGAACAGCTTTCCCAGTTTGTAGCAGTGTGCCTAACTGGATACTGAGACCATCTAGTGGGGATGCCATTAAAAACACCACGTTCCTCCACTGAAAACATCATTGCTGATTTATTGCTTCAAAAATGCCCAAAAGGTGCTAAAAACATTAAAAATGCAGCAATTTTTAAAAAAGAGGGCCCTCTTTAAAAACAAAAAAAGGGGGATGATACTATTTTAAAATAAAAATAATGTATTCACCACTTCTAAAATATTGTCAAGAATACATAAATCACTTGTTAAATCTCCTTGTCACCAAATAGTATCAGCCATTGGATCTATTTTAGAGCCTCTATCCAAGTTCACAGAATTTTTTCCCCCTTCGGCCTCTTGTTCCAAAGATGAAATCATATGTAAGACATTCAGCACATATGATCAATATCTTGAGACATCCAAATGGACCTTTCAATATAGCATCATTATACATTTTACAAGACACTATACTCTCTCAGTTTGAGCCCATTTAAAATGTGGTGCTTCCTGCTGTAAGGTTATAAATAACATACTGGGTCTTTCACCTATAACCATTAAATAGCAGTGAATTGAACTAGTAAAGTCATGTATTTTCTCTAGATCCTTTTTTACCTTTCACTGAACAACAGCCAGCCTTTGTGGGTTTGACACAATGAGCTTCCTGTTGGAATTATCTAGATCTCTGCTCTCCCCCACCTCACTTGAATAGGTGTCTTGTGGTGTCTGAAGTCAGGTCGCAAAACACCTTTATTTTACCTCTAGATGTGCTATTGATATGAAATCTATCATGTCAAGAAAATATGATCTTAAGAAAGGTATGAGGTATTGAATCATCCATTTTCTTATGTGAAAAACTGAACCACTGTTGGTGTTTTTGTAGTTTGAATTCTGCTTGTTATGAATGTATTCCAAAATATTTAGTTTTTACAAAAGAATTATATTTTATGGAAGAGATTTGGTGTATTTTTAACTTTTCTTTAACTTTAAAGGTTAATTAACTGGTTCTCCCACCACTTGAGTAACTTTCAATTCCGCTGGAGCTGGGAAGATTGGTAAGTGTACCCATTGTTTTCCTTTTTTAAAATTTATTTTACAAATAACTATTTAGTTGCAGACAGAAACAAAGACAAAGCAACATCTTACAAAGGCAGGCTTCTCATGAATCAATTAGCAGCACAGCAAGTAGAAAAAAGGAGGACCAGATAACAATATACTGCACATTTTTATCTCCTTTTCCCATGCCACTCCCCGTGCTTAGACCAGATTGCATCATCAATCCATGTTTTGCTTTGTAAGAGACTAGTGACATATTCAAGTCTTGCAGTTTCTGTCACCTTAGTTTTCCAAACCATTGTCTAGTTTCTTCTTCCACTCATGTAGACAATGAGAAATTAAAGATCTTTGCTCTTTGTTTACATTTTCATATTTCTGTCAAGCCAAAATATATAACTTTGTTGTAAGCACGACTTGTAATATCAAAGATTTCTCTTCCTCTGCTTCCTACTATTTTACATCCCCACCACAATATGGATGTGATCCCCCAACTCCCCGCAACTTGTCCAGCCAAATTGAGGCAAGCAAAGAAAACGGGGCAATGTTGTATGTGGTGGAGGTAGTTCTTGGCTTTATTGCAAGCTGAAAATTTGGAGCTAAATCTGCTTCCAGTCTGTCTCATCCAATTCTAAAGAGAAGTCATGATTCTAGCATTGTTATCAAATTACTTGCATCCAAAACGGTGCAAAATTTAACTAAGTTATTACATCGGTTATGTAAAAGTGCTGGTTTTGTTATTTTCTCCAAATTAATTCATTATCTCGGATGCCTATCATCTTTGTCCCTGCCCCCTGCATCCTTCCTGAGTTGTAGATAAATTATACTCAGTGCACAGTTCTTCAAAGGGCTTAAAAATATTCCTTTCCCAAATCTGACCCAAGCAGCACAACTTTTCCTGTATCCAGTAACCTATGTCTGCAGACAGGATAATTGTGGAGATGCTATTGAGAAAAGCAGGTGTCGGGAGGGCATACCTTGCTTTTTTTTTTCTCTCCATATCTTATCCATGTGCAACAAGACAGGACTAGTTCTACTTAATCTATTTTAGGTAGGATCATAATTCAGTGTGGTGCTAACCCATGGCCCTCAGTGTGCTCTGCCTCCAAGTCATTCCATTTCTGCTCTTGAGCTAGTCCATACTAAGCCCTTAGTTTCTTGAATATCAGGTAATGTGCAAAACTAGGTAAGTCCAGGCCTTCATAGTCTTTGGGAAGCTGAAATATAGGTAACCAGATGTAAGCCCCCCCCCCCCCCCCCCCCCCGTTCCAAAAAGAAGAGATTCTTAAGGCTGCCCTAAGAACATTGTGTGGGATGACAGAGAACAGTTTCAGAAAGGATAACCATTTTAATAAGGTGGACTCTCCCCAACAAACTGGGAAGTTTCACCAGTGATTCAAAGAATACTTAAGTTATTTCAGTCTTGGGGGTTAGTTGAGGTTATAGAGGAGAATTGGCTTACATGGAGCTTGTACTCCAAAGTAAGAAGAGCTATGTAAAGTACCTGAAACCACTCTAAATATCTGAGGGTCCCCTTTCAGAGCCTCTCCCCCCCCAACCACTGGTAAGATCTGTGATTTGTCATAGTTAAGCTTATAGCCAAATAGCTGTTTGTAGTGCAGTATAAGTGCCATTAACCTGGGTGCTGTACTGTTGGGTTCTGCTACAAATAGCAGAATGTCATTTGTATAGAGAGCTATTTTATGTTCATCCTGAAACTGAAACCCATGAGTATCTGGGGATAGCTGTAATTTCTGAACAATGGCCTCCAATTCTAAATTGAAAAGGAGGAGGGATAGCAGGCACCCTTGCTTTTTCCTGCTCTGAATGGGAAATAGGACTGAAGTGACCCCCATTAAATATCACAGATGCTGGTGGCATAAACGTTTAAAGCATGGGTCCATACTTTTGAAACCCATAATCCTGAAGAGCTGCCAAGAGGAAAGGGCCATGAGAGCTAATCAATGGCCTTTACTGCATCTAAAGCAAATATAAAGCAAGGTACTTTTCTGTGCTAGTTAAATCAGATAAAAAAGGCTATGGGTATTTTGAAGAGAACCCCTACCTTTAATAAATCCTGTCTGATCTTTGTCGATTAAAATTGCATAAGATTTTCAGTCCGGAGCTGCAGATCATTTCCTAAGACCTTGACATCTGCATCAATAAGAAAAATTGGCCTGTAAAACATGCAGTCTATAGGATCTTCACCCTTTTTTATGAACTGAGGCTTCCAATAGAGAAACGGTTGTTCTCTTACCTTTCTTTTCATCATTAAAAATTCTATCCTTAAAGGTCCTATAAAAGACTAAGGAGAATCTGCTTGGACTTGGGAGTGGAGGAGTAGCCTAATGGTTAATGTAGGGGCCTGAGTTCAGTTCCCACTGCAGCTCCTTGGTACTCTGGGCAAGTCATTTAACCCTCCACTGCCCCAGTATAAAATAAGTACCCGTGTATAATATGTAAACCGCTTTGATTGTAACCACAGAAAGACAATATATCAAATCCCAGCCCGTTTCCCTTTCTTCTGAAGTGCCATGGCATACTTTTCCTAAATTAATAGGGGCACTCAGAACCTCTTCATGTTGTTCTGAGATCTAGGGAAGATGAAATACCTGTAAAAACTCCAAAATATCTGCCTCGGAGGCCTCTTCACCCTTAGCCAGAGAAATGGCCCAATAAGAGGCAATAGCCCTCCTGTAATTACCATGGTGGGTCTCTCTCATAACAACTGTTAGGAGAGCTTAGGAAAAAATAGAGCAGATCAGTGGTAGATATACTTACATTTTAATAGTAGAGTTGCCAACAAGTATATTGCCCAACACAGGCCGTGTTTCACCCAGAAGGGCTCAGTCATGGGCTGTGTTGTAATCTTCACAATCAAGAACTTATTAAAAGGTCTGTATATTATTCTCCAAAATAAAGTATTAAAAGCCAAAAGTCAGCCCACACCATAGTAAAGAAAGACAAAACAAAACCCCTGCACTGAGACAATTTAAAACGCCAAGGTAAAATCTGCACCTCAGTGCATTTTGACAAAATTGTTGATTGCACAATCATTCTAAAATGATTTTCTAAAAAGTAAGATCTTAATAAATGTAATTGCTTTAATTGAAAATAAGCGTTTGTAAACAGATTCTTAATATGTGGTGCAATCCTTTTTCACCACCCATTTTGGATAAAATATGGGAGTTTTTTTTAAGCCAGTGATTGAAGAGATGGGTAAAAACTTTGTACATACCACATTTATATGAAGCTTTTTCCTCCTGATTTTAAAACATTAAAAATTATTAAAATTAATAAAAAGCATAAGTTTAAATGAATGTGGGCTTAGAATATGCTGAACACAGTTCTAGTAAAGTTTTAGGTATTGTGATTGTCACTTCACTCCTCTTGTGAGTTATTTGTGGCTCCATCCCTGAAGTATACGGAGTCAGAGCAATTAAGTAGTGGTAAGAGGGAGCTGAAACTCAACGCAGAGAAAACACAATGACTCTTGTACTCACCTCACAACACAACAAAAACTACTCCACAATAACCACACCATACTGTTCTCTCCCCATCGCACAAAATCTAAAAATTCTTGGAGTTACCATCGACCGAAACCTTACACTTGATACTCACGTGAAGAACACAACGAAAAAGATGTTCCACTCCATGTGGAAACTCAAAAGAGTAAAACCTTTCTTCCCGAGATATATTTTCCGTACCCTGGTACAGTCAATGGTAATAAGTCATCTAGACTATTGTAATGCACTGTATGCTGGCTGCAAAGAACACACTATCAAAAAACTCCAAACAGCCCAGAATACTGCCGCCAGACTCATATTTGGAAAAATGAAATATGAAAGTGCAAAACCACTAAAAGAGAAACTTCACTGGCTCCCACTCAAGGAACGTATTGCGTTCAAGATCTGCACGATAGTACACAAAATCATTCACGCAGACGCCCCAATCTACATGCTAAGCCTTGTGGACTTGCCTCCCAGAAACGCCAAAAGATCATTCCGCAAATTTCTCAATCTGCACTTCCCCAGCTGTAAAGGACTAAAATACAAGCTGATACACGCCACCACCTTCTCCTACCTAAGCACGCAGTTGTGGAATGCACTACCTACAGCCCTGAAAGCTATCGACGAAATAAATAACTTCCGCAAATCCCTGAAGACACAACTCTTCCACAAGGCCTACTAAGAAAACCCATAGCCTTACAAAACTACCTCGCCAATCCACACAGTTATTACAGTCCACCTCTATCCTCGCTAATCCACACAGTTATTACAGTCCACCTCTATCCTGCCTAATACCTTCTCTCTTCCCTTACCTAATCTTTGAACATTACTAATTGTATCTGATATCATGGCATAGCTATGTCATAAACTCTGTAAGCCACATTGAGCCTACAAATAAGTGGGAAAATGTGGGATACAAATGCAATAAATAGGATCTCAACATTTCCAGTTTTCCCTCCTAGATGAGTACTTCTGTTTGATTTGTGAAAGGAGAATAGGTGTAAACTCTCTTTCCCTCCGAATATTGCACAGTTCAAAGAGACATGACCTGTAGGATTTCATCTGCCATAAGCTGCATTCCCCTGCCATGGATTTGTTAACATGGATTTATGTAGACATTCCAGTCTTTCTCCAAAGTATTTTCAGAATGCTAAGAATTGGCACTTAGATATGATATAGCTTTATGATACTTTCTCCGAGGACAAGCAGGCTGCTTGTTCTCACTGATGGGTGATGTCCACGGCAGCCCCTCCAATCGGAAACTTCACTAGCAAAGGGCTTTGCTAGTCCTCGCGCGCCCATGCGCACCGCGCATGCGCAGCCGTCTTCCCGCCTGAACCGGCTCGTGTTAGTCAGTCTTCTTTTGTCCGCGCTCGGTACGGTCGTGTTTGCGCCATTCGTGCCCCTTAAGTTGACCCTCGCGCGTCTTTTTGACTTTTCGCGTCTTTAAAAAAAAAAGGGATTTCGGAGAAAGGCCTTTCGGTCTTTTTCCCCTCCCCGTATTTCCAGTTTTTGCCCCGCTAAGTTTCCTTTCGTTTTCGGGGTAGGCCCTTTTGAGGCCTCGGGTCGAGTTTTTTCTCCCCCTCTTTTTGGTGCCTTACCGCAATTATGAGTTTTGATTTCGCCGGCGTGAATTTTCCGCCCATGTCATCGAAGTCTCCCAGCGGCTTCAAGAAGTGCACCCAGTGCGCCCGGGTAATCTCGCTCACTGATAGGCACGTGTCGTGTCTTCAGTGTCTGGGGGCTGGGCACTGCCCGCAGGCCTGTAGTCTTTGCGCCCTTTTACAAAAAAGGACTCAGGTAGCGAGATTGGCCCAGTGGAACGTGTTGTTCTCGGGCTCTTCGTTGGCAACTGCACCAGGAGTATCGAGTGCATCGACGTCGACAGCGTCAAGACCTCCGACCTCGGCGGCGACTGTATCGATTGCATCGAGGCATCGACCCTCTGCATCGTCGGTGCCGAGACATCGGAAGGCTGCGTCGGTGGTACCGGGACCTCCACTAGTGCTGATGTCGTCGGACGGTGGTGCTTCGACTGGAGTGCAGGTGAGGGCTGTCCATTCCCCTGCTGGTGGCGGTGAGCCTTCGGGTAGGTCTCCCCCTACCCTGAGGGCTCCTGCGGTACAGCCCCCCCGAGACCGACCTGCCTCGGCCCTGAGGAAGCGACGGTTGGATTCTACGTCCTCCTCGTCGGTACCGGGAAGTTCCGGTGACATGCTTCGTTTGAAAAAGTCAAAGAACCATCGACACCGGTCTCCTTCCCGCATCGGTACCGAGAGCTCTGGGTCACCGAGGGAGTCGGCCCCCAGTAGGCATTGGCACCGGGAGGACCGCTCACCCTCTGTTCAGGAGGTGTCGATGCACTCCACCTTGGACAGCCTGGAACAGCCTCCACGCCCGGAACAGACTCTGACTTTGACGCCTGCATCGGCTTCCATGTCTTTCTCCACAGCCGCCCTGCACGAGAGTCTCCGGGCCGTTCTCCCAGAGATCCTGGGAGAGCTGTTGCGCCCTTCCCCTCTGGTACCGGGGGTGCTTGCGCCACCGGTACCGTCGAGTGAGGCGCTGGCTGGCCCCTTGCCCGGGGTGAGGTCTCCGACATCAGTGCCGCTTGCGGTACCGACTGCGGTCGCCTCCCAGGAAGGCTCCCCGACGACGTCGGCGGAGGGAGCTTCGCCGGTGCGGGCGAGGGAGTCTACCTCTCAACGCTCACACCGTAGCCGTGTTTTCACGGAGTCGAACCGGGCATGGCTTCAGACACAGGTTCATGAACTTGTGTCTGATACCGATGGTGAGGCCTCGTGGGAGGAGGAGGAGGACATCAGGTATTTCTCTGACGAGGAGTCTGATGGCCTTCCTTCTGATCCTACTCCCTCCCCTGAAAGGCAGCTTTCTCCTCCCAAGAGTCTGTCTTTTGCGGCCTTTGTCCGGGAGATGCCTACGGCCATCCCCTTCCCGGTGGTTGTGGAGGACGAGCCCAGGGCTGAAATGTTTGAGCTCCTGGACTATCCTTCTCCACCTAAGGAAGCGTCCACAGTACCCATGCATCATGTCCTAAAAAAGATATTGCTGGCGAACTGGAACAAGCCTCTAAGTAATCCCCACATTCCCAAGAAGATCGAGTCCCAGTACCGGATCCATGGGGACCCAGAGCTGATGCGCACTCAGTTGCCTCACGACTCTGGTGTTGTGAATTTGGCCCTAAAGAAGGCTAAGAGTTCTAGGGAGCATGCTTCGGCGCCCCCAGGCAAAGACTCTAGAACCTTAGACTCCTTTGGGAGGAAGGCCTACCATTCCTCTATGCTCGTGGCCAAAATTCAGTCTTACTAGCTGTACACGAGCATACACATGCGGAACAATGTGCGGCAGTTGGCGGGCTTGGTGGACAAGCTCCCTCCTGAGCAAGCCAAGCCATTTCAGGAGGTGGTCAGGCAGCTGAAGGCGTGCAGAAAATTCCTGGCCACAGGGGTGTATGATACCTTTGATGTTGCGTCCAGGGCCGCTGCTCAAGGTGTGGTGATGCGCAGACTCTCATGGCTGCATGCCTCCGACCTGGAGAATAGGATCCAGCAGCGGATTGCGGACTCGCCTTGCCGTGCGGACAATATTTTTGGAGAGAAGGTCGAACAGGTGGTAGAGCAGCTCCACCAGCGGGATACCGCTTTCGACAAGTTCTCCCGCCGGCAGCCTTCAGCTTCTACCTCCACAGGTAGACGTTTTTATGGGGGAAGGAAGACTGTTCCCTACTCTTCTGGTAAGCGTAGGTACAATCCTCCTCGACAGCCTGTGGCCCAGGCTAAGCCCCAGCGCGCTCGCTCTTGTCAGCAGCGTGCGCCTCAGCAAGGCCCCTCGGCTCCCCAGCAAAAGCAAGGGACGAGCTTTTGACTGGCTCCAGCAGAGCATAGCCGACATCCAAGTGTCAGTGCCGGTCGGGGGGAGGTTGAAAGTTTTTCACCAAAGGTGGCCTCTCATAACCTCCGACCAGTGGGTTCTCCAAATAGTCCGTCAAGGATACACCCTCAATTTGGCCTCAAAACCTCCAAATTGTCCACCGGGAGCTCAGTCTTACAACTTCCAGCACAAGCAGGTACTTGCAGAGGAACTCTCCGCCCTTCTCAGCGCCAATGCGGTCGAGCCCGTGCCATCCGGGCACGAAGGGCTGGGATTCTATTCCAGGTACTTCCTTGTGGAAAAGAAAACAGGGGGGATGCGTCCCATCTTAGACCTAAGGGCCCTGAACAAATATCTGGTCAAGGAAAAGTTCAGGATGCTTTCCCTGGGCACTCTTCTTCCCATGATTCAGGAAAACGACTGGCTATGCTCTCTGGACTTGGACGCCTACACGCACATCCCGATACTGCCAGTTCACAGACAGTATCTGCGATTTCAGCTGGGCACACGTCACTTCCAGTACTGTGTGCTACCCTTTGGGCTCGCCTCTGCACCCAGAGTGTTCACGAAGTGCTTGGCTGTAGTAGCAGCGGCGCTTCGCAGGCTGGGAGTGTACGTGTTCCCCTATCTCGACGATTGGCTGCTGAAGAACACATCCGAGGCAGGAGCTCTACAGTCCATGCAGATGACTATTCGCCTCCTGGAGCTACTGGGGTTTGTGATAAATTATCCAAAGTCCCATCTTCTCCCAGTGCAGAGACTCGAATTCATAGGAGCTCTGCTGGATTCTCGGACGGCTCGTGCCTATCTCCCAGAGGCGAGAGCCAACAACTTGTTGTCCCTCGTCTCGCGGGTGCGAGCGTCCCAGCAGATCACAGCTCGGCAGATGTTGAGATTGCTGGGTCACATGGCCTCCACAGTTCATGTGACTCCCATGGCCCGCCTTCACATGCGATCTGCTCAATGGACCCTAGCTTCCCAGTGGTTTCAGGCTGCTGGGGATCTAGAAGACGTGATCCACCTGTCCACGAGTTTTCTCAAATCCCTGTATTGGTGGACGATTTGGTCCAATTTGACTCTGGGATGCCCTTTCCAAATTCCTCAGCCACAAAAAGTGCTGACTACGGATGCGTCTCTCCTGGGGTGAGGAGCTCATGTCGATGGGCTTCATACCCAAGGAAGCTGGCCTCTCCAGGAACGCGATCTGCAGATCAATCTCCTGGAGTTACGAGCGGTCTGGAACGCTCTGAGGGCTTTCAGAGATCGGTTGTGCCACCAAATTATCCAAATTCAGACAGACAACCAGGTTGCCATGTATTACATCAACAAGCAGGGGGGCACCGGATCTCACCCCCTGTGTCAGGAAGCCGTCAGCGTGTGGCTTTGGGCTCGCCGTCAGGGCATGGTGCTCCAAGCCACATACCTGGCAGGCGTAAACAACAGTCTGGCCGACAGACTGAGCAGGATTATGCAACCTCACGAGTGGTCGCTCAACTCCCGAGTAGTGCGACAGATCTTCCAGGTGTGGGGCACCCCCCTTGGTAGATCCCTTTGCATCTCGAGCCAACCACAAGGTCCCTCAGTTCTGTTCCAGGCTTCAGGCCAACGGCAGACTGGCACCGGATGCCTTCCTCCTGGACTGGGGGGAGGGTCTCCTGTATGCTTATCCTCCCATACCTCTGGTGGGGAAGACTTTGTTGAAACTCAAGCAAGACCGAGGCACCATGATTCTGATTGCTCCCTTTTGGCCGCGTCAGATCTGGTTCCCTCTTCTTCTGGAGTTGTCCTCCGAAGAACCGTGGAGATTGGAGTGTTTTCCGACCCTCATCACACAGGACGAAGGGGCGCTTCTGCATCCCAACCTCCGGTCTCTGGCTCTCACGGCCTGGATGTTGAGAGCGTGGACTTTGCCTCTTTGGGTCTGTCAGAGGGTGTCTCCCGCATCTTGCTTGCTTCCAGGAAAGATTCCACTAAAAGGAGTTACTTCTTTCTATGGAGGAGGTTTGCCGTCTGGTGTGACAGCAAGGCCCTAGATCCTCGCTCTTGTCCTACACAGACCCTGCTTGAATACCTTCTGCACTTGTCTGAGTCTGGTCTCAAGACCAACTCTGTAAGGGTTCACCTTAGTGCAATCAGTGCATACCATTATCGTGTGGAAGGTAAACCGATCTCAGGGCAGCCTTTAGTTGTTCGCTTCATGAGAGGTTTGCTTTTGTCAAAGCCCCCCGTCAAACCTCCTACAGTGTCATGGGATCTCAATGTCGTTCTCACCCAGCTGATGAAACCTCCTTTTGAGCCACTGAACTCATGCCATCTGAAGTACTTTACCTGGAAGATCATTTTCTTGGTGGCAGTTACTTCAGCTCGTAGAGTCAGTGAGCTTCAGGCCCTGGTAGCCCAGGCCCCTTACACCAAATTTCATAATAACAGAGTAGTCCTCCGCACTCACCCTAAGTTCTTGCCAAAGGTTGTGTCGGAGTTCCATCTGAACCAGTCAATTGTCTTGCCAACATTCTTTCCCCGTCCTCATTCCTGCCCTGCTGAACGTCAGCTGCACACATTGGACTGCAAAAGAGCATTGGCCTTCTATCTGGAGCGGACACAGCCCAACAGACAGTCCGCCCAATTGTTTCTTTTGATCCCAACAGGAGGGGAGTGGCTGTAGGGAAACGCACCATATCCAATTGGTTAGCAGATTGCATTTCCTTCACTTACGCCCAGGCTGGGCTGGCTCTTGAGGGTCATGTCACGGCTCATAATGTTAGAGCCATGGCTTGAAGTCAGCCACTATTGAAGAGATCTGCAAGGCTGCGACGTGGTCATCTGTCCACACATTCACATCTCATTACTGCCTGCAGCAGGATACCTGACGCGACAGTCGGTTCGGGCAGTCAGTGCTTCAGAATCTGTTCGGGGGTTTAGAATCCAACTCCACCCCCCTAGGCCCATGTTTATTCTGTTCCAGGCTACACTCTCAGTTGGATAAATTGTTAGGTCAATCTCAGTTTTGTCCTCGCCGTTGCGAAGCCCAATTGACCATGTTTGTTGTTTTGAGTGAGCCTGGGGGCTAGGGATACCCCATCAGTGAGAACAAGCAGCCTGCTTGTCCTCGGAGAAAGCGAATGCTACATACCTGTAGAAGGTATTCTCCGAGGACAGCAGGCTGATTGTTCTCACAAACCCGCCCACCTCCCCTTTTGAGTTGTGTCTTCCCTTGTCTTTGTCTTGCTACATATGGGAGTGATGAACACGAGCCGGTTCGGGCGGGATGACGGCCGCACATGGGCGTGCGAGGACTAGCAAAGCCCTTTGCTAGTGAAGTTTCCGATTGGAGGGGCTGCCGTGGACGTCACCCATCAGTGAGAACAATCAGCCTGCTGTCATCGGAGAATACCTTCTACAGGTATGTAGCATTCGCTTTAGTGTCATCTAGTGGCTTTAATTAGATATTACACATTTAGTTTCTCATCTTCCTGACAGTCTTCCAGGTCTTTGCAACATGCTCAATTCAATTTTGCTACTGTAAATCGTAAGTGCACTAAACTGTTAACGTGGCTTTATTCGTCTTCAAATCTGTTTTGTCTATAACAATTTCTTGTTTGGAGATTAAGCTTTTGTTCTTCTTGTCCAAGAAGCAATTTAAGTCATGTTGTAAGGAATTTGGGTCACTACCTTTGTTTTTGCCCTTTCTATCCATCATTTGGATATTGAGTGCTTAGACGACATAATGATTACATGGTAAGTTGAATCACACATTTTTAAGTAAATTAGGTAGGATTGTCTGGAGCCACTGCACCACACATCTGCTCCTGCTAGTGTATCACATAGGGACCCTTTTACTAAGCTGTGGGGAAAAAGGGCCCTGCGGTAGTGGCAGGGCCTGTTTTTCCTGTGTGCCGGGGCCCTTTTTTTTCCACAGCCAGTAACCACCCCCCCCCCCCCCCCCCCAAAAAAAAATGGCCACTCAATGAGAGAACTCTTATCACGTGGCCATGCGTTGGGGAGCCCTTACCGCCACCCATTGAGATGTTGATAAAAGCTTCTGTGGTAACCCGCCGTTAAAGCCATTTCCGGGAGTTTTCTTTTTCCTGGAAGTGGCGTGCGCTCGGGGCGGGACTACCACAGGTGGCTGCGTTGGGCTGGCGGTAGTCCCGGAAGAGCGAGTGGGCTTACTGCATCTCTGTAAAAGAGTTCCCCAGTCTCCCGATTGTTTACTTTTAATTGAAACATACTTAACCAACTGGTGCACTACAGTTTCTTGTTAAATGACACAAAGGGAGAGAGGGATCATATTAAGTAGTACATGTCTTACATAAACCTTCCATTCTTTTTTTTTTTTTTTCCTTTAAACTGGTGAACAGGTTTATTTTTATTCATTCTGCACAGGTCAGATTGTCTTACCCAGGACCTTGATAAGCCCAAACCAAAATTTGTAAAAGAAGTTTTAGAAAAGTGCATGAGGTGAGTGTTTCTCTTTGGTCAGACTGGAAATGTTGTGCTCTTCACAGTTTAAGGAGGTGGCCATGAAACTTTTCTAGCTGCTGTGACATTTTGTTTAAAATCTTACTATTTAGCTTTGATAACTGTAGGGTATATTCCTATCTGTAGTCTATAAAATATTGTAAAATGACATAAAAAAAGACTATGAAACGCAAAATCCACTCCATGTCCATTAAATAAAAATCTCCAATCAATTTATAAAGAAGAAGATCAAAATCTTGTTCCCAAGGGATTCTAATCCATACTTTCAAAGTTGTTTTTTTTTTTTTTTAAATGGATACTGAGTGGATTTTGCATTTTACAGAGTAATTATCACTTTGGATCTGCTGGAGCCTGCTACTAGATTTTTAAACTCTGATAGGAGTTCACTACTAATAATTACAATACAAACAACGATTTGATCTGAGGGGAAAAAAATGTCTCGTATATGCACCCCGACACCAACAATTGTCTGCACCCGATATTAGGGTATTTGCCCTGTGGTATCAACGTGTAATCATTGACTTAACCCCCTCCTACCAAATTCCACTCTTAATTTGTTACAGTCAAAAAGCGTTAAACCACTGAAGGACTGTACTGCTAAGTCCACAGTCATGTAGGTGTGAAAGAGCACATGAACTACCAGTTTTATTACACATTTACATGGAAAAGTTTGCACTACTTGCGATCTTAATCTCAAGAGCTGGTGGTGTCAGTCTTCTATTTTTTTTATTTTTTATTATTATATTCTGATCTTAAAGTTCAAAAACAAATCACCTAGATGATAAACAAGGGAACCCCTGTTGGGAATTGGAACATTGAGAAGTTTAACAGAGAATTATCTGAACAGCAACAGAACATGATGGAACAGAGACCGTGACATCCAAGATAAGTACCAAGTTGGCAACAATATTTTCTCCATCTCATTCTGTATCCATGAAAGGTTGTTTGTTTCTTGTTTAGTAGAAGAATATTGAAATATTAGTGGAGTTTTTTTTATGACATGATTATATAGAGCCCTCTGTGTTTATGAAGGTTTATCTTTCAAACAGGGGTGTCTCTTGTTTCTACTGAAGTCTTTTTTTTTTTTTTTTTTTTTCCCCCCCTTCCAGTATAGTTTTATTAAATAACACAAGATTCACCTTGGGATACAGAATATATTGATGTAGAAGTTTTTTTTTTTGGTTTATGATTTCAGTTACCCCAGTGTTGACTGGATAAATGTAACAGGGTATGCTAGGGAGGTAACATTCCTTGATGAAATCTGCTTTTTGGAAAAGCTAGTTCAGGAACCAACAAGAGGAGGAACATTTCTAGACCTAGTCCTCTTTGGTGCGCATGATCTGGTGCAGGAGGTAATGGTGCTGGGGCCACTTGATTACAGTGATCATAACATGATCAGATTTGATATAATCCTGGAATAAGTACACTAAGGAAATCCAATATGTTAGCATTTAACTTTCAAAAAAGGAGACTATGACAAAATGAGGAGACTGGTCAAAAAAAAACCCAACCTTAGAGCAGCTGCTGCAAAGGTCAATTTACATCAGACATGGATGCTAGTCAAAAATTCCATCCTGGAAGCCCAGACCAGATATATTTTGTGTATTAAAAAGGAGGAAGGAAGGCCAAACAACAGCTGGCGTGGTTAAAAAGTGAGGTGAAGGAATCTATTAGCGCTAAAAGAAAATCCTTCAGAAAATGGAAGAAGAATCTGATTGAAAATAATAGGTAACAGCATAAGGAATGGCAAGTCAAATGCAAAGCGCCAGTAAGGAAGGCAAAGAGACTTTGAACAGAAGATTGCGTTGGAGGCAAATACTCGTAGTAAAAACTTTATGTATATTAGAGATCCGTACGGTAACTGATTATCTAGTGTTACGAAAGGCTCTTAAGACCTTTTTGTTCTCTAAATATTTAACATCTGTAACTTAGTTTACAATGGCATATGTAGTAAAATTTATGTTGTATATATTTTAGTTACAATTTGTTGTTAGGTTGTTGACATTGGAGTCAGAAGAATTGTAATCTCCTGGGTTCTTATTTCCCTTTCTCTTAATGTAATCCGCATTGAGCAAAAATTTTGGTAACTGGAATAGAAGATGTTTATAGCATAACATAACAAGAAGAAGCTGGTAAAAGAATCTGTTGGACTGCTAGGTGACCAAGGGGTAAAAAGACCATTCGGGGAAGACAAGACCACAGCAAAGAGATCAAATGAATTCTTTGCTTTGGTCTTCACTGAGGAAGATGTGAAAGAGATACCAGTGCAAGAAATGATATTCAGTGCTGATGAGTCAGAGAAACTGAAACAAATCTCTGTGAACCTGGAAGATGTAATAGGGCAATTGGACAAAGCAAATCACCTGGGCCAGACATCCCACAGTACTGATAGAATTGAAAAATGAACTTGCAGAGCTATTGTTAGTAATATGTAATTTACGTTTAAAATAAAGAAGGATACCAGAAGATTGGAGGGTGGCCAATGTGACGCCAATTTTTGTTTTAAAGGGTTCCAGATGTGATCTGGGAAATTATATGGTGATCCTGATGTTGGTGCTGGGCAAAATGGCAGAGATTATTATAAATAACAAAATTACAGTGCATATACATAAGCATGGATTGAGACCAAAGCCAACACGGATTTAGTGAAGGGAAATCTTGCCTCACTAATCTACTACATTTGTTTGAAGGGGTGAATAAACATGTAGATAAAGAAGAGCCGGTCAGTATTTATCTCGATTTTCAAAAGGCATTTGACAAAGTACCTTAGGAAATTAGAAAGTTATGGGATAGAAGGTAATGTCACACTGATATATAATGAAGGAATAAGTAGAATATCAATCAACTAAACACACAACAAATTCTACTGAAAATTCCATGTATTGAAGGTGTTCTGTTCCATACAAACATGAAAATGTGGAGAAAAAAAGACTTCAGAAGCCATGGAGAAATCTCTTAAAGAAAAAAACGTTTTCAAATGTTCAGAGAAACTCGTCTTCAATCACTAGTCTTCACAAAAAAAACTCCACTCTTCATTCATGAAATGCTTGTACAAACACCTTTTACAATACACTAGGATAGAGGCAATATTTCAATCACATATGTCCGGTGAACAAACTCTCATTTATAACTTAGCTTGAATGATGACGATGCCACTGGTCCACAACACTCTTCACAATCCTCGATGACCATAAAGCCCAACAGGAGACCCTGTTTCGCCACCATCGGGCTGTTTCAAGGGCTACACACTGCATCCATATTCACAAGCTTATCACTTTCACCACGCACTAAGCCTCATAATGGCGTCTTTTTTTCTCCACATTTTCATGTTTGTATGGAACAGAATACCTTCAATACACGGAATTTTCAGTAGAATTTGTTGTGTGATTAGTTAATAGAAGGTAATGTCCAATTGTGGGTTAAAAACTGGTTAAAAAATAGAAAATGGAGTGTAGCGTTAAATGGTCAGTATTCTCAATGGAGAAGGATAGCTAGTGGAGTTCCCCGGGGATCTGTACTGGGACCGCTGCTTTTTAACATATTTATAAGTGATTTAGAGATGGGAATAACTAGTGATGTAATTAAATTTGCATGTGACACCAAGTTATTAAATTGCAAGAGGACCTTATGAGATTTGGAGACTGGGCGTCTAAATGACAGATGATGTTCATTGTGAGCAAGTGCAAAGTGATGCATGTGGGTAGCCACGTGATGCAAGGTTCCATATTAGGAGTCACCACACTGGAGAAGGATCTAGATATCATTGATAATATATTGAACCCCTTTGCTCAGAGTGCAGCAGCAGCAGCAGCTAAGAAAGGAATAGAATGTTAAGAATTATTAGGAAAGGAATGGAAAACAAAAATGAGAATGTTATACCTCTGTATCACTCCATGGTGCAACCACACCTCAAATACTATGTGCAGCTCTGGTCACTGCAGCTCAAAAAAGGTATAGCAGAATTAGAAAAGGTGCATAGAAGGGCAATGAAAATGATAAAGGGGGTGGGACGATTTTCCTATGAGGAAAGGCTAAAGCAGCTAAGGCTCTTCAGCTTGGAGAAGAGACGGCTGAGGGGAGATATGATAGAGGTCTATAAAATACTGAGTGGAGTGGAATGGGTAGACATGAATCGCTTGTTTCCTCTTGACAAAAATACTAGGACTAGGGGACAAGAAAATGAAGCTACTAATTAGGACATTGAAAACAAACTGGAGAAAATATTTCTTCACTCAGCATGTAACTAAACTCAAATTTGTTGCCAGAAAATGTAGCAGTTAGCTTAGCAGGGTTTTAAAAAGGTTTGAATAATTTCCTAAAAGAAAAGTCCATAAGCCATTAAGATGGACTTGGGGAAAATCCACTGCTTATTTCTAAGATAAGCAACATAAAATCTGTTTTACTGTTCTGGGATCTTGTCAGGTACTTGTAACCTGGATTGGCTACTGTTGTAAACAGGATACTGGGTTTTGATGGACCTTCAGTCTGTCCCAGTATGGCAACACTTGTTTATGTTCTCTTGATAGCATAAGTTAAAACTGTTGCTCTTAGAAGGGGTTTCAACTGTCTGTTCTAAAGACCCTCTTTGAGGAATACGCATAGAAGTTGAAACTGGTAATATAGTAGTAAATGTGTGGTGTAATTCAGAAATTTTCGAGTTCTTCATTTAACGGTATTTCTCTCTTTTCAAGCTGTAGATCAGGATCTATATGTTTGAAGTATAAAATTGTGCTGAAATATAGAACATGTTATGGTGTTTATAAACTTTTTCTTTGTGGTTTATGCTTAAGCTTTGATGCAGTAAACACTGCATTAGATTGCTGTAATAAGCTTCAGTGTTTTGATGCAAGTACTAGAAAACACTTGTACTCATGATGCAGTGAACTAATGGTATGCAGATTATTATAGTGCTATCAGAAAAAACTGTGCAAAAAGCTGCAGTAATATGCAGTCTTTCCTGTATCAGGAATAAGTATCTTCCTTTGTCAGTATATGAACAACATTGGCTCACACAACCCCCCCCCCCCCCCCCCCCAAAAAAAAAAAAAAAAAAACTCCTAAGCTCTTTGACTCCTGTCCACTAACCATACCCCACAAAAATGCCTTGGTAGCTTAGTGGACCCTGGATCTCTTCTTTCTTGACCTAGAAAAAGTGCCTAGTGGCCCAAGTGGGACTCTGTCCCTCTGATCCTACAAAGGCAGTCAGTCCCTAGTAATCCAAGTGGACTCCGAAAGCCACTCTCCCATGCACCTCCTAAAGCTGGGAGATAGGAGTGATGTCACAACCTTGGAAACTGCCTCCCTGCTTTTGGGGATGTGGGGACGGTTCAGGTGGTAGGTTCACTGGGATCACCAGGGACTGCCTTTGTGGGGTTAGGGAGGGAGGTTGGTAGTCTGGAGGCCTGCTTGGGCCAACAGGGATTTTGAGGGATCTGAGGAAGTGTGACTTGTAACCTCAATCATTCTCTGCTCCTGCACTGCATCATTCTAGCCTGAGGTGGTGTAAAGATTCGGCACTACAAGAAGCATAAACACTGCTAGATTTTAGTGCAGTTTTTTTTAACGTTAGGAGCTATATTTTAATTTAGTGTTTTGCATGTCCACTGCACTACTCTGGTTTTCTGCTGATTTTTTTGTACAATAATTTGTTTTCCTACTACTGGGAAAGGTGTAAGCTAAATCCAGAATCCATTCCTGCTTTGGGACTAGTATTTGTGCAGAATAATCAAGTAAATCTAAAGGATAGCACAGCTTACTGAATTGGTCCCTTAGTCTGCAATTCTTCAGTTTTGTGCAAATCTTAAAAAGCATATTGAGCCAAGATGAAGATACATGTGGTATTCTGCAATAACTCATCTTAATACTTTTTCTGAATATGTTTATCAGCCAATTTCAACAGACTTTAGTGTGTGTTCACTGAAAATCTGGCAGGCAGTGACAGTGAATTTACCAGCTTCTTCATAAATGGTGGTGCACAACTCAGGAATGTTGAAGTGTATTTGACAAGAAATACTGTTCCCTGATGGAGTGGAGGAGTAGCCTAGTGGTTAGTGCAGCAGGCTTTGATCCCGGTAACCTGGATTCAGTTCCCACTGCAGCTCCTTGCGACCTTGGGCAAGTCACTTAACCTTCCATTGCCCCAGGTACAAAAACTTAGATTGTAAATTCTCTAGGGACAGAAAAGGTACCTGCATGTATTGTGTACAGCACTGCGTACATCTAGTAGTGCTATAGAAATTAGTAGTACTGATAAAACTAGCATATACTCTAGAATAAGTAATCATAATTGAACAGTTGTAATTGCCTTTATTTCAGACTCTCTTACCATCAGAGGATACTGGATATTGTCCCTGCTGCCTTTTCTGCATTGACACCGCCAACCCCAGCGTGCATTTATAAATATGGAGATGAAAGCAATAGTAAGTACCAAGGACTTTAGACAGACTGAACTGTTCAGAGATTTTATGAATTTTCTAGAGAAAAGGTAGAAAAAATTGAGGGCTTATCTAGGGATAAGTTAAATGGAAGATTGAGTCAAACTGGTGATTGTACAGAAGGAGATATTTTTAAGTATATCTGTGGGTGCTCATGGTAGGGTGCCCCTGTGAAGTCTGGAAATCCCTTGCTGAAATGTATTTGATAGATTTGCAGTAGTTAGGAAAACCACTGACTACCACCGCTATTAAACGGACTTGGAAAAATCCCAAATCCCAGGAATAACATGTATAGAATGTTTGTACGTTTGGGAAGCTTGCCAGGTGCCCTTGGCCTGGATTGGCCGCTGTCGTGGACAAGATGCTGGGCTCGATGGACCCTTGGTCTTTTCCCAGTATGGCATTACTTATGTACTTATGTGTATCTACATGCTTCTAGCTTCCATTAATCACCTACAACTATAGTCGAGCCATATGGTATGATTGACATTTGTTCCCTGAGATAGAGTCCCATCTGGAGAAACTATTAACAGACATTTTTGAGATTACATTACCCACCCATTGAAGTGAAAAGGTAGATCAGCAAGGCCAAATAAATACCCAGGTACAATTGCTATAGAACCATCCCAAAAAAAGAAAATAACAGAACAGCCCTTGCTGTCACATACAACTCCAAGCTGAAACCACTAAAATGCATCAGAAAATCTACAACCCATCCTGGATAGTGCCACCCTCACAGGCCTTAGTTGTCACTCCTGTCCTGGTATACTGACAGCCTCCTAACCTCAGATAGTCACCAGCAACCACAAACTGTTTGACAATGGCACCTGCTCAGGGGCTACACCCTGCCAGAAACCCAAATGCCAACTTTGTCTCCACATTTTCCAAAGTAATGCTATTACAGGATACAACATCATCAATTACAACATCTGGCACTCATTCACCTGTTCTTTTTTCAAGGTTGATAGCAGTGTCTTTCTGATGTTTACAAAGGGCAGATAGGTTCATTTCTAAGAAAAATAATAATTCCTTTTTGTTCCACCAGACAAGTCCAGAACCTAGTGAGTTATGTCCATCAGCCAGTGGGTGGAGATAAGATCTAAAAGAACTGTGATACATAGCATATAAGGACAGTTCACAGGTGGCTCTCTCCAATATTCTCTGTCTCAAGTGGATGGTGGACACATCTGTTCCAATTCAGGTCTCATATTTTCTCCCTAGCCCAGTTGGAGAAGGAGAATTGGTCCCCTGATTATTGTGAATTCAGATTTGCTTCTCCTCGGATATCTGGAGGAGTCCATGTTTTTATCTTATAGTCTTTCCTTTTTCTGCCTTCAGCTATCTTCTGATTTAAAGAATAAAAGTCTTTATGAGGAGATGGAATTCACTTTGATTTAAGATTCACTTTGTTTCCTATGCGAAGCTACTGCTACTTTAAGAAGGAAGTTCCTTTTACTACCTCTTCCTTCACCCCTCCTGGTTTGCTCTCAGATTTCTTTGTTTTTGTGGCAAGGACAACACAGCATTCTCTCTGCCATTGTGCTTTTTGTGGCAGGGAACAAAATTTATTAATGTAGAGCCAGATTATTACGTTGCATTACCAGGAAGGGGTTCATTTGTTTATTCCTATGTTTTTATTTTTTATAGATTATTTTAACAGTACAGTCCACGAATACATCCTACAGCTTTACCAGATAGCCTGTGGAAAGCAGAGCAGGGCCTAGTTCAGTCTTCTTTCCCACCCCTGACTCATTTCTTAATTTATAGTCCATTTCCAATTAAGAAAACAAGAGGGAGGTGCGACAGTATTTTCATCTGCAAGTGATTGCTCTAAGCAATTTATTTACACTTGCTGAGTAGCAAACACTAAATCATACAATATACCACTACTATACTATTGGAGTTTTTATACCGCTATTCAAAGCAGTTTACAATAAGGAGAAAATAACAATCTAAAAACACAGTGAAAGAAAAATCCAGTAAATAATATGTTAAACTAAAAACAAATTTAACATCCAAAAATTTTTTTTAAATTATGGTTCAAAAAAATAAGTTTTTAACATTTTGCTAAAAGAGAAGAAGGGACCAACTTTAAATTCAAAGGTGTAATTTATTCCATACTGTAGCCCCAACCCAAGAAAAAGACTTCTCAAAAATCAGCTTTAAATTGAATATTTTTTAAAGAAGGAAAACATAACTTCAAAGTTCTCAAAAAGTCTAATTTTCTACCCACAGATGGAAATACCAGCAACTCACTCAAACCTTCAGAATTCAATCTAAATATTGATTTAAAAATCAAAGAATTTTAAAATTGATATGTTTACGTATCATCAACCATTGATAATCTTGGAAAATGACAGCTACGCTTTCAGAACATCCAGTACTGCTAATCAATCTGATGGCCATATTTTGCAGCAGTTGTAGACACTTTAACTGATTGGTTGAAATCTGGGAAGAGTGAGTTGCAGTAATCTTCAGTTTTTAGTTTCTCCCCTGAAAATAATATAACTATTGTATATGGAAGCTTAGTTGTGTCTCCAAACGAGAGTATCTTTGTTTTCTGTGTATTCAGCTTTAAAAGATGATTCATAGCCCAATTGTCTATTAAAGAGATGTAATATTTGATAGATTTTAAAATACTATCAAAACTCGGTGAGACAGAACCCTAAAGAAATATATCATCTATATAAGATAAGAATTTCATCATTTGAAAAGCAGTCACCCAAGGAACTCATATACACATTAAACAAAAAGGGAGAGAGTGGACAACCTTGTGGAACTCCATAGCCAGGGCTCCAACTAGAAGACCTTCTATCCCTTCCCTTAACACATATTATGTTAAGGATCTTCATATTAATCCAATATCCCTAGTAACATAGTAAGTGATGACAGATAAAGATCTGAATGGTCTATCCAGTCTGCCCAACAGTCACATTCATTATCAATTCAAGATTTAAATGAACGTGACATTATTTACTTGATCATGGTCTTTCTTTGAAGTTTCTGGGACATAGACCATAAAAGTCCACCTCACTTGATCCTTATGTTTCAGCTACTGGAGTTGCCGTCAAAGCCCACTCTAACCTATCTAAATCTGTCTTGTCATTTGCGGGACAAAGGCCATAAAAGTCTGTCCTCGCATTCCAAACCAGTGGAGTTTCCGTCAAAGCTCTCTACAACCCACCCTAAACCGGATTGCCATACGTGGGACTCAGACTGTATAGCCCAGCACTGGCCTTAGTTGATGCAGCCAGTACCTTGAGTTTGTATTAAACAACTTGCCAATACTAAGATGCAGACAGCAGTCCAGCAGTGAGAGGGTTGCTATCCAGTCTTTTGCATTTGAGTGTGTTCACTTCTGTCTTGCCTCTGCAACAGAAGTAACCTTCTGGAGATCTCCTGGCCTCGAGTAAGTTTTTACTCTCCCAGGCAGAATTCCAGGCAAGAAAAACTCTGGCTACTAAATAAATATTAGACATAATAAATTTCAAATTATCAAAGAAGCCAATCAGTAATTATTGAAATAGTAACAAATAAACTCCCAATACAGTATAATATAAAAACAGAGTTTTCCCTGGGAGCTGTCAATATGTCCACCTGCTAATGGACACACTGAGGCTCCCCATCCTCAGTTTTGTTTCTTCTTAAATACTTTTTTTCTTCCTTTCTTCATTATCTTAATTATAATTACCCTTCCTACCTAATGAATATGCATCTTTCCAGAATATTTTGTTTCCTGTTATGACGTATCATGTTCCATCAAAGTCTTATCATTTTATTCCCTTATTATATTGGCAGTTAGGGTCTGTCATGCATATAAGCATAAGTGTTCATTTGATATGGGGTGACCTATGTCCTTGGTATGCACAGTCATCATACTAGCCCCTCCACCCTCTTGCTAGGGCTATAGTTTTACCCACACCCACTTACTTCTCCTTCTGATTGTTTATCAGGATACAGCAGGCGTCCTTAGTCATAGGAGCCTCTGGTTTTTAATTGCTGATCAGCAATTTATCACAAGCTAGCACAGGCCAAAATGTCAGACTACAAATTTCTACAGCCTTAGAAAGGTATTTCTCAGAAAAAACACATTTATAATTCTCTTGCAACTCTTAAGTCTGCTCCCAGTTCAAGAAAAGCAAACTAGCAATATTAGAAATATGTATGGTTTGGTTTGCACCTTTTCATGGCTTTTGTGATATACAAGTGTCACATGTATGATTATCTCCCAGGTGGTAAGAAATTATACGTGTGTGCGCTCAATGCTTTTTGTAGCAGCTGGTCCAGAAACCAATAAGGGAGGGGGCAGCTATTTTAGATCTAGTATAGGGGCTCTCAACCCAGTCCTCGGGACACACCTACCTAGTCAGACTTTCAGGATATCCACCATGAATATGCATAAGATAAATTTGCATAGAATGGAGGTAGTGCTTGCAAATATAAGTTTTGCATATTCATTGTGGGTATTCCAAAAACTTGACTGGTTAGGTGTGTCCTGAGGACTGGATTGAGAACCCCCGATCTAGATCTTAGTGGAATGCAGGACTTAGTGCAAAAGGTAACAGTGTTGGGTCTGCTGGGAAACAGTGATCATAACATGATCAAATTTGATTTAATAACTGGAGTGAAGTAGCTAAGGAAATCTATTGTAGCAGCATTTAACTTTCAAAAGGGCAACTATGATAAAATGAGGAAAATGTTTTTAAAAACAAACAAGAAAAAAAAAAAAACAACCCTAAAAGGATCAACCACAAAGGCTAGGACTTTAAATCAGGTATGGATGTTGTTTAAAAATACCATATTGGAAGCCCAGACCAGATGTATTCCACGTATTAATAAAGGTGGAACGAAGAGCAAGCAACTAGCATGGTTAAAAGGTGAAGTGAAAGAGGCTATAAGAGCCAAAAAAAAAAATCTTTCAATAAATAGAAAAAAGATCCAAATGAAGAAAATAAGATACAACATAAACACTGGCAAGTTAGATACAAAGCATTGCTAGAGAAGGCTAAAAGAAAACTACTACTACTACTTGACATTTCTAAAGCGCTACTAGGGTTACGCAGTGCTGTACAGTTTAACAAAAAGAACAGTCCCTGCTCAAAGGAGCTTACAATGTAAAGGACAAAATAACAAGTTGGTGCAGTCTAGATTTCTTGAATAGAGGTAGAGTGGTTAGGTGCCAAAGGCGACATTGAAGAGGTGGGCTTTGAGCAAGGATGTGAAGATGGGCAGGGAGGGGGCCTGGCGTATGGGCTCAGGGAGTTTATTCCAAGCATGGGGTGAGGCGAGGCAGAAAGGGCGGAGCCTGGAGTTGGCGGTGGTGGAGAAGGGTACTGAAAGGAGGGATTTGTCTTGAGAGCGGAGGTTACGGGTAGGAACGTAAGGGGAGATGAGGCTAGAGAGGTAAGTAGGGGCTGCAGATCGAGTGCATTTGTAGGTTAGTAAGAGAAGCTTGAACTGTATGCGGTACCTGATCGGAAGCCAGTGAAGTGATTTGAGGAGCGGGGTGATGTGAGTATATCGGTCCAGGCGGAAGATAAGACGTGCAGCAGAGTTCTGAACGGACTGAAGGGGGGGATAGGTGGCAAAGTGGGAGGCCAGTGAGGAGTAGGTTGCAGTAGTCAAGGCGAGAGGTAATGAATGAGTGGATGAGAGTTCGGGTGGTGTGCTCAGAGAGGAAAGGGCGAATTTTGCTAATGTTGTAGAGGAAGAAGCGACAGGTCTTGGCTATCTGCTGGATATGCGCAGAGAAAGGAGAGGGAGGAGTCGAAGATGACTCTGAGTTTGCGGGCAGATGAGACAGGGACGATGAGGGTGTTGTCAACTGAGAGAGTGGAGGGAGAGAAGAAGTGGGTTTGGGTGGGAAGACAATAAGCTCGGTCTTGGCCATGCTCAGCTTCAGGTGGCGGTTGGACATCCAGGCAGCAATATCGGACAAGCAGGCCGATACTTTGGCCTGGGTTTCCACAGTGATGTCTGGTGTGGAGAAATAAAGATTTGCCACACAGGCAAAAACTCACAGTTATAACTTTTCAGGTATATTGGAAGTAGAAAGCTTGTGAGGGAAATCTGTAGGACCTGTTTGCTCATCTAGGAGTGAAAGGGGCACTCGGGGAGGACAAAGCCATAGCGGAGAAACCGAATGAATTCTTTGCTTCGATCTTTACTGAAGAAGATGTAAGAGATCTACCTGTGCCAGAAACGTTTTTCAAGGAAGACGATACGGAGAAAATTAAATCTCTGTGAACCTGGAAGATGTACTGAACCAAATTGATAAGTTAGAGTAGTAAATCAGCTGGACCAGCTGGCATACACCCCAGGACACTGAAAGAACTTAAACATGAAATTGCTGGTCAGCTATTAACAATCTGTAACCTGTCGTCAAAATTGTCCATAGTACATGAAGATTGGAGGTGACCAATGTAGCACAATACTTTATTTAAAGGATTCCAAGGTGATCTGAGAAATTAGACTGGTATGCCCGACTGTAGTGCCAGGCAAAATAGTGGCAACCTTTGTAAAGAATAAAATTACCAAATGCATAAGCAAACATGGTTTCCCTATCATCAAGCCGATCAATCCATAGACTGGTGGGTTGTGTCCATCTACCAGCAGGTGGAGATAGAGAGCAATCTTTTGCCTCCCTCTATGTGGTCATGTGCTGCCGGAAATTCCCCAGTATGTTCTCTATCTCAGCAGGTGTGTGGTCACACAGCAGCAGCTCTGGCTAGGTCTCCAAGCCTAATTGTTTAGGTTTTGTTGAGTACCTGGGGTTGAGGGCTCTTCGTGAGCAAGTGCAAACCTGGTGGTGCCAGGTCCCTCCTTTTCTCCCCCCTCCTGCTGGCTCCTGTTAAACAAAAAAAAATATATATATATTTTTTAAACGTTCAAAAAGGATGTCCATTTGAAGTTGCTCACTGTAACAAGTCGTCGCTGCTCGGAGCAAGAAGCAGGTAATTTTTACCTTTTACTAGCGGGCAGGGGGTTCCCCGAACGGTCTCCTCGTGGTTATGGCCTCAGATGGCAAGGGCGTGAAAAGACGCTCCCCGGAACGTGTTCGCGCGCCTAGCAGGGAAGCGGGGGTATCGAAGGTAGAGTCGCCTTTTTTGGGCGCCTTTTCGGAACTGGGAGAGTTCACTGGTTTTTCCTCCGGCGCGGTGGCCTTTCCCGCCTTAGGCGCCCATCCCCCGCTGGCCGCCCTCCCGGTCGTGACCGGCCACGGGGCTCGGTCGGCTTCTTCTTGGGCCGCCCTCGAGATGGGAGACGTTAACAGCTTGGTCGCCCTTGAATCGAGCGACAGAAGTCGGCGAAATTAAAATGCCCTTCTTCCCGCGTGGCTCCTTCTCGGAGTTTCGCGCCGGATGCCATTTTGGACGTGCAACACGCCTCTCTCCCGCTACTGGGAGCGCAGATGGAGGGCGCCTCTAGTGCCGCGGCACAGGCTGCAGAAATGCACAGACTGGGGGGTTTCTCCCCTGAGTTCATTTTGCTGCTGCATCAAGCCTTTCTTATGCAGAACACTGCCCCTGCCCACCTCTCTGATCGGAGTGATGAGGCCTCTATGCTTAAACGCCCTTGGGTGGATCTTCCACCCTCGGTGGACTCGGTCTCCTCTGATGTGGATGACGGCAGCGTGTCTGAGTTCTCCCAGAGATCCTTAGCGGAAACGATGGAAGAGACTGATCCTCGCTCGGATGGAGCGGACGACCCCTCTGCAGCGCGGCTTTTTCGCTCAGAGGATTTGCCCAACCTGCTTGTGCAGGCCATGAGCATTTTGAAGATTGCCTCTCCGGAGGAAGGCTCTCTCTCAGCCTCTACTGGCTCCGCCATTATGCTGGGAACAAAGCGCCCGCCTAGAACCTTCCACGTTCATGAAGCCATGTAGACCTTAATTTCAGCACAATGGGATGCCCCTGAGGCGAGCCTGAAAGTAGCCAGGGCTATGTCCCGTCTGTACCCCTTTCCTGAGGGGGAACGGGAAGCCTTTGTCTGGCCCACAGTAGATTCCTTAATCACTGCCGTGACTAAGAAAACGGCGCTGCCGGTGGAAGTTGGCACTGCCCTGAAGGATGCCCAAGACAGGAGAATGGAGGCGGCCTTAAAGTCGTCCTTTGAGGTGGCCGCTCTGAGTTTGCAAGCCTCGGTTTGCGGCTCCTACGTGGCTAGGGCGTGCCTGACTGTTTTGCAGCGGGCTTCCCCCTCGGACCTTCCTGGAGGGCGGAGTGGCCTACTTGGCAGACTTGCTGTATGATGTCTTGAGAGCCTCGGCCAAGGGCATGGCTCAGACAGTCTCTGCACGGCGGTGGCTCTGACTTAAGCACTGGTCTGCTGACCATGCCTCTAAATCTCGCCAAGTTGCCTTTTAAAGGCAAGCTGCTCTTTGGGGACGAGCTGGATAAGATCGTGACGGAGCTTGGCACGTCCAAGGGCAAGAGGTTGCCGGAGGTCAGGGCACGGGCCGGCAGTGCCCGTCCTGGTTCCTCTAAGGGCCGATTCCAGGAAGCCCGTCGGTATCGCCCGGGCAAGTCGGCCTCCTCTGCCTCAGCTTCCTTCAAACGGAACTTCTCCCCCAAGCAGCATTCCTTTCGTAGGGACTGCCGTCCCGGGGGTTCGTCCTCCGGCCCGTCCCCAGGGTCATGTACCCAATGACGGGGATCTGGTTCATGGCCCAGTGCAGATAGGAGGAAGGTTGTCCTCGTTTCTGGGCGAGTGGACCAGGGTAACTTCAGACGCTTGGGTTCTGGAAGTCATCAGAGACGGCTACAAGCTAGAGTTCTGCCGACCCCTAAGAGACGGGTTTGTAAACTCTCCTTGCAAGTCTCAGGTCAAAGCAGCTGCCGTGCAGCAGACTTTGAGCAACCTGATCCGCCTGGGCGCGGTGGTACCGGTGCCAGTAGATCAGCTTGGCATGGGGTGCTACTCCATTTACTTTGTGGTGCCAAAGAAAGAAGGATCTGCTCAGCCTATTCTCGACCTCAAGGGAGTCAATCAGGCCTTGAAAGTTCGGCACTTCCGGATGGAGACCCTCCACTCCGTAATATCTGCGGTGAAAAAGGGAAAATTCCTGGCCTCCCTGGACATCAAGGAAGCTTACCTACATATTCCCATCTGGCCGCCTCATCAGCGCTTTCTGCACTTTGCAGTGCTGGGCCGACACTTCCAGTTCAGAGCCCTCCCGTTCGGGTTGGCTACGGCTCCGCGGACCTTCTCCAAAGTAATGGTGGTCATCGCGGCCTTCCTCCGCAAGGAGGGAGTGCAAGTCCATCCCTATCTGGACGACTGGCTGATCCGAGCCCCTTCCTATGTGGAGTGCGGGAGAGCTACAGACAGGGTCATTGCTCTTCTGAACTCCCTGGGATGGATCATCAACTGGGAGAAAAGCCAGCTGCGCCCGACTCAGTCCCTGGAGTATCTGGGAGTTCGATTCGACACCCAAGTGGGCAGAGTGTTCCTGCCGGACAACCGGAGCGTCAAGCTTCAGACCCAGGTGGGCCAGTTCCTAGCCTCCTCTACTCTTCGGGCTTGGGACTATGTGCAGCTGTTGGGCTCCATGACGGCCACGATGGAGGTAGTGCCCTGGGCCAGGGCTCATATGAGACCACTACAGCACTCTCTTCTGCGGTGGTGGACTCCAGTCTCGGAGGATTACGCCATACGCCTTCCTTTGGATCCAGCGGTGCGAAGGGCGCTGAGCTGGTGGCTGAGGCCAGGCAAACTGTCTGCAGGAATGCCCCTTACGACCCTGGAGTGGGTAGTCGTCACGACGGAAGCCTGCTTGACGGGCTGGGGAGCCCACTGCCTGGGACGGACAACACAGGGGCTCTGGTCTCCTACAGAGACGAAATGGTCCATCAACCTCCTGGAGCTCCGAGCCATTCGGTTGGCACTTCTAGAGTTTCTCCCGGTACTGGTGCTGAGGCCTGTATGGGTCCTGTCGGACAATGCCACGGCTGTGGCCTATGTCAATCGCCAGGGAGGTACCAGGAGCGCCCCTCTAGCCAGGGAGGCCATGAAGCTATGCCTGTGGGCAGAAGCGAATCTGGAACAGCTGTCGGCGGCCCACATTGCAGGAGTCATGAATGTCAAGGCGGACTTTCTCAGTCGCCATACCTTGGATCCCGGAGAATGGCAACTGTCTGCTCGGGCGTTCTTGGACATCACGAAAAACCTGAATCTGATGGCGTCCTCGGCCAATTGCCAAGTGCCGTGTTTTTTCAACAGAGGACGGGACCCTCGATCTCTGGGAGTCGATGCTCTTCTCCAGCAGTGGCCGGCACAGGAGCTTCTCTGTGTGTTCCCGCCCTGGCCCATGATGGGCAGAATTCTAGGCCGGGTGGCAAAGCATCCGGGCCAGGTGATCCTGGTGGGTCCGGATTGGCCCAGACGTCCTTGGTACACGGACTTAGACTCTCGGTGGACGGCCCTCTGCGGCTGCCAGCGGAGCGGGGCCTCTTACATCAGGATCCCGTGGTGATGGAGGATCCCTCCCCCTTTGGTCTTACGGCCTGGCTCTTGAGCGGAAGCGGCTGAGGAAGAAGGACTTCTCCGTCAAGGTCATCGCCACTATGCTGAGAGCGAGGAAGCGCTCTACTTCCACCACTTACGCCAGGGTTTGGCGTACCTTTGCCTCGTGGTGCGAGGCAGGCTCTGTATCGCCCTTCACTGCTCCAATATCTTCAGTGTTGGCGTTCCTGCAAGAGGGGCTGGAGAAAGGCCTGTCGCTCAGTTCGCTGAAAGTCCAGGTGGCATCTCTAGCTTGCTTCAGGGGTCGTCTGAAGGGGGCTTCCCTGGCTTCACAGCCGGATGTGGTACGCTTTCTCAAAGGAGTTAATCACCTGCGCCCCCCTCTGCACTCGATAGTGCCAACGTGGAATCTCAATCTGGTGCTACGGACCTTGCAGAAGCCGCCTTTCGAGCCCTTGCCAAGGGCATCGCTGAAGGACCTGACGTTGAAAGCAGTCTTCCTGGTGGCTATCACATCAGCCAGAAGAGTTTCCGAGCTCCAGGCGCTCTCGTGTAGAGAACCGTTCCTGCGATTCACTGAGGCAGGAGTATCGATTCACCCAGTGTCTTCCTTCCTGCCCAAGATTGTTTCTCGATTCCATGTGAATCAGCAGCTTCACCTACCCTCCTTTCGTAGGGAAGATTACCCAGAGGAATACCCTGCGCTCAAATACCTGGATGTTAGACGGGTCATCATCAGATACTTGGAAGTGACCAATGATTTCCGGAAGTCGGATCATCTGTTCGTGCTCTTCGCAGGCCCTCGTAAGGGTCTGCAGGCATCTAAGCCTACGGTGGCACGTTGGGTCAAGGAGACGATTGCGTCAGCTTATGTGGCGGCAGGGAAGATTCCGCCTATTCAGCTGAAGGCACACTCTACTAGAGCACAAGCAGCCTCGATGGCGGAGTCCAGATCTGTCTCCTTGGAAGAGATTTGCAGAGCGGCTACTTGGTCGTCGGCTCATACCTTCTCACGACATTACCTCTTGGATGTGGCTGCTCGGTACGAGGCCCAGTTTGGGGCTTCAGTTTTGCGTTCAGGGATTTCCATGTCCCGCCCTGGGTGAGTACTGCTTCGGTACATCCCACCAGTCTATGGATTGATCGGCTTGATGATAGGGAAGGTAAAATTATGTATCATACTTGATAATTTTCTTTCCCTTAATCATAGCCGATCAATCCATAGCCCCTCCCAGATATCTGTATTGTTTGTGTTCTGGTTATATTTCGGGTTCAAGTTCAGTCTTCATTTCCTGTTCACGAGGACTTCGTGTTCAAGTTCTTCCAATTGAAGTCTCTTCGAGTTGAGACGATTTTGTGTTACAGTGAGCTGCTGCTTCCTCTCCCCCCATTTCGGCGGTGGCTGGATTGATAACTAAATTATGCCAGCGCTCCCTCCCGCTTCGTGTGGCTGTAGGGTAGCTTTGTATCCCTTCCGCTTCGGCGGTGTTAGGGTAAGCCAGCTCCTCCCGCGGTTGCGGTAGCAGGATAAGCCAGTTCCCCCCGCGTCGGCGGGTGTGGTTTCCCGCCCACCGCCCCAGCGGTGGTGCGCTGGAATATTTCCCCTCCCCCGCTTCTGCGGTGGTGAGCTGGGCAGAGTGTCTCTTTGTGGGTGTAATTCTCTAAGTGCTAAGTCCTGCGGATGGAGCTTTGATATCGACATATTGGGGAATTTCCGGCAGCACATGACCACATATAGGGAGGCAAAAGATTGCTCTCTATCTCCACCTGCTGGTAGATGGACACAACCCACCAGTCTATGGATTGATCGGCTATGATTAAGGGAAAGAAAATTATCAGGTATGATACATAATTTTACCTTAATGGGACAGACTCAACATGGATTCAACCAAGGGAAATCTTGTTTTACCAATTTGCTTAATTTCTTTGAAGACATGAATAAATATGTGCATAAAGGTGAGCCAGTTGATGTAGTATATCTAGATTTTCAGAATTGTTTTGGCAAAGTTCCTCACAAGAGACTCCTGAGAAAATTAAAAAGCCATGGGATAGGAGGCAATGTTTTTCTGTGGATTAGCAACTGGTTAATAAATAGAAAACAAGAGGGTAGGGTTAAATACCTATTTCTCTCAATGGAGGAAGCTGAATAGTGGAGCTCCCCAGGGATCTATACTGGGATTGGTGCTTTTTAACATATTCTATAAATGATCTGAAAATAAGAACAAGCGAGATGATTACATTTGCAAGTATTCAAAGTTGTTAAAATGCATACGGACTGTGAAAAATTGCAGGAAGACCTTAGGATTTTAGACTTGACATCCAAATGGCAGATGAAACTTAATGTGGGACAAATGTTAACTGATGCACACTGGGAAGAATAATCCATATCAGTTACTTGATGTTAGGCTTCACTTTAGGAGTTGGTACCCTAGAAAAAGATCTTTGTGTCATCATGGACAATAAGCTGAAATCTTCTGCTCGGTGTGTAGCAGCGGACAAAAAAGCAAAGAGAATGCTAGGAATTATTAAGAAAGGGTAGAAAATGAGTCTAAGCATATTATATTATCTCTGAATCGCATCGTGGTGCGAATTCATATTGAATATTTTGTGCAGTTCTGGTTGCAGTATCTCAAAAGACAGCGGAATTAGAAAAGGTTCAAAGAAGGATAAACAAAATGATTAAGGGATGGAACTCCTCTCATGAGGAAAGGTTTAAGATGTTAGGGCTCTTCAGCTTGAAAATGAGTGACTTGGGGGATGAGTGGAATAGAACAGATAAATGTGACTTGATTGATTACTCTTTCAAAAAGTACAGAGAATAGGGGCACTCAGTTACATGGTAATACTTTTAAAACAAACAGAAGAAAATATTTTTTCACTTAATGAATAGTTAAGCAATGAAACTCATTGCCCGGACATTATGGTAACAAGCATTTATGGTATTTGGGTTTTAAAATGATTTGGACACATTCCTGAGTTGCAGGACCTGGCAAATATGGACCAAAGTTTATGCTGCTTTGAAATAATATCTGAAGTGTGGATTACATGTGGATGTTAGCCAAGCTCTGTTTTTAGCTTTATAGGCAGGGGTCTAGCCCCTACATGGCACATCTCTAAATCGAAGGTTACAGCACCTGCTATGATTTTCTAAATCTTTAAACGTGTTTGCCTATGATATGCTCTCCCGTTTCTACTCTTCTAGTAGTTTCTCCAATTGGTCAATCACCTGAGCATGCTCTTTAGCCTCCTGAGTCTCTTCGGTCTGCCTCCCAAGTTCTGCAAGATCAGCTTGCAAGTCTGCCCTTAGTGCCGCCAATTCAGTGCAGACCACCATCATATCGAGTTTATATCCAGAAGCCATCTTCCACCTGGTCCTGCATGCCTCCATGCTGTACTGCTTTGGAGGTTGATATCATGGGTGGCTCACACCACAGCAGGAGAGAGCTTGCAATTCAGCCTCTCTCTTTGACTGCCATGCCAGATCAGACTGGGACTTCAAAGCTCTCACAACTGCTGTCTGGAGTGGCTTATATTGTCTGTCTCAACTGATAAGTTAGGTTAAATAAATGGGATCTTCCCAGAATCTAGGCACCCATTTCGCTCAGGTGATATCACTTTCCCCTACCTCATTTTTTTTTTTTTTTGCTTTGGGAGCGGCACTTATTCTCAGCATAGAGTGTTTAAGCCCCAATGGAAGCACAGTCAGGTGTTTTCCCTACTTCATTTTTAATTAATGGCAGCCCTGTTCGGGTACTTGTAATTTTTGCCACTGGGCCCTTCAACTCTTAAAAAAAAAAAAAAAAAGCTACTACTATGCAGAAATTGGAGAGTTATGCAGCCTTCCTCAGGAATCTGAGGAACCTCCTTTGGTTTCTGCATCTATTGGTCAGGTCTCGGAGGATAATCACTTCTGTTTCTGTGTATCCTTTGCAAAACAAGTTTTTGCCATTGCACTCTTTCTTTGCAAGTTATGGAAGATTTTTTTTTTTCAGAATTTTTTTGCCTTTACATAAAGCTTTCTTACATAGTCAGCATAGGCGCCCAGTAGAAGAGGCTTGGGGAGGCAACTGCTGCCCCCACCCCACGAGCTGCAGACTTCCCCGTCTGCCCTTAGCTGCCATTTCCTGCCTTTTTCCAGCCCCCCCCCCCGCTCCCCCTGTCAATCATCTTACATCACGTCTGCCCACCCTCGTTCCCTTCCTGCCCTCACCGTATCTTAAAATATTGTAATTTTCCTGGAGCAGGTGGCACCATCATTAGAAGTAGCAGCAGGCTCCAGCCTTCCCTCGCATGGCTCCGCCCTCTTCTGACGTATTTCCTGTTTCCGCGAGGGCAGAACCATGCGAGGGAAGGCTGGAGCCTGCTGCTGCTTCTAATGCCGGTGGCTGGAGCAGAAAGAATCTAAGAGTTGCGAACTGAACGGGCGGGCGGGGGACGACACGAACATTCTGCTTGCAGTGGACGGCTGGGCTCACCTCTCCTCCCTGGTGATGATGCTATAGTGATGCGGTGAATGCTTCCGCAGTGGCTAAGGTGCGTCTCTGTCGTGCCGGTGCTATCTTTCTGTGTCGTGCCAGGGTTGGTGGCATAGTGTCTCTTGTGCTCAGCGACCTTTGCCACAGAAGCGCTAGTTTCATTTTAATTAAAAAGCAGGATAGGATTGGGGGGGGGGGGGGGTACGCCTGCTGCAGCAGCAGCTGCAGAGAGGTTTTTCACAAAAAACTGCTTTCTTCCTACTTCGATGAGTCCTGGTATTCGTCTTTGGCCCTTCAGGGGCGTGGTTTCATTAGTGCATGTAGGCGTTTTCTATTCACTAGATCTTTAAGGACAGGCTGAGCCGAAAGAACAGATTTTCACCACTACTGGAAGTTGCTAGTTTCAGATCAGGAGCTTTAGTACAAATGAACGCAGGGGGAGAGGAGGGTTGCTGGACATGGGTGGATGGAGGGGAGGGAAGAGTGAGGAAGGAGATGATATGAGGGAAAAGGAAGAGAGAAAAACTGCACATGGAGGAAGAAAATAGGCAGAAGCTGGATCCACTGGACAGTCAAGTCTGTGGAGGACCCAGCTTTTACTTACGGCTGTAGGGCAAGAAATGAAGAAGAAAGGCGGAAAGTAAAGAAATAAATGGAAAGGAAGCCCTGGAAACGGAGTTAAGAGGACAAATAGTAGCAGAATCGGATACTGGGCCAGCATGATCAGAAAAACAAAGTCACCAGACAACAAAGGTAGAAAAGATAATTTTATTTTCATTATAGTGTTTGGAATATGTCCACTTTGAGAATTAGGTGTTCAACATTAAAAGTTTATATTTATTTACTTATTTATGGCATTTTATCCCACATTAAACATGAATTAGGGTGTTTTGTGGCTCTACATGAGAATTGTGATATTATGATCCCTTGTTTCATATTGTTGACGGTCTACATTTTCCGTATGGGTGGTATATTGGTGTATTAGGTTCTGCCCAGTGTAATATTTATGGTACCGTAAGTTTCTGAGTGTGTTTTTGCACAAAGTTGTGCATTGTGTTTTGCAGTTGAGTGATTGTGGTTAGTATATGCTTTGAGCAGCCACTTTATTCTTTGACATATGATACATATCTAATATTTAAATTTAATAAAAGGTATTAATTGTGACTTATTTTTATTTATTTTTTCTGTTATCAGACAATTATGGATTTAAGCTCCACCCCCAACCCTGCCCCCTTTAGCCTCCCCAAACAGTTGGGCCACCGACTGCCTATGATACTCAGGGTCATGCAGCACATATTAAGAGAAGTTCAAGCTCCCTAAAGTAGGTGATTTAGTGACAGTGGTCACCAAGAAGTCACTATTCTTGTTGAAGGAAGTATGACGGTGAAGGATTTGCAGGATAAGAGGTGAGAATCCTTGCTTAAACAATTGAAGTTGTGGCTTTCTGAATTACCACAGAACAGTGGGTTCTGGATGTGATACAAAGAGGTGGCAAGTCGCCATGTTCCAGACATTTTTATGATGTCTTTTGTTTGGGCTCTGGAATAAAGTGGCAATTCAGCAGCACATGTGATTAGTGTTCTTAGGAGACCATAATATATTTTTGTTCAGTTTATGGAATTACATTGGTTCCCCGTTGTCTGTCGTACTTATTGCTACATAAGTATTGCCATACTGGGAAAGACCAAAGGTCCATCAAGCCCAGCATCCTGTTTCCAACAGTGGCCAATCCAGGTCACAAATACCTGGCAAGATCCCAAAAAAGTACGGTCAGCTGGGTATTTACCGGGGGTTGAGTCCAGGCCATTGATGAAGTTTTTGATGTCAGTGTTGTGCTCTGGGATGAATACCATCTGGTCCAGGAGATTTGCTACTCTTCAGTTTGTAGAACTGCCCCATTACATCCTCTAGGTTTACAGAGAATTGATTAAGTTTCTCCGACTCGTCAGCTTCGAATACCATTTCTGGCACCGGTATCCCCCCAAATCTTCCTCGGTGAAGACTGAAGCAAAGAATTCATTTTATCTCTCCGCTACAGCTTTGTCTTCCCTGATCGCCCCTTTTACTCCTCAGTCATCTAGCGGTCCAACCGATTCTTTTGCCGGCTTCCTGCTTTTAATATACCAAAAGTTTGAAAATTTACCATCCACCTAGAATGTTGAGGTCAAGGAAAATATCTTTTGAATGTACATTCATTTCATCAGGTTCGTCTAGAGGAGAATCGTGCACGAATGTTTTTTTCATAACTGGACCCTCTTTGTAGAACGGTCTTCCTCTAGAGTTATGCCAGTTGTCATCTTTGTGCATGTTTAAGAAACAGTTAAAAATATATTTGTTTCAGGAAGCTTTTTTAAAGAGCTAATTAACATATGTGGTAGATAAGTGAGTGAGGTTGTATTATTTGGTACAGTAACTTTGTAATTTGTATATGATTTTTATATCTTGTCTTTTTATTTATATATTTTTTTATGTAACCTGCTTAGATTGATTGGGTAATGCGGGGGATATAAGTTTGATAGATATAATTTGATAAATAAAATTCAGATCCACTTTGGACAACTTGCTCACCTTGAGAGCAATAGTTTTGAGGCCCACAGAGAAGAGAGGAAGTGTAAGGTATTTCACACGCTTCATAATTCTAAAGAAGGCAAGTTCTTTGCATCCAACTTTCAACCTCAGGAGGGTGAATCAAGCTGTCAGTTTTCCACTTTTGAATGGAAACCTTGATCTGTCATCTTAATCTGTCATCTCTGCAGTAAAACGAGGAGAGATCCTTACAGCTCTAGACCTCAAGGAGCATATGTTCACATACACATCTGAGGACCTCATCGGAGATTCTTTGGATTTCCAGTTTCAGGCTTTATCTTTTGTCCTAGCTATGACTCCTTGAACCTTTTCCAAGGCAGTGGTAATGGCCACTGAAGCCTTGTGGAAAGAAGGTATTTTTGTTCATCCATATGTAGATGATTGACTCATTAGTGCAAAGTCGGAAGAAGAGAGTCAAGCTACCATTTGGGTGATCCAGTTTCTTCAGTTTTAACAAGAGCAAGTTAATAGTACAATCTGGAAGCCTACTTCAGTTTTCTAGGAAGAGAATTCTTGCCCTCTCAGTGGATGCTTAAGTTACAGTCTCAGATGTGGATTATTATCAAGTGGCCCCTCTAGCTTGGAATTATTTGCAGGTTCTTGGATCAGTGGCAGCAGCTCTAGATCCTTCCCAATACAAAAAAGGAGTTTCAGACTTAATGGTACTTAGCTTTAAAGATTAGCTATTGATTATTACATGCAAATAGTCCAGTTCCTGCAGTGGCCAGCATTTTGCCAAGCTGCTTCAGGGAATCTCCGGACTTATAGGTAACTAAAAAAAACAATGGTACAGAAAACTGGTATTGGAGTTTTACGTTCACTGGCCACTGGTTTGAATGTTGGCTCTTTAGTTTCCTGTTCTTTTGTGAATTTCAGTCTTTTGTGAGTTCATGCTTTGCTGTTCCCATTGTAACTGTTCTGACTGGATGTGAGTGTTGCTGTGTATTTTCAGAAGTCTTATACCATGGTTTCCCAGACTCTGGGTTGCAGCCTCAAACGGGGTCACGACCTTGGTGGAGGGTCATGACTTGGGTAGATCCTCTATAAGAGATCATTGATGTGCACTTTGGGGGGGGGGGGGGGGGGGTAAATGTACATTCTGTGGCTGCATCAAAGGGGTTGCAGTCCCAGGAACTGGGCAGTGATCTGATCTGAGAGGAAGAAAAAAGTAACAACTGCAAGATACATAAGTACATAAGCACCGCCATACTGGGAAAAGACCAAGGGTCCATCAAGCCCAGCATCCTGTCTCCGACAGTGGCCAATCCAGGCTTCAAGAACCCGGCAAAACCCCAAAAACAAAACAAAAATTTAAATTAATAATGTTCAATGGACTTTTCCCTCAGGAATCTGTCCAAACCCTCTTTAAATTCCGTAAGGCCAGCTGCTGTCACTACATTTTCCGGCAACGAGTTCCAGAGTCTGTCTACACGCTGAGTAAAGAAAAATGTTCTCCTGTTTGTTTTAAATCTACTATATTCTAGCTTCATCTTGTGTCCCCTGGTTTTGTTGTTGTTTGAAAGTGTAAACAAACGCTTCACATCTGTCCGCTCTACTCCACTCATTATCTTGTAGACTTCTATCATATCACCCTTCAGCCGCCTTTTCTCCAAGCTGAAGAGCCCTAACCTTCTCAGTCTTTCCTCATAAGGAAGTCGTTCCATCCCTTTTATCATTTTCGTCGCCCTATGTACCCTGTTTCCCCGAAAATAAGACAGTGTCTTATATTAATTTTTGCTCCCAAAGATGCGCTAGGTCTTATTTTCAGGGGATGTCTTATTTTCGGGGAAACACGGTAACATGATTGGATTATTGCAGTTCTTTACTCCAAGGCTTACCTCAATATCAGCTGCAGAGGCTACAAGCTGTTCAAAATACCATACAACAGTAAAATTGCAGCTTCTTAGAGAAAATGGCCACTGCAACTTTTAGCAGTAGCTTCCTAGAATTTCAGCAGCCTTTTTAATTTCACAGCAGCAGGACAAGAAGTCAGCATTAAGTAAATTAAGGAGAAGCCTTGATACAGCTTGGTGAAACATGAGTCAGCACAACAATCCCCCTACAACAAAAAAGGAGACTGAGCAATACAGTGCACAGAAACTCCATTTACCTACCGTAAGATAAGTACAGCATTCTAAGTAAGCTTAGTCCTTAGGGTTCCTAATTCCCCCTTCCCCCCCCATGTACCTTCTGTTGGGACACTCACCCAGTTTTAAAGATGTCAGGAGACTGCCGAACGTCTGTGGGGAAGGGCAGCGGCGGCTTGACTTCAGCCTTTCCTTTCAATGTCGTGCCCTCGCGGAAACAGGAAATACCTCATCAGAGGAAGGCGGGACACTGACGGGAGAGACTGGACTCGAGCTGCCGCAGCGACTTAAAATAACAGCTGATCTTTAAACGCAGGGCGGCGTGTCCGGAACGCAATAGAAGGTAATATGTCGGGGAGTTGAGGGCGGGCTCAGCCGGGGGGGGGGGGGGGGGGGGGGCGGGAGCCAGAAGATACAATTTGGAGCTAGGTCTTATTTTCGGGGGAGGCCTTATATTTAGCAATTCAGCAAAACCTCTACTAGGTCTTATTTTCAGGGGATGTCTTATTTTCGGGGAAACAGGGTATGTATTAAAATGATGATAGCCACGCTTCCTAAAGGAAAGGTTCATAGACCATTATTAAAATGGACTTGGGGAAAATTCACTGCTTATTTCTGGGATAAGCAGCATAAAATGTTTTGTATTTTTTTGGGGGATCTTGCCAGGTATTTGTGACCTGGATTGGCCACTGTTGGAAACAGGATGCTGGGCTTGATGGACCTTTACATAAGGTCTGACCCAGTATGGCAATGCTTATGTACTTATGTTAGTAATTGTGGATAGCAAGCAAAGCAAAGACTGATTGAACATTTGAAGAGATGCAAAGGGAATAGGCTATTTCAGTGGTTCCCAAACTTTTTCATTCATGGCACCCTTAGTGTCTTAAGTAATTTATTGAGCCCCGCCGCCCTGCATCCCCCTCCTCTCACTCCAGCACACCTCTCCTCCCTGAAAGTTTCAGCACACCTTTCCATTCCTGTAGCCCCCTCCTCCCAGAAAGTCCAGCACACCTCTCCGTTCCCTGCAGATACCCTCCTCCCAGAAAGTCTAGAACACATCTCCCTTCCCTGCAGCCCCTCTCCTCCCAGATAGTCTATATGACCTCCTCCTCCCATAAGTCCAGCACCTCTCCCTTCCATGCAGACCCCCTCCTCCCAGAAAGTCCAGCACATCTCACCATTTTCTGCAGCCTGTCTCCTCTCAGATAGTCCAGCACATCTCTCCCTTCCCTGCAGCCCCCTCCGTTTTCCATGTCCAGCAACCTCTTCATTTCCTGCAGACACCCTCCTCCCAGAAAGTCTAGCACACATCTCCCTTCCTTGCAGCCCGTTTCCTCTCAGTCGAGCACATCTCTACCTGCCATGCAGCCCTCTCCTCCCAGAAAGTCCAGCACACTAGGATTCTCTAGTTTATTGCACTATTACTGATCAGCTGTGTTGAAGACACTGAAAGGTGGTCATGACCAGGTCAAGAAAAATCATTGGGTTGGAATTGAAAAAGATCTGTTAACGGCTTTTTTTTTCTATTTTTGAATCATTCCATAGAGAGAGAAGAAGTAGGGAAGGCAGACTTGATTTAACCACCCTATGCTGGAACCTCTTAGTATGGAGAGCAAGCAGAAGAAGATGATGGGGATTATAGGATATTTACATCTGCAGAGTTGTCTAAGGGATCATATGCCCTTTACAACAGCATGTCTCAAGATTCTTAGAGATGGTCTAGAGTGGCTGGGATTGAGGCAGTTATGAGATCTTACTATGCAAAAAATCTTTTTATACAAATTATTTTCAAGTTGAGGATCTCCTGATAAGGCAGTGAGCCGAGCAGGGACTTACATTAAGACTTTACTAAATTCGAAGTTACCCTACTTTACGGAAATCACTATTTAAAAAAAATTCTTTCATATATTGGTACATGCACCATCAGTCACAGATTACATGTAGCTGCAATATATGTTAACAGTGCAGCTTTACTGGACATCTACTAAGGAGGCAAATGGTCTACACAAATGGCATCAGGAGAGGAGATGTTAGAGATGATGTAGAAGGATAAGCAGTTTCGACCATTTGTGGTGGGATCCCAGGAGACAATTTTTCTGGAACATTGGATGGGACTACATAAAGGGGTGAACAGAAATTGATTGGAGATCATCTTTAGAAATGCACATATAAGGTGTACGTACCTCCTATGATATTAGCTTGGGAAGACAAACTGGTACTGAATTTGTTGTTAGTGGTTAAAATGACCTGTAACCAGGACTTGGAAAAATAAGGGGCTCTCCATGTGTTACTGGAGGAGCATTTGTGAATAACAGCAAATATAAAAAAAATCACAGCCTCATTGTGGGGGACTTATGCATTATGTGAAAAAAAGATGTAGTTTGGCAGAAATTGGATAGAAAGTACAAAAATGTGGGGCATGCCTGCAGTAGTCATATAGAGTAGAGAATGACACTGGGACGGGGACCTGCAGTAACCTTGGGAATGGGGGCAGGGTGGGGACAGATCCCACAGGGATGGGGCGGGGATGGGGACAGAACCCATGGGCATGGGGACAAACTTTGTCCCCATCTCATTTTCTACTTTGAAGCCTCTTAATGAACTGGACTGTCATTTATGTTTGAGCAATGCAGACAATGATATTTTGATTTTTTTTTTTGGAAAAACAAGTAAACATGCTGGCCACAACTAGCAAAATTTGCATGGGGGATCCTGTACATCCTGCTACCAGCACATCTTCTAAGAAGACATCTTCTATTGCAGGAAAAACTATGGAAGACAGGAGAGTTAGACTGAATCCTGAAGTTGTTCATGACTTCTTATTTATCCACAGATTTTAAAAAACATAACAGTGCTTCACAGGGCGTATTTCTCCCCTCTAGGGCATACAGAACGGGTTGTATTTTGTACCCCTGGATATTTTAACAGGGTGGATTAGGATTCCTTGGGGTAGTAAAAAATCAGCTATTAGGGTTGGAAGGGTAGAGGGTAGTGGTGAGGAGGGGTTATTATAGCTGCTCGTTGTTGTTATTTTCTATTTGTAATTTATACACAATATTATTATTATTATTATTTGTTACATTTGTTTCCCACATATTTGCAGGCTCAATGTGGTTTACATAATACTGTGAAGGCATTCGCCAAATCCGGTACAGCATGTTGTTCCTTTTTATACTTTAATAAAAAGATTTAAATATTAAATCATAATTGGTCAAGGCTTCCATAGATGAGGATGAGGACAGAGCCCATGGGGATGGGACGAGGACAGAGCCTGCGGGGATGGGGGCGGGGACGGAGACAGGGCCTGCGGGGATGGGGACAAATTATGTCCCTGTGTCATTGTCTGATATAGAGAATTTGGTTAGGCCATTGGCAGGGCACAGCTGAAGATGTATTTGGGGGAAGAGGTTAAATGGTAGGGTGCTTTTGGGTGGGTGAGGGCAGTTTTTTTACCTGTTAGAAGTTGCAGCTAAGGGGAAGATTGTACGCAAAGTTTGTGTTTGGTTCCTTTTCTCACTTGTCCAATTACTATGGAACTGTATAGTTGTTTAATCAACATGAATAATTTATTTTAAAAATATCTAAACAATACCGGGCAAGGAAACTGGTTTGGAAGATGTGGTGTGGTAAGAAATTAGAAAACTGTTAGTTTCTTCACGCTGTATGTATATATTTGTAGGTTTGTAGTCATCCATAGAGTGTGAGACTGTTGCCTAATACTACAGCATACTATATTTGTAAAAAGGAGTTAACAACCTATGATTTTATATATATTTTTAGCATTATAAAAAACTACTGCCTTAAAATGAAGCCACCTAAAACTGCAGATAAATTACCTCTGTTATCCTGCATATTTTGAAGGGATCCATTGAAGCCTGACTTGGCTTATATTTGTTATGTGGATGATTTCAACATATTGGCATTCACAGCTCTAGCATGCTGTGGCTAATTGTTCTGTTCACATGCATCTGAAAGTAATACACAGACTAGTTGGCACATAAACCTTTGGATTATTAAAGCACGCACCTGGATTTATTAGTAATATCACTGATCAAAAGAAAACCTTATTTTCTATCATGGTTTTTCTCCTGACACTAGCATTCCAATTTTGAACTGTATCTGATCTATTTTGTTTTTTAAGGCTCTCTTCCGGGTTATCCGGTTGCTACCAGTTTGACTAATGCCATCAAAACCAAGGCAACAAATGAAGAAATTTTCACCATTTTAAAAGATGTTCCCAATCCTAACCAGGATGATGAGGATGGTAAGTCAAAATTCAGTTCAAAACAGATCTTGTATACCACTAACATCCCCTGTTCTGGGTTCAGTGTTGTTTATAACATAAGTGGAACATAGGTTGGATCCAATATTATACCGTGTTTCCCCGAAAATAAGACACTGTCTTATATTAAATTTTGCTCCCCAAGACCTGCTAGGTCTTATTTTCAGGGGAGGCCTTATTTTTCGGGGAAACATCGGTGTCACCCCCCCCCCACCGAGATCGCCGGCTCCCCCCCTCGATCGGCGGCTCCCCCTGCCCTCAGTCGCTCCCGGAAGTAACTAACCTCTTAAATGCTTCCTTTCACCATTCATCTTCGCACTCGCCGCAAGCAGCAGGGCAGGCCACTCCTTCCTTCCGTGTCCCGCCCTCGCCTGACGTAACGTAACGTCAGACGAGGGCGGGACACGGAAAGAAGGAGTGGCCAGCCCTGCTGCTTGCGGCGAGTGCGAAGGTGAAAGGAAGCGGTTAAGAGGTTAGTTACTTAGTTCCGGGAGCGACTGAGGGCGGGGGGAGCCGCAGATCAAGGGGGCTAGCCGGCGATCTCGGGTGGGGGGGTGACCCCGATGTTTCCCCGAAAAATAAGGCCTCCCCTGCTAGGTCTTATTTTCGGGGGAGGCCTTATATTTTCAAATTTAAGCAAGACCTCTACTAGGTCTTACTTTCGGAGGATGTCCTATTTTCGGGGAAACACGGTAGGTGGGACATTGGTTGAATTCAATCTTATATACCACTAGAGAGTGCAAGAGTAATAAAGGTATGTCGTGTGATAGTCTTGTTGACAGTTAAGGGACCTAAAGGAATAGTGTTTGCTGTGTAGCAGTCTTTGGAAAATGAAACGTTTTTTTGTCTCTTCCAGAAGCTCAGGTAGTTAGTCTCTGGTGTAATAGCAGGAGGGGAGTGAGTTCCATAAAGAGATTCCGAATACAGGGAAGAGTGAGGTAAAGATCTTCCGAAATCAGATTAGAACAGTGATGCTAAGATCAATTGTTCTTTCAGTAGAATTTGAAAAACTAGACAGAGTTTTAAATTTGATTTTCAGTTATGGGCAGCCAATGTAGTTTAACAAGATATGACAAAATGCTAGTACATCTATTCAGTTTAATAAAGTCTTATAGCTATTTTCTGCATGATCTGCAATTTATTTCTGATATTTGGACTTAATACCAAAAAATAAGACATTACAGTAGTCCAGATGTGGTAGGATCAGCATCTGGATCAACAGAAAGGCTTTTTGATCGAAGAATGACCTGACTAGATATAGTTGTTTCATTTTAAACAATGCTTTCTTCCATAATTGGCTAGTATGGGAGGAAAATATGGAGAAGTTGAGAAAAACCACAAGCTCTTTTTCTTCTGATTCAGCTTCTATGGATAGTGTTGTTGAAGTTGGGACCTCAACTCCTTGATTCTGGAACCACAGGATCTTAGTCTTTTGTGCATTCAGTTTTATTTTATTTGCTAAAGCCCAGGTCTGAATAGCATTCATCCCAGTTGTTACAGATCAGATTAGATCTTGATGTGAAGATGTCAGTGGTAGGAGGAGCATGATGTCGTTCGCACATGATAACAGAAGTTCACCTAATTCCAGGTTTATCAAGCTGAGGGAGGACATAAAGAAGTTAAAATTAGAGAGAGCAGGGCTCCGTGGGGGGACTCCACAATTCAGGAACCAATAGTTGGAATGTTTGTTTTGTTTTACAGAATAGCTTCGGTTTGAAAGGAATTCGTCAAACCACTTAGACAGATCCTGTTATTCCTATCTGATTCAGTTTCTCAAGTAGCATTACATGATTCACTGCATCAAACTCTGCTGAAGTGTCGAACTGAAGTAATAAGATCTGATTCTGCTTACATAAATATTGTTTGACATATGTTAGAACTAGGAGCAGGGTTTCGGTATTGTGTGCAGTTTTGAATCCAAATTGGGACCAGTGCAAAGTAGAAAATTTGTCCAAATATTTGGAAAATTGTTTGCTAACAGCGGATTCCAGCCTTTTCTTAAAGAGGGGTATGCTTGCCACCAGGCAGTAACTTGCTGTTGAGGTTATATCTAAACCTTCAATAGTGGTGTAAGAACGATTTTGTCCATATCTAAAGGAATTGAGCCTGATTCTAGTAGCCCATTAAGGCAATCTGTTAGCCATTGACCAACCTCAGTCGGAATGGCTTGGAACAGGAATTCCGGGCAATGAACAAGGAAGTAGTGTGAGCGTTTCAGTAGCAGTATTTTTATGGCTTCCATTGAAAGTGGTTGAAAAACATCCCATATCTGATCTGCTTTAGTTCCCTGAATTGAACATAAGCCAGAGTCTGCACCTGTCCAGCACAGGGCTCTTCCTCATGCCCTGCACAGTGGAAACACCCGATGTGACTTTCTGGCGCACAAACTTCGAAATCTCCATCTGCCAAAGTGGAGGAGCTGACAGGCTGGAGGGTGCCTGGAGCTGCCCCCTTATGCTTAGGCATGGAAGTAAAAAAGGTAAAGCACTCTTAAGTGCATTAAAATAAAAATCAGGACAGAATTCAGTTTACAGTGTCCTTGCTGGCCGCCGCAATTCTCATTTTTACAAATTATTTTTTCTCTCGTTCTCTTATGTACCCACTTTCTCTGCTTCCTCTCCAGGTTCTTTCCCTTCATTTTCCTCTAATGCCATTGCTTTTGGTCTATTAAATTGCAGATCAGTTCATCATAAAACTAGTACAGTTACTAATGTTGTTACCTTATCTGGTCTATAAAACTTTTATGTCTGACTGAGACCTGGATCAGAGATGGGAAGAGGAGCATTCTTTCACGTTGTTCTCCCCCCCCCCCCCCCCCCCCCCCCACCTCCAATTACTAATTTCTCTCAACTTCATGCCACTCTCATTGTGGAGGCAATGTTGCCATTCTTTTTCATTCAGCACTTCCATTAGTTCATCTCCCTCATCCTTATCCTTAACTCATTATTGCCAGACTTTCATCCTAATTGCCACTACACTTATTCCCCTTCTGTTTACCTCCCTTACCTGATAGTTCTGTTTGGCAGCTTTTGGCTCAGATTTTTTCCAAGGCTATTTTTACTCAATTATCCTAATCTTTTAGTTCTCAGTGATTTTAATTTTCACATTGATGATCCTTGGCATGCTCAGACCAGTGATTTCTCATTCTACTCTTTGACTTAGGTCTCTCCAGTATGATATTTACAACACATTCAGCTGATCATTCTTCAGACTTTATTCCTTTCAGCTACAGCCTTCACTGGTATGCACTCTGATATCCCTGTGCTTCCTATTTCATTGATAAGCCATTCCTTCGTAACCCTCCAGCTGAACATCCCTACTTTTTCTGTCTGTGCACCTCATTCTTTAATCCGTTTCTATAAATTTTTGGTAATTGATCCATTAGCTTTTTGACACCTGGGTAATTTTACTTTTCTTCCAGTTGATGAACAAGCTTCCCTTTGGAAACTGTATTCTTTCTATTGCAATTGATACCATTGTTCCCACTATACCTTCTTCATACCTCATGTATTTGCAATAAACCTAGATTACATTGGCCTTACTCTCCACTTAAACTTAAGGCCTGCCATGTAGAAATATGATGGAGAAAATTTAAAACTCCCTTGTCCTTTGCTTCATGTAAAAAAGCACATTGCTTTTATTCTGCCAAAGCCCAGTTAGCAAAAAGGTGGTGCTGTACCACAAAAATAAATACTTAACACAGCGGTGTTACTGGGCTTGATTACTGCAACCCCAACTGCTTCAGAACTAGCCCAAATTTCTCAAGTAAGATTTCCTCTCTAGGGGATTTGTTGCTTCCCTCCCTCTTCAGCTATATCTACCACATCAGATTCAACCTCTACTCACACCCAATCTACCTTCAAGCAGATTTCTCTTAATTCTGTACCAGAAACACTTTCTTTCTATAAAGACTACAGTCTATCTTCATAACCCAATTGAAGTGTACCTTTCAAAAGTCAGTCCTTTTTTTTTTTTTTGTCTGTTTTGAGCTATGCGATTAATTTTGTTAATTGCATAGCTCGAAACTGGGGGAAAAATGGTCTGAGATTTGGAAAAGTGCTCTTCAATTCCTTCTGACTGGCTGCACCTAACCTATCATAGCATAGTTCCTATCGCAATATCTCTCTATATAAAACGCACCGCCAACGTTCTATGAGGCAAACTTACCCAGCATTCCAAGTTACGTTGTCATGGTCCAGATCAGTTTTCCACCATGAGTGCTTGCCCCGCCCTCACGTCACAATGTGATGACATTCTGGGCGGGGTAATGACACTCAACGAATCCCCAGTTCCACTGCCCTCCGACGCTCCACCCCCCCCCCCCCCCCCGACGCACACTGAAAAACAGCGACCTACTCATATCCTCTTCCCCCCCCCCCCCCCCCCCCCCCACGGATTGCAGTCCGAAAAGCTGATCCGCCGCGATCAACACGGAGGGTAAGTCCAGCAACAAGTCCCTTGCCTCACCCTATGCCTGGAACAGTCTTCCTGAATCCCTACGCCAAGCCCCCTCCCTACCCATCTTCAAATCCTTGCTTAAAGCTCACCTCTTCAATGCTGCATTCGGAACCTAACCTTTCGAACATATAGGTTGCCCTAATCTGTCTGACCTATCTGATTAACTGTACATTTGTCTTTTTAGATTGTAAGCTCTTTGAGCAGGGACTGTCCTTCCATGTTAAATTGTACGGCGCTGCGTAACCCTAGTAGCGCTTTAGAAATGTTAAGTAGTAGTAGTAGTAAGGAAAGCGCCTTGTTAGTGCCCGTTTCATTGGCCTCAGAAACGGGTCTTTCTTACTAGTCTCTTATAAACAATAGTATTGCAACTGAAATAGTTTCTCTTGTATAAGGCCATTATACACCCAGTTTATAAACAAAAAAACATTCTTCGATCCTTCCATTCCATCCAATTATTGTCTCATTTCAAACCTTCCATATATGCGACATCTCTGGCATGACTAAAGTAGCGGATGTTGAATGGTTGATTTTTCATATAATGGGTCCATAAGCAGTCTGTAAAAGTTACATGTTTGAACTTCTGAAGTTTTTTGTTTGTTTGTTTTTTCCCCACACAAAAATATAGGGTTTGAACTGTTGCATTACAAATTGTTTGCTGTAACAGAGTTCTTTAAAACCTCGTTTTTTGTTTCTGGTGACTTAGCCACCTTTTCCCAGAGATGGTTACATATCTCTAATATTTCAAAATAGGTTGTTTTCACCTAATCACTACAGCATGTAGAAACCTTGAATGTGTTAGATCCTTGTCAGTCGGGTTTTAGGATAGATCATAACACTTAAACAATTTTATCTTCTTTGCTTAATGAAGTCCATACTATTTTTGAAAATGGAAAAATGTCCCTGCTGCTTTTGATGCTGTAAATCATTCATAATTATTTTTAGGCTAGCAGACATTGATATATCTGACTTAGTTCTTTGTTGATTTGCTTCTTTTCTCCAGTTTGACCTTTTTCTGGCCAACTGCAGGATTCTTCTCCCTCTCACTTCCTCATCACACTGATTCCTATCGGCTTATCTGTCATTTCTTTTGAAGCTAAACTCTTTGCTAAGGTTATGGCGAATCGTCTTGACCAGGTTTTGCCTCATCTGGTAGCAGCTCTCCAGGTGGGGTTTGTAAGATCTCATTTAGTCGCAAAGAACATGCAACAGATATTGAAAGGGTGCATTGCTGTTGCTGGAGATTTGAGCCACGCAATTAACTTTTAAATCTCTGCGTCAGTTTTATTCAGTTTGGGGGCAATATATTCATTCTTTGGCCCCTTGAGCTGGTAGTCATATTCTAAATCAATTGGATGCTCTGTCCGGTGCTCCAAATTGAGGACACCCCCACTTTTTGGGAGGGCGGGGGGTTTTAAAACCATCACTAGACCCTACCTGTCCCTCCAACTACCGCCCCATCTCCCTCCTACCCTTCCTCTCCAAGACACTTGAGCGCGCAGTCCACAGCCGCTGCCTTGATTTTCTCTCCTCTCATGCCATCCTCGATCCGCTTCAATCCGGTTTTCGCCCTCTTCACTCGACAGAAACAGCACTCTCTAAAGTCTGTAATGACCTGTTCCTTGCCAAATCCAGAGGCCACTACTCCATCCTCATCCTCCTCGATCTATCTGCCGCTTTTGACACTGTCAATCATGACTTACTTCTTGCCACACTGTCCTCATTTGGGTTCCAGGGCTCTGTCCTCTCCTGGTTCTCCTCCTATCTCTCCCACCGCACCTTCAAAGTTCACTCTCATGGATCTTCCTCCACCCCCATCCCCTTATCTGTTGGTGTTCCCCAGGGATCGGTCCTTGGACCCCTTCTCTTCTCAATCTACACCTCTTCCCTGGGCTCCCTGATCTCATCTCATGGTTTCCAGTATCATCTCTATGCTGATGACACCCAACTGTATCTCTCCACACCAGACATCACCGCGGAGACCCAGGCAAAGGTATCGGCCTGCTTATCCGACATTGCTGCCTGGATGTCCAACCGCCACCTGAAACTGAACATGTCCAAGACCGAGCTTATCGTCTTTCCACCAAAACCCACTTCTCCTCTTCCTCCACTATCTATCTCAGTTGATAACACCCTCTTCCTCCCCGTCTCATCTGCCCGCAACCTCGGAGTCATCTTTGACTCCTCTCTCTCCTTCTCTGCACATATCCAGCAGATAGCCAAGACCTGTCGCTTCTTCCTCTTTAACATCAGCAAAATTTGCCCTTTCCTCTCTGAACACACCACCCGAACTCTCGTCCACGCTCTCATTACCTCTCGCCTGGACTACTGCAACTTACTCCTCACCGGCCTCCCACTTAGCCATCTATCCCCCCTTCAGTCTGTTCAGAACTCTGCTGCACGTCTCATATTCCGCCAGAACCGATATACTCATATCACCCCTCTCCTCAGGTCACTTCACTGGCTTCCGATCAGATACCGCATTCAATTCAAGCTTCTCCTTCTTACCTATAAATGCACACAGTCTGCTGCCCCTCACTATCTATCGACCCTCATCTCCCCTTACGTTCCCGCCCGTAACCTCCGTTCACAGGATAAATCCCTCCTCTCAGTACCCTTCCCCACCACCGCCAACTCCAGGCTCCGCTCATTCTGCCTCGCCTCACCCTATGCTTGGAACAACCTTCCTGAACCCTTACGCCAAACCCCCTCCCTGCCCATCTTCAAGTCTTTGCTTAAAGCCCACCTCTTCAATGCTGCGTTCGGCACCTAACCCTTACCGTTCGGTGAATCCAGACTGCCCCAATTTGACTGCCCCTATCGGACCGACCGTTCACTTGTCTATTAGATTGTAAGCTCTTTGAGCAGGGACTGTCTCTCTTTGTTAAATTGTACAGCGCTGCGTAACCCTAGTAGCGCTCTAGAAATGTTAAGTAGTAGTAGTTTAAAATATTCTGTATACTTTGCATTTCTTTAGGTAGGTGGTCATAAGAGTATAGACCCTCCGTGTTGCATGCCTTGGCTATGGGTATCATATGAATATGTGGGGTTATGCTTATTGGACGTAGAGTGCCTTTTTTTTTCACATATGTACCTGGTTTGTTCTTTATTTTTGGCTGGGTTGAAGGGATAGTTGGAAGGGCGGATGGGTTTCAACTCTTACTAGGAAACATGGTTGATGAAGGGCTGTATTCAGCTCCTTTGTTCGGCCATTAGCATTTTTGCTTGGTTTAAGTTTTTTGTACTCGTTTGTTTGCATTGACATCAATACAAAAATATGAAGATTAAAATAGTTGTAACATATTGAGGGTGGGGGAGTTTGGTAGGAATTGAGGAGATTAAACTTGTTAAAAGTTTGACACAATTTTCATTCTGTTTATTTTTATATATGCATATTTTATGGTGTGATTTACTGAGTACATATGCAATGTTGGTTGTATGTTGACTGAATTGTCATCAATAAAAATGTTGAAACATAAAAACCCAAACACACCCCACCACCTGCAAAACCTGCAAGTCAAAACACAAATGAGAATCAGTAAGAACCCCCACCAAATACTTAAACAATGGGACAGGACAAAACTGTTTCCCAAACACAGACTGCAAGACAGGGCAGAGATGGTGACCAGCAAGCCTGCAGATCACCATCTTCTCCACGTTCAAGATCAGGCAATGCTGCTGAAACCAACCGGAAACAGCAAACAAACCGTCCTGGAGCGACATATCTAAATCATGAGAGGAACAATAACCCACTATTAAAATATCGTCTGCATAAACGTACTTTTCCACATCATAAGTCTGGATCAAAAGAATCAAAGGCGCCAAAAAGATGTTAAATAAAAGAGTGGTAAAGAAGATCCCTGAGGTGCTCCACACAGAAGATGTTGCAAGGAAGAACACAAGCCCCCAAGACGAGAAAGACTGAAACCTACTGACATCACTGTAAAAATTGTTCACTGAGACCAATGGCAGACATGTCACTCAGATGTTTATATTTAGAATATCCTGATATTAGCCTAGCTGCTACATTTTATGCTGCTTGTAATTAACTCAGTTTGAAAGCAGGTAGGCCTAAGAATAAAGAACTGCAATAAAACAAATGGCAAAACTTTGAATTACCAACCTAAAATTGTCAGGGAAAGAAAGTGACGAGTCTAAAAGCTCCAAGGTAAAGTATTGCTATCAAAACTGGGACAGAACAATTGTCCAAAATGTTGTTTTTTGCTCATACAACTGATTTTGATCTAGTCAAAAATAAAATGAGTCTTATTTATATGTAAATGAAATCTGTTAGCAGACATCCATTGTCTAATAAAAAAAATACTATGGATCAAATGTTTTATTGCAGCATCAACTGATGTATCCACCTGGAAAAAACTCTCTCATCAGCATATAATCAGGAATTTAATCCTAAACATGAAAAGAGCTTAGAGATTGGTGTCATATAGAAGGAGTAGAGCAGAGAGTGCGGAACCCTGGGAGGATTGGGGGGAGGGGGCACCTGAGGTAATGGTATACCACCCTGAGGTATCAGATCCTTGATTAACTTGAAATTGATGATTGTAGAGAAAAGATTGAAACACTGAGATAGCCTTCCCCCAATGCCTAATTCAGAGAGACAATCAATCCAAATTGAATGGTTAGTGGTATCAGATCCTATTGATTTATCTAGTGATCATAAAATAATGGAGACACTGATCAGAGCCCACTTTTATAGTATCAGCTACTGACATAACGTTTCTATGCTATATTTCAGGTAAAATTCAAATTAATACTTAAGTACATAAGTAATGCCACACTGGGAAAAGACCAAAAAGGTCCATCGAGCCCAGCATCCTGTCTACGACAGTGGCCAATCCAGGCCAAGGGCACCTGGCGAGCTTCCCAAACGTACAAACATTCTATACATGTTGTTCCTGGAATTGTGGATTTTTCCCAAGTCCATTTAGTAGTGGTTTATGGACTTGTCCTTTAGGAAACAATCTAACCCCTTTTTAAACTCCACTAAGCTAACCGCCTTCACCACGTTCTCCGGCAACAAATTCCAGAGTTTAATTATGCGTTGGGTGAAGAAAAATTTCTCCGATTTGTTTTAAATTTACTACACTGTAGTTTCATTGCATGCCCCCTAGTCCTAGTATTTTTGGAAAGTGTGAACAGATGCTTCACATCCACCTGTTCCACTCCACTCAATATTTTATATACCTCTATCATGTCTCCCCTCAGCCGTCTCTTCTCCAAGATGAAAAGCCCTAGCCTCCTTAGTCTTTCTTCATAGGGAAGTCGTCCCATCCCCGTTATCATTTTAGTCGCCCATCGCTACACCTTTTCCAATTCTATATCTTTCTTGAGATTCGGCGACCAGAAATGAACACCGTACTCAAGGTGCGGTCTCACCATGGAGCGATACAACGGCATTATAACATCCTCACACCTGTTTTCCATACCTTTCCTAATACCCAACATTCTATTCGCTTTCCTAGCTGCAGCAGCACACTGAGCAGAAGGTTTCAGTGTATTATCGACGACGACACCCAGATCCCTTTCTTGGTCCGTAACTCCTAACGTGGAACCTTGCATGACGTAGCTATAATTCGGGTTCTTTTTTCCCACATGCATCACCTTGCACTTGCTCACATTAAACGTCATCTGCCATTTAGCCGCCCAGTCGCCCAGTGTCGTAAGGTCCTTCTGTAATTTTTCACAATCCTGTCGCGAGTTAACGACTTTGAATAACTTTGTGTCATCAGCAAATTACCTCGCTAGTTACTCCCATCTCTAAATCATTTATAAATATGTTAAAAAGCAGCGGTCCTAGCACTTATGTAATAAATCTTTGATCAATGAAATCTTGAAGCTAACCTAAAGTTAATTTCAGTGATTTTTCAATAGAAAAGGTAAAGAGGAAATTGAGCAATAATTTCTTATTAAAGATGAATCAAGATGGTCTCTCTCGAGCAATGATCTAACAGATGCTCTTTTTAGTAAGTCTGGGAAGCACACTTCTGACCAAGACATGTTTACTAATTTAGTTACCACTGGTGTTACCATCTTCGTTGCTTTAAAAACTGAGATGAAACAAGAGTCAGAAGGACATCTTGTATGATTTGAAGGAGAAATGATTTGAATTACTTGTTTGGGAGTTACAGTTGCAATATCAGTCCAATTGAGTCTTTTCACAATAACTTAATTTGTATTTTCTGGATTTGGTATGGAAGAGAAGGGTACCATTTAATAGTCATAAGAACATAAGAGTAGCCATACTGGGTCAGACCAATGGTCCATCTAGCCCAGTATCCTGTTTTCCAAACAGTGGCCAAGCCAGGTAACAGATTCTGGCAGAAACCCAAATCGTGGCAACACTCCATACTACAAATCCCAGGGCAAGCTAAACGCTGTTAACACATCCTCCGGCAAAGAGTTTCAGAGCTTAACTATTCGTTGAGTGAAAAAAATATTTCTTGTTTTAAAAGTATTTCCATGTAACTTCCTTGAGTGTCCCCTAGCCTTTTGTAGTTTTGGAACGTGTAAAAAAATCGATTTACTCCTCGTTCTGCACCAGTCAGGATTTTGTAGACCTCAATCATATCTGCCCTCATCTGTCTCTTTTCCAAGCTGAAGAGCCGTAACCTGTTTAGCCTTTCCTTATACGAGAGGAATTCCATCCCCTTTATCATTTTGATTGCTCTTCTTTGAAACTTTTCTAATTCCCCTATATCTTTTTTGAGATACATTGACCAGAACTGAATGCTATACTGAAGGTGTGGACACACCATAGAGCTACAAAGGCATTATAATATTTTTGGTCTTATTCACCATCCATTTCCTAATAATTCCTAGCATCCTGTTTGCTATTTTGGCCTCTGCCGCACACTGAGCAGATGTCAACGTACTATCTACAACAACACTCAGATCTTTTTCTTGAGCGCTGACCCCCAAGGTGGACCCTAGCATCAGGTGACTGTGATTCGGATTATTCTTTCCAATGTGCATCACCTTGAATTTGTCCACATTAAATTTCATCTGCCATTTGGATGCCCAGTCTTCCAATTTCCTAAGGTCTTCTTGCAATATTTTAACAACCTTATATAGCTTTGTATCATCTGCAAATTTGATCACCTCAGTCATCGTTCCGATTTCCATATCATTTATAAATATGTTAATTAGTACCGGTCCCAGTACAGATCCCTGCGGCACCCCACTGTTCACTCTCCTCCATTGAGAGAAATGATCATTTAACCCTACCCTCTGTTTTCTGTCCAGTAGCCAATTCCTAATCCACACCAGAACCTTGCCTCCTATTCCATGACTCTTTAATTTTCTCAGGACTCTCTCATGAGGAACTTTGTCAAAAGCTTTCTGAAAATCTAGATACACTACATCAACTGGCTCACCTTTCACAACTTCAAAGAAATGAAGCAAATTACTCAACTTCCCTCGACTGAACTCATGCTGACTCTGTCCCATTAAACTACGTTTGTCTACATGCTCTATAATTTTATTCTTTATTATAGTTTCCACTAGTTTCCCGGCACCGACGTGTATAACTTCCTGGATCACCCCTAGAACCCTTTTTAAAAATCGGCGTCACATTGGCCACCCTCCAATCTTCAGGTACTTAGGACGTTTTTAACTACAGGCTATATATTAATAACAGCAGATCAGCAATTTTATGCATGAGTTCTTTGAGTACCCTTGGATGTATGCCATCCAGTCCAGCTGATTTACTAGTCTTTAATTTGTCAATTTGGCTCAGTACATCTTCCAGGTTCACCGAGAGTTTTCATTTCCTCCACATCATCACTTTTGAAAACAATTTCCAGTACAGGTAGATCTTTTACATCTTCTTCTGTAAAGACAGAAGCAAATAATTCATTCAGTTTCTCCACTATGGCCTTGTCCTCCCTGAGTGCCCCTTTTGCTCCTTCGTGATCTAATGGTCCCACGGATTCCCTTGCAGGCTTTCTGCTTCTCATGTACCTGAAAAAGTTGCTACTGTGAGTTTTAATCTCTGTGGCTTGTTTCTCTTCATATTCTCTTTTAGCCTTCCTTATTAATGCTTTGCATCGGACTTGCCAGTGCTTATGTTGCTTCTTATTTTATTTATTTATTTGTTTTACATTTGTACCCCACATTTTCCCACCTATTTGCAGGCTCAATGTGGCTTACGTAGTGCCGTCAAGGCGATCACCAAGTCGGTTGATAACAAATACAAGATTATAATGTGGTCGGATGAGGTAGATGTGTATCAGGCATCATGAGGGTCGAAGGGCATGGAGGTTGTATGTTATCCATTACGATCATTGGTTGTGTTTCTTTGTTTGGGTCCTTTTTCCAGTCTTTGAAGGACAATCCTTTGGCTGTAATGACCTCTGTTACAGGGTTGGAAGGAAAGGTTTGCCTTTTTGCGGATGACATGAAGATAGCCAATAGAGCAGATACACTGGAGGAAGTAGAAATGGTGAGAAGTGATCTCCAAAAGTTAAAAGAATGGTCGAGGGTCTGGCAGTTACATCATGTAAGAACTGCTGTATGGACAAGACTATTCAGATAAGTGGTAAATGTTTTGAGCGTTTTTATAACGCGATTGACAACATATGGCACTGTGTAGTGCTTGAAAAAAACTTTACGTTGAAGACTCTTTAGGTCATACAAAGCAAGGTGCCACAAGCCTGGGCTAGAAAAATACAATAATATACATATTATGATATATTATAACAAGTGATTATTTGAAGTGGATTGAAAAGCTCAATGTTAAAATCTATCCAGCAAGCTTGATGAGAGTTTCTGGGTGCTGTAATGAATGTGGAGTGAGAGAGAGTTCTGAGTGCACTTTAGGGTAGTATATATATCAGTGTAAGTTGATATAATAAAATGGTTAAAAAATTTAAAGAAATATATCTGGATTGCTTTGTGATAATTATCAGTTAAAATTGAATGCCAAGAAGTGCAGAGTGATTCATTTGGGGTGTAGAAACCCAAGAGAGAGATACCAAATAGGAAAGGAGAGATATTAGTAAGCTTGACTTAGGAGAGAGACCTTGGGATGTTGGTGTCTTAGGATCTGTAGGTGAAGAAACAATGCGACAAGGCTACGGCTGTGGCTTGAAGGATGCTAGGCTGCATAGAGAGGGGTATAACCTGCAGAAGAAAGGAGGTTTTGATGCCCCTCTACAAGTCGTCGGTGAGGCCCCACTTGGAGTATTTTGTTCAGTTTTGAAGGCCATATCTTGCTAAAGACATAAGACTGGAAGCGGTGCAAAGAAGAGCTGCAAAAATGGTATGGGATTTGCGTTGCAAACCGTATGAGGAGAGACTTGCCGACCTGAACATGTATACCTTGGAAGAAAGGAAAAACAGGGGTGACATGATACAGCCGTTCAAATATTTGAAAGGTATTACTCCACAAACAAACCTTTTCTGGAGATGGGAAGGTGGTAGAACTAGAGGACATGAATTGAAGTTGAAGAGGGGCAGACTCGGGAGTAATGTCAGGAAGTATTTTTTCACGGAAAGGGTGGTAGATACAAGGAATGTCCTCCCGCGGGAGGTGGTGGGGATGAAAACGGTAATGGGATTCAGACATGAGTGGGGTAAACACAAAGAAATCCTGTTTAGAAGAAATGGATCTGTGGAATCTTAGTGCAGATTGCGTGGTGACACCGGTAATTGAAGAGTAAAATCAATGCTGGGCGGGCTTCTATGGTCTGCGGCCTGATCATGTCTGAATAGATATGGATAGGCTGGAGTGTAATTTTTAAGGGACTGCGACATTAGCTTCAGAACCTTTAGTACAAGAACACTTCTGGGCAGACTTTACGGTCTGTGCCCTGAGAAAGGCAGGGACAAATCAAGCTTGGGTATACATATAAAGTATCACATACTATGTAAAATGAGTTTATCTTGTTGGCCAGACTGGACGGACCATTCAGGTCTTTATCTGCCGTCATTTACTATGTTACTATGACTGGATATTCTCCTCAAGTATTTTCTGGTACAGTGCAGAATTCATGGTTCCTTTATTTATTTATTTATTTAATCAATTTATAGTCCTCGTATCCCACAATTTCCCACCTCTGGTAGGCTCAATGTGGCTTACAACATTTGAATAACAAATAGACAGGGTACAGTGAATGGAAAGGGGTAAGCAGGGCAAAGAGGTAAGGATAAAGAAATGGGCCAGTCCATAATAGCAGCGCCAGTCCATAATGGCAGTGTCCTGCGGTTAGCGGGGTTGGACTGGATCTTTGGGGTATGCTTGCTCAAATAAGCAGGTCTTAAGCGACTTCAGTAACAGACAAGTTTTCCAGGTCCTGAGGCTAGAAAGCGTCCTCACACCACCACCATGTTTGACTGTTAGTATGATGTTGTTACTATGGAATGCTGTATTTGCTTTACACCCACATTACAAGACCTGTGTTGTTCAAAGCGTTCCACTTTTGACTCGTCTATACATAGAACATTATCCCAATAGGCTTGGGGATTAATCACGTGGTTTTACAAATAAGACTTCCGTTGGTGTTACTCTTAGATATCAACAGTTTAACAGTGTCTGCCTTCCTCCCCCCCACTCCCCCCATGAATCCCATTTTTGCCCAGCCTTTCTTATGTGGCGTCATGAAAACTGACATTAGCTAAGACTATCGAGGCCTGCAGTTCTTCTGATATATATATTTTATTATGAACATTTGTTATACTATATGTTCTGGGACTTACCACAAGAGTTGTTGCTTCAGTCTTGGAATTATTTTGACAAGCTGGCAATTCTCGGAAGCTTCACCACTATTCCAAGTTTTCTATATTTGGAGATAATGGCTCAGTGAAATCCCAGAGCTTTAAAAATGGCTTTACCATTTCTAGACATCCCCCAAACAATGACAGATTGGTGAAAAGCAGAACACTCTTACTGCTCGGAGACTCCATTATCAGAGGCTTTAACTTAGGAACACAGTTCAAGGGTTCCAGCCTAGTGAAATGCCTTCCAGGATCTTCAGCTACCAGATGTACTGACCAAATACTGAAAGTGATCCAAGAAGAGCAAGGCTTCAAACACTGATGTTGTAATTCACCTGAGGACAAATGACCTGTCCAACAATAGTAAGTTTACAGCACAGAGAGCGTTCCAGAAGCATGGGGAGGGACTGAAATCTTTGGTTCGGACTGTTGCTTTTTCTGAAGTAATTCCTACATGGGGGAAGGGAGAAGAAAAACTACGCGAAACAGTGGAATTCAATAAGTGGCTTGAGTCGGTGGAAAGAAGAAGGTTTTAGATACATAGGAGTATGGGGTAATACGTGGAAAAATAATAGGCTGTACTGTAATGATCTACATCTTTATGTGACGGGAAAAAGAATCCTTGGGGAGAAATTCAGACAGTATGTTTCTAGACATTTAAACTAGAGGGTGGGGGTGACAAAAGGAAACAAGGGAATTCAGAAAGTCATCCCCAAAATAAACATGATGGCAGAGGGAAAGGTCATGTACATATAGAAAACCACCTAAACTAGCTAAACACATGGAAAGCAAATGAGCACACATGCTCGTAGCCTAAGTAAAAAGGTTCAAGACTTGCAAGCCCTGATGTTTGAAAAAAAACTTTATTGTTGCTGTTACAGAGACAAGGTTCAACGATTCCCATGAATGGGATGTGACCATACCGGGCTATAATCTTTTTACAAAGGATAGAGAGGGCCAAAGAGGTGGAGGAGTGGCGCTGTATGTGAGAGACAATATCAGAGCGAGCGGCTGAAATGCTGGAACCTGGGCAAAGGAAGAAGCTTTATGGATTGTCCTGGAAAGAGAAGACGGAACCTGTATCCACATGGGGGTTATCTACAGACCTCCGGCACAAACTGAGAAGTTAGACTAGGATCTGATAGAAGATATTCAAGAGATTGGTATGAAAGGAGAAGTGCTACTGTTGGGAGATTTCAACTTGTCTGATGTGGATTGGAACGTCATGATCATGATTGAGTAGATATGGATGGGCTTGAGTGTAAATTTTAAGGGGCTTTGATGTTAGCTTCAGAACGTTTAGTATATGATCAGTGCCCTGAGAGTGGCAAGGACAAATCAAACTCAGGTATACATATAAAGTATCACATACCATGTAAAATGAGTTTATCTTGTTGGGCAGACTGGATGGACCGTTCAGGTCTTTATCTGCTGTCATTTACTATGCTACTATATGTTACTATGATCATAGTTAACCACCTAATAGCTATATTAAAAAAAAAAAAAGGGGGGGGGGGGACTCTCAGCTACGTCATCCATGCAGAGTTTTAAAAATCAAATAACCCAACTTAAAATTAATGCACATCTCAATGGAAAGCCAGTGTAAATCCACAAAGGAGTTACTTGATCATATTGAGGCTTCTTGTACATTAATCTCACAGCTGTATTTTGCACTAATTGAAGTTTCCTTATATTCCGAATAAAGGGAATTATAGTACTCTATTTGAGACAGAGCAGTAGATTGAACAAGCACTCCAAAATGGTGGTGGAAGAAATATAGACGAACTAGTTGCAATTATCTAAATTTACAAAACAATCTCTTAACTATAACATATTACATAAAAAACTAATCAAGTTAAATTTATTTGTAAAATAGTGAGCTGGATCCTCAGCAGATGGCTGCATAACTTCAGGTAATGAGATAAGGGGAGACTTTGGTAAAATTATTGATAATATTAAAAAGCAATTTTTTGATCAGGTTTACCACTTCCAATGAATTTTTTAAAAATAAGATTTTTTATTTTTGCTTAAGATAGAGTGAATATTTCTAGACTATTTGGGATCTCCATTTTAATCTAGTCTGAAAGTCTCATGATTTCTTCCAGCCTTTTACGAACTGATGACAAGATCTTTTTAGTTCCTGGAGGTGATTAGAGTACTATGGTGAGGGAGCAACCTTAGTTCATTTTCTTTTAATCCTAGAGTGTTCATTTAAAGAACTTATATCTGTCTTGAGGCGCCTGCCCTTCCTGCAGCTGTTGAGGAAGGTTGGTGGTGATCCAAGATGGCGACTGGAGCAGACGTGGCTTTCTGAGCTCCTGAACACCAGTGAGTGAATCATTGTCGGGAATTTTCCCTGCATTGGAAATGGGGAAAGGAAGGGGAAACCCGAGATATAACCTCTTCGAGTCTTGTGGAACCCCCTACCGCCCGGCAAACCACGCTGGAAAGTTTTGGAGTTCGGAGGTTGGGAGAGCCGGTCCCCACTTCGACGGAATCTGCAACTTTTGAGGCGGACCGCAGCATTGAGGAAGTTTCACTAAGCCCTTCCTCTTTCACAGCTCCTCCAAGACCAGGAATCAGTTATGTGCCGACGGGGTCACAGTGTGTAGAAGTGCCTGAGGAGGGACAGGCTTCCCCTGTTGAGCAAGGAGGACACGTTGCTATGTGAACCCCGGGAAGATTAACCATCAGAAGAGAGCCAGGTTTTACTGCTTCCCTCTCCTACCCAGGGCCTTGCTTCCAGAAGTAACGGAGACTTAGAGAGACCTGCTTTGGTAACATTGGAATTGTTATGGGATGTGATTCAGGGTTTGAATTCCACCCTTCTTCAGATAACTCTTTCAAAAGGAGAGATTGTGGAATTGAAACAATCATATCAAATTCTGTCTGACAAAATTGAAGACCATGTGCCTAGAACTGATTTATTGGAAGGGGATGTTGTCCGTTTACAGAGTTTTGCTTCAGTAGCTACCAAGGATAGAGATGTGCAAGTTGTAAGCTTGAGTATCTGGAAAATCAAGGAAGAAAGAATAACTTGAGGTTTTTAAATTTTCCTAAGTCACCACTTATCCCAGCCCTTGATAGGCTAAGAAAATATTTTGGTGAAATACTGGGAATACCGACTGAGAGCTATCCACCCATAGTCAGAGCCCAATATATCACGGGAACTTCTAGATCCACTGAGCAACTTCAATCTGATTTAAATTTGACTGAATTTCTGGAAAGTGCCTTAGAAGTAATAATGGAACGGACAACCCTTCTAGTAACTTTTGTTTTAGAGCCAGACAGAAATAATATTTTCCGAACTTATTTTCGCCATATAAATGCAGTCTTTTTGGGATCTAAAATCCAAATTTTTCCTGATTTAGCAAGGGAAACACAAAAAAAAGAAGGAAAGAATTCTTGGCTTTAAAACCTAGAATTTTTAACTTAGGTGGTTTTTGTCTTGAAATTCCCTTGTAGGTGTTTAGTGTCTTGAAACTCAAATAATTATGTTTTTTTGAGGTTACTAGGGGCACCTTGGTTGCATCTAATAATTGATTATGCTGTATATCGGCTGCAAGTGTTTATAATATTTTTTCCTTTTATTTTTTCATGTTTCCTGGTACTTGGATCTAAGTATGTGGACAAAGTTAACAGATATTTTTCCTAACTAAATTTTATTTTTCCTGTTAGTCAATCTAGGATATTACCTAAACATTTATGTTAACTCTATACATGTAAAATAAAAATATATTGAAATAGAACTTATAATTTGATGGTTCCAGCTAGATAACATATAATCTAGCAAGTGATTGGACGTGCTTAATAAAGATGATATCTGTTTCCAGAATTTATCTGGATCAAGTTTACTTTTGCCCTCGTATTCTGCTGACTGAATTAGTCATTTTTTGAGTTCTGCTTTGAAGTACTGTATTTTGCACAGGAAAATGTAGCAACTGTAATTTTGATCTGTTTTTATATGTTGATATAATCTGTTTCTGTTGGAACAGTTTTCTTTTTTAAACATTTTAACGCAAAATTTTTAAATATTTTGTATGTTTAAGATATCAATTATTATTGTAAACCTCCCTGAGCCCCGGGTTGTGGCAGTGTAGAAGTCTGCATTGTTAGTATTATAGTTCTATTTTGCTGTGTAGTGAAGACCAATCTGATAGCTTTATCTTTCCTTCAGTGCTTGGTTTGAACAGTTGTGACTTTTTTTTGTGTGTGTGGGGGGGGAGGGGGGAGCAAATAAGAAACCAGGTGAGGGAAAAATGTTATGCTTACAGAAAAATGGTCTAAATAATTTATTGTTTTCAGTTTTTCACGGGGGTTCTCTGGTTTTCAGTTCTTAATTCTGATCAATTGATATTATGAAATATTTAAAAATTCCTTTGTAGGAATTGAAATTTTAATGGCTTTTTATTCTTGTAGTTTGCCCATTTACTTACTCTTCCTTCTAATTCTTTTCCAGATGAAAGGTTCAGTTTCAACCCCCTTAAAATAGAAGTTTTTGTACAGACTTTGCTTCATTTGGCAGCCAAGTCCTTCAGCCATTCCTTCAGTGCTCTGGCAAAGTAAGATTCTTTTTTTAGTTCTGTTTGCAGGGTGCTCTCTAAAGTATCTTTAATTTATGAAGATATTAGCAAACATGCCCTGCAAAATAACCCATCTGGACAGCCTGTGGCCTGTATGTATAATGTATTGACTGATTAAATGTAAGGTTTTAAATGCAAATGATAAACCTGAATTACTGTTTCACCCTCTTACTGCAGTTGTCTTGCTTTGTCTCGTAAGTGGAGGAGAATTTGATTTCTGGTTTTGTGCTGTGCTCTCATATGTTCTGAGTGTTGGCAGATGTTCATATACACACATATTTTGTGAAGTGGGACTGTAACTGGTATTTAAGTTGAAGATTAATAGCATATATCTAAATTTGATGTAGAAGATCTTAAATTACATTTTCTTTGTGTAAACTGAGAGAAAAATTTAGGTAAGTCATTGAGAAAGAAGAGCAAAATAGGTTTAGTGGTCAGAAGTAGGGAAATATGAACGATTTTGTTCATATTTTTCACTATTTGTTTTGTGGAGGGTGTATCTAACAGTGTTTGTTTTTTTTTTTTTTTTAATATCTTTAAGTCAGAGGTAAGAGACCTCAAAACTGAAGGGATGGAGGTTGAGAGACCACGACATGATGCAGGCATTTATCTCTTAGTGGCGAGCCATCCACTTGGGTTTTAAGGTCCATAATGAGTAAGATGTGACATCCCAGCAGATAATTCTGGAACCATCTGTAAGACTCAATAGCTAGGGCTTCCTTTTCAACTATAGCATCGTTCCTCTTCCTAGGAAACTGCTCACAGCTAATGTAAGTCACAGGGTGTTCTTACCATCCGCTTCTAGAGCCAAGTCATCCCTGAGCCCAATATCGGATGCATCCGTCTGCACTGCAGAGGGTTTGTTACAGTCAGGGCTGACCCACACTGGCTTCGAGCACATGTCCTCCTTCAGGGTCTGGAAACCAGGTCCAACGTCCATTGTACCTTCTCAAGGACTTTCTTCTGCAGGAGGCAGGTCAGTGGTTCCACCTTCTTAGCAAATCCTGGGATAGATCAGCGGTAGTACCCAATGAGCCCCAGGAAGGCTCACACCTGCTTCTTAGTCTGGGGTACCAGCACTTGTGTCATCACTTCTACCTTCCAGACCTGGGGTTTCACTTGTCTTTTCCTGACAGTACCCCAGGTATTGGACCTCCTATCCTCACAGGAAGCGCTTGTTAGGATTTGCAGTCAACCCAGCGGTCCGTAAACTATTCAGTACTACTGCTACCTGGATGAGGTGGGTTTTCCAGTCCTTACTATATATGACAATGTCGTCTAAGTCACCATGCGGCTTAAGTAGACGGTTAAAAAAGGCATTGGAAGGTAGCTGGAGCTCCATGAAGGCCAAAAGGTAATACTGTGAAATGGAATAGACCTGGGGGCCTAGAAAAGGATGTCTTCTCCCTGGCAGCCGGCGTAAGGGGTACCTGCCAATATCTTTTGGGTCAGGTCTAGGGTCGACATGAACCAGGCTCCTCCCAGCCTCTCAATGAGTTTGACTCTTGGCATTGGGTAAGCCTCCAGTTTGGAGATCTCATTCGCCTTACGGAAGCCTACATGCAGAACCAGAGGCTCCCATCGGGTATAGGTACCAGCACAATGGCTGATGATCAGTTACTGATGGATTCTTCAATAACCCCCTGTCTAGCATCTCTGCTATTTCTTTCACTGCCACCTGTTGATGGACTTCTGGAATCCAGTATGGGTGTTGCTGAACCATCACTCCTGGTTCAGTGAAGACGACATGGGTTGCAAGGTGGGTCAGGGCCGGCACATTGAAAAAGACATCCTGGTTCTGGTGGACTAACTGTTTGTTCCAGGTCGGCTTTCTGTAATGGTGAAAGCTGCTCACCAAATGGGACTTGAAAGGTCTCCAGCTGTGCTGGTACCTCTGGACCTACATCATCTATTTGGACCAGTGGCGCAGTCACCGTGACCCACTTCTTTTAATAAATTAATGTGGAAAATCTTTGCCTTATTTCTTTTGTTTGGTTGGGCAGCCCTGTAGTTGATAGGTCCTGTATTTTCTATTATTTTTTTACAGCCCTTGCCATTTGCAAAGCAGTTTGCTTTCTGATGACAGCAGAAGGACTAAGACTGTCCCCTGGCTGGAAGGTTCTCTGCACGGCCCTCCAGTTGTAAGCTCTGGCTTGCCCTACCTAAGCCTTCTCTAAGTAGAGTTTAGCTGACTCACTTGCTTTCTTCGGCTTTTCCTGCATGTTGATTATGTATTCAACTAAATTGCTTCCTGGGCTAGGCTCCTCCTCTCAGGCTTCTCAAACCACATTGAGGATTCCCCTAGGTCTCTAGCCATATAACATTTCAAATGGAGGGAATCCTGTTGAACTCCAGGGCACCTCCTGGATGGCAAACAGTATATATGGGAGCAGGGTGTCCCAGTTCTTCCCATCTTCTGCCACAAACTTCATCAGCATTTGCTTGAGAGTCTTATTAATTTAATTTATTTTACTTCCAGCGTTTGATATACCGTAAGTGATCCATGGAGGCAACTATGCGGTTTACATTTGGTTAACAATTAAAATGAGTCGGGGAGGAGACAAAAGGGGGAGAGACAGGGCTAGGAGAATGTACCAAAGGACTCTGTGAACAGATAGGCTGGTGGTTGGGAGGCGGGGATAGTGCTGGGCAAACTTATACGGTCTGTGCCAGAGCCAGTGGTGGGAGGCGGGGATAGTGCTGGGCAAACTTATACGGTCTGTGCCAGAGCTGGTGGTTGGGAGGCGGGGATAGTGCTGGGCAAACTTATACGGTCTGTGCCAGAGCTGGTGGTTGGGAGGCTGGGATAGTGCTGGGCAGACTTACACGGTCTGTGCCCTGAAGAGCACAGGTACAAATCAAAGTAGGGTATACACAAAAAGTAGCACATATGAGTTGTCTTGTTGGGCAGATTGGATGGACCGTACAGGTCTTTTTCTGCCGTTATCTACTATGTTATGTTACTATGAGTAGTACTTTGGGTAGAACTTTGGGGTAAGCGGGTTCCAAGTGGATTTGAGGTGGTAGAGAATTCTAAAAAGAAGGCCCTAGAAAACTGAAACTAGTTCCATGAGATATTGATAGACGAAAGGAAGACAAAGAGGGGATAACAAGCAGATTACTGGAAGAGGAATGGAGAAAGCTTGAGGAACATGAGGAGGGAGGAAAGATAAGCTGGAGCCAGGGGCAGAGGGAGGAAAGATAAGCTGGAGCCAGGGGAAGACGGGACTTAAACACAAGACAGAGAACCTTGAATTTGATACGTGTGGAGACAGGAAGCCAGTACTCAGAGCGGAGGAGGGGACTGGCATGGTAAAAACGAGCAGAGTGGCGGAACTTTACAGTGTTCCACCAGACCATCTGTTTGTGAGGATACATTTAGCAGGGCACACACTTGTTTCATGACTTGGGACTTAAAAATGATGCCTTAGTAAGTCAGTATCTGAGCAGGGATCCCCATGTGGGAGAAGACCTCCCATAGAGCATTGGCCACAAGGGTAATGTTCATATTACGCAGTTCAATGGCTTCTGGGTAGCACATAGCATAATCCAAAATGACTAAAATGTACTTGTTGCCACACATTGTTCATTCCAGTGGCCCCACTCATAAGTACATAAGTAATGCCATACTGGGAAAAGACCAAGGGTCCATCGAGCCCAGCATCCTGTCCACGACAGTGGCCAATCCAGGCCAAGGGCACCTGGCAAGCCACAGCCACTTGGTAAGTGGAGTATCAACGATGGGCATAGGCACAAGAGGGGCAGGTGGAACCCTTGCAGGGCTACTCAGCTGGGTTTACTTGTTTAAACACACTAGGCCAGAATCTGTTCCCGGGTTTTCTCCTTCCCCAAGTGACCTCCTAATATTGACTAACTGCATGAGTTGCCTGCGATAAGAGTGTGGAACTAACAAATGCTTTACTTCCTCTCCCTCCAGGGCTCCCTTGGTCACCCTATACAATAGATCATTCTTTTACTATAGAATACAGATGAGTTACCTTAGGGGGGTCATGATCGCCCATGAGATTTCCATGTACCATTATAATTTTGACCCAGGCCTCTCAAGATATTCATCCTCTGCCTGAGCCCTCTTAAAATCTCCTGGGGCCCCTTCCCCATTCCACCTGGGTAAACTATTTATAAATCTTCTCCTGACCCTGGGTCCTCACCAACTCCCACCGCGAGGGCAGCACAATTTTTCCAACCACCTCTGTTGGCGGGGTTTTGGTAGCTTGATTCTCTGTATATAATTTGGGGTCCTCCAAAGAGAAAATCTCGGGAAAAGTGGACAAATCCTTCTTTGGGCCAGTGGTTAGCTGAGCCCAGACTGTTCCAAATTTTGGGAAATCCCGGTCCATAACAACTGGCTAGGGAAGCATTGGCAAGACCACCACCTCCATCTGAGCTTATCCGACTGGGGTCTTGAGGTATACGTGAACCATAGGATGCTGTCTCTGGTCCTCATGCACATACAATAATGTCACAGTCCACTTATAGTTCACTTGCAGTTGGGTAACTATTTCTCTCCAAACGATGGTCTTGAGGCTGCTGGAGTCTTATCAGGCCCTGATAGGGGTTCCCATTCAATTCTACTTCCTTTACACGGTTTCTGCTCTTGGGTTGAGAGGCCTTCACAAAGTTGCAAGAGCATGGAGTGACCACTTTCATGTCCACAACCTCTTTGTCCGGCTCTTGCCGATCTCTGGTTATGAGGCCTCTCTTCCCACATCTGGAATAAGTGAGAAAGTGTGGTTCCCACAGCAGAGTCTGTGGAAAGTGTGGTTCCCACAGCAGAGTCTGTGGAGTGTGCTGGATTTGTGGGGGTGAAGGTCTTCATCGCACTGACTCTTTTCTTGGGGATGCCGGCCTAAAAGTCAGCTTCTGATTCTTCCAGTTCTTGGCTCTTGACTTTTTTATTTTTGTCCCAGGATTCCCAGCTCACTTTACGTCCTGCACATTCCTTTAAGTGAAACACAGGACTCGCAGCACAGATCAGCAAACACGCCGGAGACCGGCACTGAAGAAGACTAAGGCTGGCGGGGGTTGGGGATCCCTGCCAGCAAAGGTACCTGGGGGGGGGGGGGGGGGGGGTTCGGTGGCAGGGGGGGATTGGCAGCTGGGGGAGGCGGGCTAAAATGTGCTCCCCCCCCCCCCCCCCCCACCTTGGGCTCTGGACCCCTCTCCCGCCGAGAGCTGGCTACACTCCTGCCTCATAGGAAGCCAGAGGAAATAGAGAATGGAAAATATAAACCTTTGGAGATATATGATGATAGCCTTCTGGTAAGTGGCTGGATAGAGCTTAGAGTAGCAGGAGTGGGGGGGGGGGGGGGGCTTGAGTTGGTTCAGTGTGGACCTGGGAGTTACCCTTAAAAATGCTGGGAGGAATATACAGATGGGCTACAGACCTCTCCAGTGGTCTTCTATTAGCTGTTACCTCTGCTAGAGGAGCAAGTGAAATCCAAGTACTGGTGATTTATAAGCCATTCACACTTTTCCATCTCAACAAAGTACTTTTATGAACTCCCACACTAGAGCCCTCCACAGTCAGCAGTAAACAGGTCCTCACACACTACCTCAAAAAAACTGAATTAGGAAATCTGTGCAACGTTTTGTCTCTTTGATAACCAACAATTGTCAAAAGAACTCAAGCAAACTGGCTAGCATCCCACATCTGTTCTTGTTATGAATAAACAAATACTCTACTGAGCCAAATCAGAGCCATAGCAACCACAGTGGCTCTCCTAAAGTCTGTTTCATAAGATGCAGTCTGTAAAGCCATGTGCTTCACATTTTTACTTTGCATTACTTGGGTCTGGCCTCAATAAGAAACTGCCTTCAGTGAAGCTGTCCTCAGTAAGGTTCCTTAGTTTCTGTATGATACAGTAAACCACTTTTTTTTTTAATGGGGATTGCTACAAGTGTTGGGACGTTGTATAAAGATGTGATTTTAGGAACTACCAACTTGTATGCCTGACTCAGTCCTACTAGTGATAGAAAAAGCATAGTTGCTTACTCTGTAACACATGTTTTCTGTTGACAGCAGGATTGATCAGGTTTACACACAGTTCTTCCCACCTCCCTGACAGTTTCTTAATGTTTTGAACTTTGGAACTGAGAAGCTGAGAAGATCATTGTGCAGGAAGGGCTATATATGCTCAGATCTTAACTTTAAACTTCTGAAAAGTTATCCTCTTTGGGGGGGGGGGGGGGGACCTGACTCACTTGACCCATTTTGGCTCAATTTCTAAAACAATTTTGGAATACAGATCACATTTCAAAAACATTCTTCATTGAACATTGCAATCTCAAACTCCAAGATATCACCACAGTAGTTTGTCCCTCCCTCTGGAAAAGTTGACTCTGGCCATTGGTTTCAATCAAAACAGCATTCAAAAAATCAGATGCCCACATGTGCTTCTAAAGGTTACCAAAATTCAGTGAACAGGTAGTAATATAATGATGTAGACCAGCAAAAATATATATAACGATGTGTTGACTAACAATCAAAACTATAATCAAAACCATACCATTCGATTTCAGAGCAAATAAATGAGTGAAAAGATAATTTAAAATATTTTTGGAACTTCTACAGAAAAACAGAGTGGGAAAGATTGTTTTGACTATATTTTTTTGGATATTTTTCCCCAATGTTAATGTTGCCATCTCCGTTGATCTTTGAATTTTGTTATTCCCAATAAGAGTCAGATTGATTTTCAGGTATAACTTTGAATTTAAATTTGACAATGAAATTGCAGATGAGGCAAGTCTTGAAGTTTTTGTTTGTTTTTTTCAGATTGTTTTTACTATAGAGATTGAAGCCATATTTATCTACTGCATTTTTTGTTTTTGTTTTTTTGTATAACGATGCAATTGATGGTAGGGTAATAATTGAATATTGACATTTTTATGTTGGATTGGTTCAAAATTCAATGTATTAGGTTGTAATTATTTTAAACATGTAACACCTAGTTACATTGTGTTTACATTGGATACCTATGGCAGTACATACTAAACTTAAGCTGATTGCGATTCTATGTGAAACATTACATGGTATTGTACCACCCTTCTCCAGACACTGACATACTGTTAGCTGAAATATGTTGAGAAGTCCCAGGGACAGGTCTTGTACTGGATCTTTCACTCATGTACTCCAGTCAGCCCTCCTGTATTCAAGGTTGCTGGATCCACAGTCTTCAATAGCTTCCCTGCAGAGATTTGATTGTTGACGTGTTTGCTATTTAGACAAAAGGTGAAAGCTTTCTATGCACCTGTTTTGAAATTTAACCATTGGCACTGCGCATGTGATATGTGAGCCCTTACCACTAGATCAATGGGTGGCGGTAATGGCTCGGGCAGTAAATAGCTGTGCGCTACTTTTAATTCTAGTGCATGGCCATTTACTGCCCCCGTTTAAAAAAAAAAAAAAAAAAAAAGCCTTTTTCCCAGCCGTGGTAAAAAAAAATGGCCCAGCGCACGCTAAAACGCACTATCGCAGGACAGTTTTTACTGCAGCATAGTAAAACGACCCCTTAAAGAGTGTACGACCTGACTTGGAGATCAAATTGGGGATCTTTGTAAGGCACTGCACAGTAAGTTCTTGTATATTGGAGCCTGTTTAGTCATTTCACAGATTCGTGCATTACTGCCTTTTATTGGGGGCCTCTTTCAGGCTGTCCACTTTGGTGCAAACGTTTACTGCTTTGTGTGCAGAATTTGCACCACATTTCAAAGAGAATGTACATACTAGGGCTGCGGGAAGATTAAAATTTTTAATCTTGATTAATTTGCGTTGTGCTGCAGCGATTAATCATGATTACCATATAAGCTATATTTGGATGGTTAGCAATTGGGGAAATAAAATCCACATTTTTATGTTTCAATGATTTTTATTAATAGCCAAAAGTACAGTGGTAGACAAGAACAAACAATTTTAACAAAGACATGGCTAATTTCTGTATTTCAAAATTTCATAACCCTCCCACCCTTTGCCCCCCCCTTCTCCCCCCCCCCCCTTCTCTCCTTTGATCATGACTGAATAGATATGGATGGGCTTGAGTGTAAATTTTAAGGGGCTTCGACGTTAGCTTCAGAACGTTTAGTATATGATCAGTGCTGGGCAGACTTCCACGGTCTGTGCCCTGAGAGTGGCAAGGACAAATCAAACTCAGGTATACATATAAAGTATCACATACCATGTGAAATGAGTTTATCTTGTTGGGCAGACTGGATGGACCGTTCAGGTCTTTATCTGCTGTCATTTACTATGCTGCTTCTCTTTGTACTCAAGTAAGGAAGAAACTGTAGTGAACTAAGCATGGAAGAAACACCACATTTCACATTAGATATTAAACAGAGAACTTTGTGCCCTTGCAGGAAAAGTTCCCAAGTGGCCTGAAAGTGCTTACCAGCATCATGAGACAAATCCCAAACCGCCATTTGCTCTGTATGCATCTGGGAAATAATAAAAGCCCACCAGTGTGAAAATTTGAAGACCAGCAAGGTGTAGCCAAGAGGAAAGGATAGTCTTAAGGGCAAATAAAAACATATGCTGTATAAATGCCTTAAGCCCTGGTGAAAAAGACAAGCCTGAGGGATAAACAGCAAAAAGTTAGGAGTGGACTATGAGGCAGTAAACAATACCAAAGTTATCGAATGTGGGTCAATAACCTAGTCCAAAAAAGGACGACCTGTGGACAAGTCCAAAACATGTGACCCAGTGTAGCTTCTGAGCAGTTACATTTTGGATAGCGTCCTGTAGTTTGGTGCACAGCGTTCTCTATGTTGCGACACAAATAAGTGTAAGTGAAACTTAGTATTTCCCTGTAATCATATTTTCTACAATTTTGGGTATCCTCAGTAGAAAAGACCACAATTGATCAGGCGTTAGAGACCTATGCAATTCTTCAGACCTAAAATATGAAATAAGAAAATATGACATAAACACATATAAATGGCCAATAGTAGTAGGGAAGGGCTATAGGCCAGCCAAACAGAAGAGTCCAGAGGTTGATTGCAGTGAAGTTTTTTGAGAAACAAGATACATATAGGCTCAACACAGACCGTGTTTCTGCAACAAAATTGCCTGCCTCAGGAGTCAAGTATCTTTTGTAAAAAATATTTTTGTTTCAGCTGCTTTGAAAACCATCATACCAAACATCTAGTTTGGCTATTTTGAAACAAGTAACGCAGTGTTCGCACTTGTAAGCTCAGGAAAATAGTCACCTGAGGCAGGCAAGTTTGTTGCCGAAACACAGTCTGTGTTGAGTCTGTATGTATCTTATTTCTCAATAAACGCCACTGCAATCAACCTCTGGACTCTCGTGTTTGGCTGGTCTATATCCCTTCCCTACTACTTTGACCGTTTTTGTTACTTCATAGTGAACTTTCTTTGCCTGATGTGCTGTGCTGATAAACACATATATGTCACAGGATTACTGTATACAGCTGATGTGACAGAGGATATATTTATAGAGCATCAATAATCTTTATATTTACTAGATTCTAGAGCTGCTTATCCCCTTCCCCCCCACCACCCAGTATTGCCCCATATCTCCCCTACACACCACCGTCATCCTGTATCACCCCACCTCTCTCTCTGACCACCCCCATTCCAGTATCATTCCATCTCCTCTCCTCTTATTAACACCACCATCCAGCATTACTCCATCTTTCCTCCAGTCCTCACCACCATCATCATCCAACATGGTTCTCTCTCTCTCCCCCGCATCCTAACCATCCAGTATGGCACCATCTCTGCCCCTATCCCCACCACTACCATTCATCATGGGACCCATTTCTCCTCCAGTCCCCACCATCAGCACCATTCAAGAATGGCTGCGTCTGTCTCTCTTACCTCCCCATCCCTCCTTGTTTTGGCTGGGCTGCTGCCTATCTTGGTTTGCACAACTGTGGGACAGCAGCAGCAAGAGAAAGTAGGCAGATGCTGGGAGACTACATTGCACATGCGTACAAGGAAGCCTCCCCACGCCTACCTTCCTGCTGTTGCTGCTGTCCCACAGTTGTGCAAACCAGAAATAGCAGCACTACTACTACTACTACTATTTAGCATTTCTATAGCGCTACAAGGCATACGCAGCGCTGTACAAACATAGAAGAAAGACAGTCCCTGCTCAAAGAGCTTACAATCTAATAGACAAAAAATAAATAAAGTAAGCAAATCAAATCATATCAGTAAATAAGGAGGGGTGGGGAGTAAAGAGAAACTGATGCGGCCATGCTTGGATGGTGCTGGTGAGTGGGAAAAATAGGTGAGCCAGGCATTAACATAGTTAAAAGTTTTAATACACATTAAAATTGTAGCACGTTGATTGCACTAGGGGATGGGATTTCATATACAGTCTTTTCTTAGTTAAAATCAAAGTGATTTACTTATTTATATACAGGTACTTTATTTTGTACGTGGGGCAATGGAAGGTGATGTGGCTTGCCCAGAGTCACAAGGGAGCTGCAGTTCTCAGGCCACTACACTAACCATTAGGCTACTCCTCCAGTACACTACTTACCCTTTTGAAAACTGCTGTAGTCAAAAGTACTTGTGACTTGTCGCACCTGCTTTTGTGCAAGTAGAACTTTTTATGGAAAATGAGTATAAGTTTGGAAAAAAAATCTGTGTATCATATATAGTTTGAATTTCTATGTTGCTAATTCTCAAGGGTTCAAGGCAGTGGTCAACAAATATATAAAACTCAACAGTGAAAACACACATGCAGCCATACCCCAAAAAATATATATAATTGAAGGAAAGAAACGTGAAATTGAACAAAAATGCAGTCATGAAATCTATCAGATAATTGTAAACAAGAGATTGCAATGCTGTCGGCAGAAAGCATGCTCATAAATTCAGGTTTTATAATGTGTCTATCAAGTTAACTATATTGGAGATTATCCTAGATTTCTTTTGTGTGTGTGTTCCAAGGCATAGACCTTGAAATGTTTCCTTTAAATACAGCTAAGTTTGTGTGTTAAAGAACCCAAAAAATACTTTTGTCCAGTTTGTAGACTACTAGTTTGTGTCAAATGATTTAGAAAATTATTCTTCCCACGTTAAGGTATAACTTTTTTTTAAGGACCAGTTCCAGCCACCTAAAGCAAGGATATGAATCAAAAGTACTGACTCCAGTATTTGTTTTTAATGGATTTTTTGTTGTTTTTCGGAAAGGTTTCATGAAGTCTTCAAGACATTAGCTGAAAGCGATGAGGGGAAGCTACATGTTTTGCGAGTTATGTACGATGTATGGAAAAACCATCCTCAGGTAAGGATAATTCAGATTTTTAAAGACTTTCAGGAATCTAAAACATTTTAGATGTGGATAATCTTAATTAAAGTCTGTATTCTCTAAGCATATTTTGGCCTCCATCATTAGAGTCAAACAGATTCGAGTTATTTATTTAGATTTTGCTCACACCTTTTTCAGTAGTAGTTCAAGGTGAGTTACATTCAGGTTCTCTGGATAGTTCTCTCTCCCAGGAGGGCTCATAACCTAAGTTTTTGTACCTGAGGCAATGGAGGGTTAAGTGACTTGCCCAAGATCACAAGGAGCAGCAGCGGGATTTGAACCGGCCACCTCTGGATTGCAAGACCGGTGCTCCAACCACTAGGCCTGGTCTTTATTTTCATTAATCTTCAGTTACACAGCTAAGCAAATACTATGATCCCCAGTATGGAATTTTAAATTGTGCTGACTGAGCACCTCTAGATTGCAAGAGGTATGCCATAGTTTGTTGCATACTAGCTGTGATTAAAAAGACTATATAGATAGGACAGTTGTCAGTTTTTAGATAAAGCTGGCTGCTCTCATGCCCAAATGATCGAAAGCCCTGCGCTGTCCCAAGTTCTTTCACTCATAGAATAGTTAATCTCTGGAACTCGCTGGCAGAGGATCTGCAGCCCCCTCCAACCCCCCCCCCTGCATCCCCTGGTGGTGTAGTGGTCCTCTTCTCTGCCCCCCATACCTTTGTTGGAAGAGGGAGAGTAGTACACTCCCTACTCTTGCAGTAGCACCACCTTGAAAATGATGGCGCCCGGCCCTGCCCAGTGCGTCCTGGTCGGTGTTTCACACCATATACTACCTCCCTCCTCCAACAAAGGTACGGGGGGGGGGGAGGGGAAGAGGGCCACTAGACCATCAGGTTGGGGGGGCTTGATTTGCGGCCACCAGAGCTTTTTTGGGGGGGGGGTGAAAGGGAGGTTAGGGGGCTGGAGATCCACCAGATCTTCAGCCTCTGTGAAGTGTTGGGGGTCGCAGGCACTGGAGGTCCGCTAGACCTCCAGCCCCTGTGTCGCTAGCTTGGAGGGGGGGAGGGGTCAGAGTTCCTGCTTCTGGATGGGGGCTGCACTGGGGGGGGGAATGGGGGGTCTGCTAGCATGCAAAAGCATTCTGGACAGGGCTCACCATTCCTCCCCAATGGTCTGCAAACCCTAACACCAGCTCCCAGCTGGTGTAGGGTTTGCTGCGAACAGTGCACCAGTGTTTGGCTCGCTGATCATTGGGGAGGAATATGTTTAGCATGCATATGTATGCTACTTGTGCTGAGCCCTGTTTAGCATGCATTTGCATGCTAGTTGTGGTGAGAGCCTGCGAGTGCGTTTCACGTGCTCAGGGGCTCTAATTATGGGGCGGTAGCAAATGCAGGTGCTAGTATGGCACTAATAGCCTCTAGCACCTGCATTTGCTTCTGATCATTGGCCCATCAGTGAATGTGTTTCTCCATTTTGAATTTTTTCATGTTTATCAGAAGCAATATTTAGCATCACAATATTAATAGAATGTTTTCTATATATATCAAAAGGGAAATAAAAACATTATAAGTTAGCAAATGCAAATTGTGATGATTCTAGAGAAGTAGGATGTATTTTGTTGTTTCCTTAATCTATATACTTGTTTTTGCCTGCTTTGTTTTTGGGTTTTTTTTTTTTTGGGGGGGGGGGGGGGGGAGGTGGGAACTCAGATAAGTGGTGGTGGGGGGAGAGGGGCGGGGAATGAATTTTCTCCCCCTCCCATCAGATGGGCATTGATGAGTGTTCTCTTCCTTCCCCAAACATGCATGCTGCTTTTCACACACACCTTTGCAGCTGTAGCTGCAGCATGTTGATAAAATAACTTTTTTCATATCTTTGTATTTCTTCCACTTTTTATTTTTATTTAGCTTTTTCTTTTCTCTAGCCTTTCCTTATTAATTTTTCTTTTTCCACACTTCCTCTTCTTTCTGATTTTAAGTTTTTTTTAGTTTAATTATTCATTTTATTCTTTCAGCATTTCCTGTAGATTTTCCATCATGTTCCCATCTTTTTTTTTTCTTATTTTATACGTTCCATTCTTTTGTTTTTATTTTGTCCTTGTTTCCCATTATACTATTTATACTTTTCATCCTTTTCTCCTCCTCCTGCTGTCAAACACAGAGCCCTTGCTTCCCCACTTACCTTCTTCCTCTCCATCTCTGTTCCTCATCCTTCCTCTCATTCATCTCTTCCTCCACAACATCCTCCCTCTCTGTTTCTGCCCCTTCCCACCCTTCTGCTAGCTCTTTTTCCTCTCTCCTATCCCCCTTCCTTCTTCCATTTTTTTGCTCCACTTCCTTAGCCTCTACCCTTTTTATCTCCAGTCTTTCACCTTCCCCCTCCCAGCACACACACACCCTCTCTCTCCTTTCTCTTCTCCTTGCACGCTTTCCCTGTCATCCTCTGTCACTCCATCTATCTCACCCTCGAACCCCCTCTGGCACTCCCTTTCTCCTCTCTACATCTCTCCTCCTCCAGGCATTCTTTCCCCTTTATCTTTTCCTCCCACACCTGTTACTCTCCCGTCATCATTTCCTTTCCTCTCCTCACCCTAAACACTCATTGTCTCTCCACTATGTGAAATAACACAAAACCCAGCAAATGGACTCTTCAGAAGCTTGCCATATAATAGTAGCACCAGTCCAGGAACTCAAATGGCATAAACTCTACCTATGAAAAGTCAGCACTGCAAATATTGTAGAACAGTACACCTCCAGTTAGGAAAAGAGAACATGAACTACTACAGATTCCTACACAAAACCTACATGTTGACAGAATCTTTCACCATGGTTATAGTAGGAAACACACACTATCACCTAGTAAAAAAAGCAAACTGCAAATTATAAGCAGATTCAGACAGAAAATGAAGTGAAAGACTGAAAAAAACTGGACTCAGTGAGGCGTGTAACCCTGAATAAAGAGAAACAGATGAAGAGATCATATGATGAGCTAGAGCAAGAGGTGGAGAGGTCAGCTCGTAGGCCCACCTGGCTTCTTCACTCCCCATTACTGTCGCACCTACTATCAATAAAAACTCAACAGGGTAGCATAGAAAGCAAAATCAGTGGCTAAGTAATGTGCGAACAGCCATAAAGATATGATGACTAAACCAGCTCTGAAGAGAGAAGAAGAAAGGTCTTATGCAAGAGCCTAAGAGAGTGGACATGCAAGGATCATCTTCACCCAGAATTGGGTACGCCTGGGTGGCAGAAAATCGTAGTGGAGGTAATGGCAGAAGTTGTGGTAGCACTGGGTAAAAGTTCCAATTAATATTTGATAAACTTTGGAAAAGAATTTATAGTGCATTGGCAGCGGGTAGCCTTATTGAATCAGGAGGCCGTTTCCTCTACAGAAAAGGAAAGAGCTGACATACAATTGAGATTTACTTGGTGGAGGAGAAGCTAGATAATCTTGAGAACTGCTCAAGATGGAATAATTTAAGATTGAACATCCCAGAATTGGTTGGAGATGTGGAGCAGAGAGGCTATTTGGATCAATGAATAGGACAGTGCCTGCAGCGTCAGTGGTGTCCTTGTATTTTGAGACAGCACACAGAGTAAGTCCTCTCAAGGAAAACACTCCAACCAGCTTAGAGTGGAAATTTTAAAATTGCTAAACTTTGCTCAAAAAATGGAAATTCTCCATATGCTGAGATCCGAGAAAACATAAGACTACGAGAGGGGAAAAATTCCTATTCATTCAGGATTATTTGACCAGGGTTTTGCTACTGAGGAAGGCATCTGTGCTGGTGTGCATCCAGCTTTTCAGTTTGAAGATAAAATTTGCACGCTAGCCATTTAAGTTGAGAATCAGCTATCATGGGTCATAAGAATAGCCATACTGGGTCAGACCAATGTTCATCTAGCCCAGTATCCTGCTTCCAGCAATGGCTATTCCAGGTCACAAGTTCATGGCAGAAACCCAGTTAGTAGCAACATTCCATGCTACCAGTCCTGAATCTAGCAGAGGGATTGGAGAACGGCGGAGGTGGTCCCTCTTCACAAAAGTGGTGATAGGGAAGAAGCTGGAAACTACAGGCCGGTAAGCCTCACTTCGGTTATTGGAAAAGTAATGGAAGCCATGCTGAAGGAAAGGATAGTGAATTTCCTGGAAGCCAATAAGTTGCAAGATCCGAGACAACATGGTTTTAACAGAGGGAAATCATGCCAAACGAATCTCATTGAATTTTTTGATTGGGTAACTGGAGAATTAAATCATCGACGTGCTATAGACGTAATCTACTTAGATTTTAGCAAAGCTTTTGACATGGTTCTCCACAGGAGGCTCTTAAATAAACTCAATGGGCTGAAGATGGGTCCCGAAGTGGTGAACTGGATTAGGAACTGGTTGACGGACAGACGACAGAGGGTGGTGGTAAATGGAGTTCGCTCGGAGGAGGGAAAGGTGAGTAGTGGAGTGCCTCAGGGATCAGTGCTGGGGCCGATTCTGTTCAATATATTTGTGAGTGACATTGTTAGAAGGTAAAGTTTGCCTATTTGCGGATGATATCTAAGATTTGTAATAGAGTGGACACCCGGGAGGGAGTGGAAAGCATGAAAAAGGATCTGAGGAAGCTAGAAGAATGGTCTAAGGTTTGGCAATTAAAATTCAATGCGAAGAAATCCAAAGTGATGCACTTAGGGAGTAGAAACCCAAGAGAGACTTATGTGTTAGGCGGTGAGAGTCTGATAGGTACTGAGGGGGAAGAGGGATCTTGGGGTGATAGTATCCGAGGATCTGAAGGCGACGAAACAGTGTGACAAGGCGGTGGCTGTAGCGAGAAGGTTGCTAGGCTGTATAGAGAGAGGTGTGATCAGCAGAAGCAAGGAAGTGTTGATGCCCCTGTACAAGTCATTGGTCAGGCCCCACCTGGAGTATTGTGTTCAGTTTTGGAGGCCGTACCTTGCGAAGGATGTTAAAAAAAAAATGGAAGCGGTGCAAAGAAAAGCTACGAGAATGGTACGGGATTTGCGTTCCAAGACGTATGAGGAGAGACTTGCTGACCTGAACATGTATACCCTGGAGGAAAGGAGGAACAGGGGTGATATGATACAGACGTTCAAATATTTGAAAGGTATTAATCCGCAAACAAATCTTTTCCAGAGATGGGAAGGCGGTAGAACGAGAGGACATGAAATGAGGTTGAAGGGAGGCAGCCTCAGGAAAGATGTCAGGAAGTATTTTTTCACGGAGAGGGTGGTGGATGCTTGGAATGCCCTCCCGCAGGAGGTGGTGGAGATGAAAACGGTAACTGAATTCAAACATGCGTGGGATATGCATAAAGGAATCCTGTGCAGAAGGAATGGATCCTCAGAAGCTTAGCCGAAATTGGGTGGCGGAGCAGGTGGGGGAAAGAGGGGTTGGTGGTTGGGAGGCGAGGATAGTGGAGAGCAGACTTATACGGTCTGTGCCAAAGCCGGTGATGGGAGGTGGGACTGGTGGTTGGGAGGCGGGAAGTACTGCTGCGCAGACTTGTACGGTCTGTGCCCTGAATAAGGCAGGTAGAAATCAAGGTAAGGTTTACACATATGTTGTCTTGTTGGGCAGACTGGATGGACCGTGCAGGTCTTTTTCTGCCGTCATCTACTATGTTACTATGTTTCATGTTCATCTCAATAACAGACTCTGGACTTTTCCTCTATGAAGTTGTCCAAACCTTTTTAAAACTCAGATACGCTAACTGCTGTTACCACATCCTCTTCCAGTGAGTTCCAGAGCTTAACTATTTTTGAGTGAAAAAATATTCCTCCAAAGTATTTCCATGTAGAAACAGAAATATGATGGCAGATAAAGGCCATTTGGCCCATCCAGTCTGCTCATCTCCATAACCCTTAACTCCTCCTTTTCCTAAGGGATCCCACATGCATGACCCATGCTTTCTTAAACTCTGACACAGTCCTCGTCTCCACAACCTCCACCAGGAGGCCATTCCACCCTTTCTCAAATGAATATTTTCTTAGATTCCTCCTAAGCCTATACTTCATCGTATGCCCCTTCATTTGAAAAAGGCTCTCTTTCTGTACATTAATGCCCCTGAGATATTTAAATGTTTCTATCTTCTCCGAGGACAAGCAGGCTGCTTGTTCTCACTGATGGGTGACGTCCACGGCAGCTCCTCCAATCGGAACACTTTCCTAGCAAAGGCCTTTGCTAGTCCTCGCGCGCCGATACGCACCGCGCATTCGCTGCCGTCTTCCCGCCCGAACCGGCTCGTGCCGGCCAGTCTTCTTTTGTCCGCGCTCGGTACGGTCATATTACGCCATTCGCGCCCCTTAAGTTGACCTCGCGCGTCTTTTTTGGACTTTTCGCCAGTTAAAAAAAAAAAAAAGGGAAAAAGGATTTCGGAAGAAGGCCTTTTCGGTCTTTTTCCCCTTCCTGTATTTCCAGTTTTCGCCCCGTTAAGTTTCTTTTCGTTTTCGGGGTAGGCCCTTTTGAGGCCTCGGGTCGAATTTTTTCTCCCCCTCTTTTTGGTGCCTTACCGCAATTACGAGTTTTGATTTCGCCGGCGTGATTTTTCCGCCCATGTCATCGAAGTCTCCCAGCTGCTTCAAGAAGTGCACCCAGTGCGCCCGGGTAATCTCGCTCACTGACAGGCACGCGTCGTGTCTTCAGTGTCTGGGGGCTGGGCACCGCCCGCAGGCCTGTAGTCTTTGCGCCCTTTTACAGAAAAGGACTCAGGTAGCGAGATTGGCCCAGTGGAACGTGTTGTTCTCGGGCTCTTCGTCGGCATCGGGAGTATCGAGTGCGTCGACGTCGACAGCGTCAAGACCTCCGTCCTCGGCCGCGAGTGCATCGAGGCATCGACCCTCTGCATCGGGACCGAGACATCGGAAGTCGGTGTCGGTGGTACCGGGACCTCCACTTCTGCTGATGTCGTCGGACGGTGGTGCTTCGACTGGAGTGCAGGTGAGGGCTGTCCATTCCCCTGCTGGTGGCGGTGAGCCTTCGGGTGGGTCTCCCCCTACCCTGAGGGCTCCTGCGGTACAGCCCCCCCCGAGACCGACCTTCTTCGGCCTCGGCCCCGAGGAAGCGACGGCTGGATTCTACGTCCTCCTCGTCGGTGCCGGGAAGCTCCGGTGACATGCTTCGTTTGAAAAAGTCAAAGAAGCATCGACACCGGTCTCCTTCCCGTATCGGTACCGAGAGCTCTGGGTCGCCGAGGGAGTCGGCACCCAGTAGGCATCGGCACCAAGAGGACCGCTCACGCTCTGTTCAGGAGGTGTCGATGCGCTCCACTTTGGACAGCCCGGAACAGCCTCCACGCCCGGAACAGACTCTGACATCGACACCTACATCGGCTTCCATGTCTTTCTCTACAGCCACTCTACACGAGAGTCTCCGGGCCGTTCTCCCAGAGATCCTGGGAGAGCTGTTGCGCCCTTCCCCTCCGGTACCGGGGGTGCTTGCGCCACCGGTACCGTCGAGTGAGGCGCCGGCTGGCCCCTTGCCCGGGGTGAGGTCTCCGACATCGGTGCCGCTTGCGGTACCGACTGCGGTCGCCTCCCAGGAAGGCTCCCCGACGACGTCGGCGGAGGGAGCTTTGCCGGCGCAGGCGAGGGAGTCTACCTATCGACGCCCACACCGTGGCCGTGGTTCCACGGAGTCGAGCCGGGCACGGCTTCAGACACAGGTCCGTGAACTTGTCTGATACCAATGGTGAGGCCTCGTGGGAGGAGGAGGAAGACATCAGATATTTCTCTGACGAGGAGTCTGATGGCCTTCCTTCGGATCCCACTCCCTCCCCTGAAAGGCAGCTTTCTCCTCCCGAGAGTCTGTCTTTCGCGGCCTTTGTCCGGGAGATGTCTACGGCCATCCCCTTCCCGGTGGTTGTGGAGGACAAGCCCAGGGCTGAAATGTTTGAGCTCCTGGACTATCCTTCTCCACCTAAGGAAGCGTCCACAGTACCCATGCATCATGTCCTAAAAAAGACATTGCTGGCGAACTGGACCAAGCCATTAAGTAATCCCCACATTCCCAAGAAGATTGAGTCCCAGTACCGGATCCATGGGGACCCAGAGCTGATGCGCACTCAGTTGCCTCACGACTCTGGAGTTGTGGATTTGGCCCTAAAGAAGGCTAAGAGTTCTAGGGAGCATGCTTCGGCGCCCCCGGGCAAGTACTCTAGAACCTTAGACTCCTTTGGGAGGAAGGCCTACCATTCTTCTATGCTCGTGGCCAAAATCCAGTCTTACCAGCTGTACACGAGCATACACATGCGGAACAATGTGCGGCAGTTGGCGGGCTTGGTGGACAAGCTCCCCCCTGAGCAAGCCAAGCCATTTCAGGAGGTGGTCAGGCAGCTGAAGGCGTGCAGAAAATTCCTGGCCAGAGGGGTGTATGACACCTTTGATGTTGCGTCCAGGGCCGCTGCTCAAGGTGTGGTGATGCGCAGACTCTCATGGCTGCGTGCCTCCGACCTGGAGAATAGGATCCAGCAGCGGATTGCGGACTCGCCTTGCCGTGCGGATAATATTTTTGGAGAGAAGTCGAACAGGTGGTAGAGCAGCTCCACCAGCGGGATACCGCTTTCAACAAGTTCTCCCGCCGGCAGCCTTCAGCTTCTATCTCTACAGGTAGACGTTTTTATGGGGGAAGGAAGACTGTTCCCTACACTTCTGGTAAGCGTAGGTACAATCCTCCTTCTCGACGGCCTGCGGCCCAGGCTAAGCCCCAGCGCGCTCGCTCTCGTCAGCAGCGTGCGCCTCAGCAAGGCCCCTCGGCTCCCCAGCAAAAGCAAGGGACGAGCTTTTGACTGGCTCCAGCAGAGCATAGCCGACATCCAAGTGTCAGTGCCGGGCGACCTGCCGGTCGGAGGGAGGTTGAAAGTTTTTCACCAAAGGTGGCCTCTCATAACCTCCGATCAGTGGGTTCTCCAAATAGTCCGGCAAGGATACACCCTCAATTTGGCCTCAAAACCTCCAAATTGTCCACCGGGAGCTCAGTCTTACAGCTTCCAGCACAAGCAGGTACTTGCAGAGGAACTCTCCGCCCTTCTCAGCGCCAATGCGGTCGAGCCCCTGCCATCCGGGCAGGAAGGGCTGGGATTCTATTCCAGGTACTTCCTTGTGGAAAAGAAAACAGGGGGGATGCGTCCCATCCTAGACCTAAGGGCCCTGAACAAATATCTGGTCAAGGAAAAGTTCAGGATGCTTTCCCTGGGCACCCTTCTCCCCATGATTCAGGAAAACGATTGGCTATGCTCTCTGGACTTGAAGGACGCCTACACGCACATCCCGATACTGCCAGCTCACAGACAGTATCTGCGATTTCAGCTGGGCACACGTCACTTCCAGTACTGTGTGCTACCCTTTGGGCTCGCCTCTGTGCCCAGAGTGTTCACGAAGTGCTTGGCTGTAGTAGTAGCGGCACTTCGCAGGCTGGGGGTGCACGTGTTCCCATATCTCGACGATTGGCTGGTGAAGAACACATCCGAGGCAGGAGCTCTACAGTCCATGCAGATGACTATTCGCCTCCTGGAGCTACTGGGGTTTGTGATAAATTATCCAAAGTCCCATCTTCTCCCAGTGCAGAGACTCGAATTCATAGGAGCTCTGCTGGATTCTCGGACGGCTCGTGCCTATCTCCCAGAGGCGAGAGCCAACAACTTGTTGTCCCTCTTCTCGCGGGTGCGAGCGTCCCAGCAGATCACAGCTCGGCAGATATTGAGATTGCTGGGCCACATGGCCTCCACAGTTCATGTGACTCCCATGGCCCGCCTTCACATGAGATCTGCTCAATGGACCCTAGCCTCCCAGTGGTTTCAGGCTGCTGGGGGTCTAGAAGACGTGATCCACCTGTCCACGAGTTTTCTCAAATCCCTGTATTGGTGGACGATTTGGTCCAATTTGACTCTGGGACGTCCTTTCCAAATTCCTCAGCCACAAAAAGTGCTGACCACAGATGCGTCTCTCCTGGGGTGGGGAGCTCATGTCGATGGGCTTCACACCCAAGGGAGCTGGTCCCTCCAGGAACGCGATCTGCAGATCAATCTCCTGGAGTTACGAGCAGTCTGGAACGCTCTGAAGGCTTTCAGAGACTGGCTGTCCCACCAAATTATCCAAATTCAGACAGACAACCAGGTTACCATGTATTACATCAACAAGCAGGGGGGCACCGGATCTCGCCCCCTGTGTCAGGAAGCCGTCAGCATGTGGCTCTGGGCTCGCCGTCACGGCATGGTGCTCCAAGCCACATATCTGGCAGGCGTAAACAACAGTCTGGCCGACAGGTTGAGCAGGATTATGCAACCTCACGAGTGGTCGCTCAATTCCCATGTAGTGCGACAGATCTTCCAGGTGTGGGGCACCCCCTTGGTAGATCTCTTCGCATCTCGAGCCAACCACAAAGTCCCTCAGTTCTGTTCCAGGCTTCAGGCCCACGGCAGACTGGCATCGGATGCCTTCCTCCTGGACTGGGGGGAGGGTCTGCTGTATGCTTATCCTCCCATACCTCTGGTGGGGAAGACTTTGTTGAAACTCAAGCAAGACCGAGGCACCATGATTCTGATTGCTCCGTTTTGGCCGCGTCAGATCTGGTTCTCTCTTCTTCTGGAGTTGTTTTCCGAAGAACCGTGGAGATTGGAGTGTTTTCCGACCCTCATCACACAGGACGAAGGGGCACTTCTGCATCCCAACCTCCGGTCTCTGGCTCTCACGGCCTGGATGTTGAGAGCGTAGACTTTGCCTCTTTGGGTCTGTCAGAGGGTGTCTCCTGCATCTTGCTTGCTTCCAGGAAAGATTCCACTAAGAGGAGTTACTTCTTTCTATGGAGGAGGTTTGCCGTCTGATGTGACAGCAAGGCCCTAGATCCTCGCTCTTGTCCTACACAGACCCTGCTTGAATACCTTCTGCACTTGCCTGAGTCTGGTCTCAAGACCAACTCGGTAAGGGTTCACCTTAGCGCAATTAGTGCATACCATTACCGTGTGGAAGGTAAGCCGATCTCAGGACAGCCTTTAGTTGTTCGCTTCATGAGAGGTTGCTTTTGTCAAAGCCCCCTGTCAAATCTCCTATAGTGTCATGGGATCTCAATGTCGTTCTCACCCAGCTGATGAAACCTCCTTTTGAGCCACTGAATTCATGCCATCTGAAGTACTTGACCTGGAAGGTCATTTTCTTGGTGGCAGTTACTTCAGCTCGTAGAGTCAGTGAGCTGCAGGCCCTGGTAGCCCAGGCTCCTTACACCAAATTTCATCATAACAGAGTAGTCCTCCGCACTCACCCTAAGTTCTTGCCGAAGGTTGTGTCGGAGTTCCATCTGAACCAGTCAATTGTCTTGCCAACATTCTTTCCCCGTCCTCATTCCTGCCCTGCTGAACGTCAGCTGCACACATTGGACTGCAAGAGAGCATTGGCCTTCTATCTGGAGCGGACACAGCCCAACAGACAGTCCACCCAATTGTTTGTTTCTTTTGATCCCAACAGGAGGGGAGTGGCTGTGGGAAAACACACCATATCCAATTGGCTAGCAGATTGCATTTCCTTCACTTACGCCCAGGCTGGGCTGGCTCTTGAGGGTCATGTCACGGCTCATAATGTTAGAGCCATGGCAGCGTCGGTGGCCCACTTGAAGTCAGCCACTATTGAAGAGATTTGCAAAGCTGCGACGTGGTCATCTGTCCACACATTCACATCTCAGTACTGCCTGCAGCAGGATACCCGACGCGACAGTCGGTTCGGGCAGTCAGTTCTTCAGAATCTGTTCGGGGTTTAGAATCCAACTCCACCCCCCTAGGCCCATGTTTTGTTCTGTTCCAGGCTACACTCTCAGTTAGTTGCATAAATTGTTAGGTCAATCTCAGTTATGTCCTCGCCGTTGCGAGGTCCAGTTGACCATGTTTGTTGTTTTGAATGAGCTTGGGGGCTAGGGATACCCCATCAGTGAGAACAAGCAGCCTGCTTGTCCTCGGAGAAAGCGAATGCTACATACCTGTAGAAGGTATTCTCCGAGGACAGCAAGCTGATTGTTCTCACAAACCCGCCCGCCTCCCCTTTGGAGTTGTGTCTTCCCTTGTCTTTGTCTTGCTACATATGAGACTAGCCGGCACGAGCCGGTTCAGGCGGGAAGACGGCCGCGCATGCGCGCTGCGCATCGGCGCGCGAGGACTAGCCCGTGTTCCGATTGGAGGGGCTGCCGTGGACGTCACCCATCAGTGAGAACAATCAGCCTGCTGTCCTCGGAGAATACCTTCTACAGGTATGTAGCATTCGCTATATCTCCTTTTTCCCTCCTCTCTTCCAGCATATACATGTTGAGGTTCATAAGCCTTTCCTTATTTGTTTTATGTCCAAGATCGTTTACCAATTAGAGACTTGAATGGGGTTTGCGAGGTTCCCGTGGGAACAGAAGCAGTTCTGCGGGGATCCTGTGGGGACGGAAGCAGTTCTTGCTGGTTTCTGTGGGATGGAAACAGTTCCTGGGGGGTTCCCATGGAAGTGTACACTGCACTTCTGCCAGCCTCTCACTTACCAAGTACCAAGTTCTTTAAGTGCTGTCTCCTCCTCCTTGCTTTAATAGCAGAGATGCGGAAAGTCTCCATTAAGGAGGTGGTAGAAACACAAATGGTGACTGAATTCAAAAAGACATGAGATGAACACAGAATATCTCTAATTAGAAAATGGAAGTTATAAAAAAACCTAAACTTAAATGCCTGCATGTGTGTGGATGTGTCGAGTGACACTTAGATGACAATTCTGGCTGTGATGAACAAGGGCCGATACCAGACAGACTTGTATTGTCTGTGTCTCATATATGGCAATCTGGTTTAGGATGGGCTGGAAAGGGCTTAGACAGCAACTTCGGTGGCTGGAACATGAGGACAGTGGCTGGACAGACTTTTACTGTCTGTGTCCCACAAATGAGAAGACAAATAGACTGGAGTGGGCTTCAACGGCAGCTCCAGCAGTTGGTTGGAACATAAGGATAGGACTGGATAGACTTCTATGATTTGTCCCAGAAACACCAAGGAAAGACTATAATCAAGTTTATAATATCACACTCATTGATTTAATCATGAATTGATAATGAGTGTGACTTGGGTAGACTGGATGGACCATTCAGGTTTTTATCTGCTGTCACTTACTATGTTACTATTAATCCTCTGCTCCCGGGCTGATGCGCAGACCTCAGCTCTGACACAGGCACCAGCATCAGGTGTCACCTTGACCTACTTTCATGTTCATGTGGTGACCTCTAAGCATACAGTGCCAGTGAATCAGAGACAAATTTAACATGTGCACACCACAGTGTTCCAAGTTCCAACTTCTGTTCCCGAACTCAGAGAGAGACAGAGAGCCAACCAGAATTTTTTTTTTTTAATGTACCATTAAATTCTTGCGGGACTGAGTGGGGACAGGTTAAAGTCTTGCGGGGATGGGTGGAGATGGGTTAAATTCTTGTGGGGATGGGTAAAATTTATGTCCCCTTGCCACTCTATTACCAATTTTGTAGCCGCCCTCTGGACCGACTCCATCCTATTTATATCTTTCCGTAGGTGCAGTCTCCAGAATTGTACACCGTACTCTAAATGGGGCCTCACCAGAGATTTATACAAGGGCACCATCACCTTTCTTCCTGCTGGGCATCCCTTTCCTTAAGCACCCAAGCATCCTTCTGGCTTTGCCCATCGCTTTTTCTACCTGTTTGGCCACTTTAAGGTCATCAGACACAGTGTCCTCTGGTCTTTGTACTTTTTGAAAGAGTGACGAATCAATTCACTTATATCCATTCAACAACACTCAGGATTTTATAGACCCCAATCATATCCCACCTCGGACATCTCTTTTCCAAGCTGAAGAGCCCTAACCTCTTTAGCCTTTTATCCCTTTTATCATTTTGGTCATTCTTCTTTGAACCTTTTCTAATTCCGCTATATCTTTCTTGAGATATGGCAACCAGAATTGAACGAAATGCTCAAGGTGAGGTTGCACCATGGAGCGATACAGAGGCATTATTATAATCTTGGTCTTATTTTGCATCCCTTTCCTAATAATGCCTAGCGTCCTGTTTGCTTTTTTTTGGCCGCAGCCACTGCATACTGGGCAGACGTTTTCAGCGTATTGTCTACAATGACATGTAGATCTTTTTCTTGGGTGCTGACTCCTAAGCTGGACCCTAGCATCAGATAACTATGGTTCGAATTATTCTTCCCAATGTGCATCACTTTGCAATTTATACACATTAAATTTCATCTGCTATTTGGATGCCCAGTCTTCCAGTTTCCTAAGATCTTACTGATATTTTTCACAATCCACATTCGTTTTGACAACTTTGAATAGTTTTGTGTCATCTGCAGATTTAATCACCTTACTCATTCTGTTTTCCAGATCATTTATAAATATGTAAAATAGCACCAGTCCCAGTACAGATCCCTGCAGCACTCCACTTTTCACCCTCCTCCATTGAGAAAAATGGCCATTTAACCCTACCTCTGTTTTCTGTTCAATAACCAATTCCTGTTCCACAGAAGGAGATAGAGGTGTATTTTCAAAGCACTTAGACTTACAAAGTTTCATTGTAACCTATGGAACTTTGTAAATCTAAGTGCTTTGAAAATGAACCCCATTGCCTCCTTTTTCATGTTTTTAAATTTTTCTCAGGAGTCTTTCATGAGGAACTTTGTCAAAAGCTTTCTGAAAATCCAGATACACTACATCAACTGGCTCACCTTTATCCACATGTTTATTTACGCCTTCAAAGAAATTAAACAAATTGATGAGGCAAGACTTTCCTTGGCTGAACCCATGCTGACTCTGTCCCATTACTAGTCAAAAAATGTATTGTCAGTTCAATAAAAAGGTATCTCCTTATTTTCCTTTATTTTTTTAAATTTGTTTTTAATGTAGTGATTGGAATGTTAGTTTTTTAAATTTACATCTACTATCTTTGTACAGTATGGGGGGGGGAACATGCATCAGTGTTTCTGTTTCTCTGGTATTGCACTACGTAGAGAGTCTGGCATGGGGGGGTTAATTTAATTTTTACCTACATATTTCTGTTTTTCACTTGTGGTTAATTTTTACATACATGTTTGTTTTTCATTTGTGGTTACCTATTCTATACTTGGTGAGGGTCTAACTGCATGTGTGAAAGAGACCAAGTATTCTGTTAGCATCAAATGTCTGTATAGGATTGATCTGTACTAACAGCTTGATTAATTTTCCAATAGGTATATGGTGGTGGTGTGCCCACTGAAATGTTTACATTGCTGCCCTTTCCTAGATAGGTTCTTGTGAGACTCCTGGAGATTAGTGCTGTTAGTATGGTAGAATTGCTTTATAGGTCCTGAGAGACTTTTGTAAAGTTTTGTATTACTTCACGATATGCTTTGCACTGGATTTTGGATTTGGATTTAGCTCCTGTCTTTTTCTTCAATTCTAGCTCAGTGCAAGTTACACTCAGGTGCAATACATATTTTCCTTTCCCTGGAGGGATGACAATCGTAAATTTGTATATTGAGGCAGTAGAGATTTAAATGACTCATCCAAGATCTCAAGGAGTGGCAGTGGGATTTTTGAACCCGGGATACTCTGGTTCTCAGCCTGCTACTGTATCCATAAATACAGCTAGTAGAGATACCAAATTTGTTTAGAATATGTGTTAATTCAACCATGAACTATTGGCTAGAGAATGAGACAGGAACAAAGTTTGTCCCCATCCCTTCAGGCTGTGTCCCCTCCCCATGGTCCCTATCCCATCTGCATAAGCCTAAAACACTTATGATCTTATATTTACATCCTTTTTTAAATTAAAGTATAAAAGGAACAATATTCTGTACAACTGTTTATAAATCACAAATAGAAAACAATAATGAGCAACTGAAATAACCCCTACTCCTCCCCCCAGCCACCCTCTATCCTTCAATTCCCAACAATATCTTACTTCTTCTACCCCAAGGAACCCTAATTCATCCTGTTAAAATTACCAAGGGGACAAAATACAACCCGCTCTGTATGCCTTAGCAGGGGAGAAATATACCCTTTGAAGCACTGTTACAATTTTTTAATCTGTGGATAAATAAGTCATCAACAATCTCGGGATTCAGTCTAGCTCAAATGTCCTCTCAGAAGACGTGCTGATAGCAGAAATGCACAGGATTCCCCATGCAAGTTTTGCCAGTTTTGGCTAGCACTTTTGCTTGTTTATCCAAAAAATCAAAACATTGTTGTCTGCATCACTCGAACATAAATGTCCAATTCATTAATACTAGCCTTCAAAGGAGGCATTTGTTCCATAAAAATCGCTCATAAGACTGCTAACATCCATTCTCATTCTTTTGGGAGGGGGAGGGGGCTGTTTCGCATTTGTGACTCTTTCTGGGTATGTGAATTGTAGAGGATCCTGAGCTGTTGATGTACTGGAGCCTTCCATTGCGATCTGGTTTTGGTACAACCATCTCAATTTGGTTGCCTGTGTTTTTACATCATCTGAGAAGATAATTGGACGTGGATGTAGAAGAGAACCAACACTGTATAGTGGATGAACAGGAAATGTCAATTAGTTGGAAATGCTTCTGGATGAATCTGTTGCAGTAATAAGATGCTTGAGCAACTGGGCACGTGACAGAAGGATGTTTTAGAAGGTAGAAGTCTGATCAGCAGACAAAACTATTGTATACAGAAATAATGTCATTTAACAGTGCTTCATTTAAATCCAAAAGCAGTTTCTGTAGTTTTATCATTGAATTCAGTTGCCAGTTGTCTAAGATATGTTGATGCTAGCATTTTATAGTTGGAACAGCCTGTTTATGTCTAGTCTCAAGCTTTTCAAGAATGACACGGAGACGAAGCTTGTCCCCATCTCCATATCATTCTCTACTATTGGCCAGCAGATCTGAAGCCTGGTGGCCATTTGGTAACCAGCCAAAAAACTGGTATGCAAATCACTTTATGGTTGCTAGTAACCACAAGATTTTTGTTAGTGGTGCTGAACATCATTGTTCACATGGTCAACAGAAAGATGCTGGATGGGGGACTGTGGACTTATAGGACATTACCAGCCCCCTTTAACAACACTCCCTCACAGAGCCACATTAAGAAGCCAGATCCTGCAGTACAGAGCAGGGAGGGCGTGGCTCAGTTGGGTATATCAGGGAAGGCACAGTTCAGGCAGCCAGAGGGGCCCAAGGAAGGGGGAAAGTAGCCCTACATTATATGTCTTCATTACATATGTGTAAGCTATCAGAAACCTGGCTAAGGTAGACACACTATCTTGGAATACTATGAGAATCTTGTTCTTGAGGTCTGGCTTTAGAGACAGACTTGTATAACATTGAAGTTATGCACACTGTAACCGGAGTCACTCTTTGTTACCATTATTTCAGTTACTATGCAAAGTCAGTGTAGCACCACTTAATACTGTAATAGGATAGTTAACAATTTCCTTACAATGCCTAAATTTACAGTTTTAAGGCATAGCCAACTTTGTAAACATGTTAATAGGACTTATCACGTATAACTATAGTCAAGCCACTAATAATCTGTTAAAAGGTATTTCCACTTGATCCTTCTGGTGCTCTGCCTTATATGTGCACTGTCGATCTTTGAAGTGGCCGGCCCACCCGGTATCCTTTCACTGTGTGTGCCGCCACTGCAGGCGCTCAATCCCTCTGGCACTCAAAGGAAAGATGGGGAGCAAGCAGTCTCCATTATTGGCTCCAAACCTTGTGATGTACAACTGCCTGCGCTGCATGGTAGCCATTCATAAACAAGGAGCCAATGAGGGAGGGTGGCGCAGTGCTGGCTCATTCCTCATACTCCCTCATTGGCTCTCGACTTCATGATTATATAACTGCTGCATGGTGCAGGCAGCTGTATATTACAAGACTGGGAGCCAGTGAGGGAGAGATGTCTTTGTATGCTAAAGGGATTGAATGGCTGCAGTGGCACACAAGGGGAAAAGACAGAAGGTGGGCTGGATAGTTGAACTACTGTCCACCTAAACAGAGTGATATTGCCAATGGGACCAATCAAATGCTTGCATTTAAGTGGAGTATGTGTTTATAGCTAGTGTGCCAAATCAATGGGGGTTAAAAAGGGAAAAAGAAGAGCGACAAAAATGATAAAGGGAATGGAACTCTTTGGCTAAAGAGGTTAAGGCTCTTTATCTTGGAAAAGAGACGGATGAGGGGAGATATGATTGAGGTATACAAAATCCTGAGTGCTGTAGCACAAGTAGAAGTGAATTGATATTTTATTTTTATTTATTTTACTCGTTCCAAAAGTACAAAGTCTGGGAGACACTCGAGGAAGTTACATCGAAATACTTTTAAAACAAATAGGAAATTTTTTTTCACTCAGTGAATATAGTTAAGCTCTGGAACTAGTAACAGCAGTTAGCGTATATAGGTTTAAAAAAAGGTTTGGACAAGCTCTTGGAGGAAAAGTCCAAAATCTGCTATTGAGACAGACATGGGGAAGCCATTGTTTGCTCTGGGATTGATAGCTTGGAATGTTGCTAATATTTGGGTTTCTGCCAGGTACTTATGACCTGACTTGGCCACTGTTAGAAACAGGATACTGGACTAGATGGACCACTGGTCTGACCCATTATGTATATTCTTATGTAATTATGACTGGAGCTTAACCATACAGGTAGATGGAGTATGTGCTTATACAGTATTCCCCTAATTCTATAAAAGTTGCCAAAAATTGTGTGTGCAATTTAGTTGAATGACAAGTTCAATGCTAATTGGCTTTTAACAAGTAATTATTGGCACTAATTAGATTTGGCATTTAGGCATGGGATCCACTCCTAAAATTTTTGTGTGATCTGAAAAAAGGGACTCGGAAATGGTCATGGGCATAACATACATTGTTATAGAATAACGGAGATATGCACCTAATATAGGTGTGTACATGTGCACCACGTTTCAGTTGGTGCAAATAGCCACACCTAAAGTTAGGCGTTATTCCCGGGCATAAGCTGTATTCTGTAAACCGTGTCTAACATTAAGTGTGGCTTATAGAATAGCAACTTTTTTTTTCTTAGTGCCATATATAGAATCTAGCCCCATGTGCTTAAATGGAATGGACTGTAATACTGCTATGTTGAGATCATATATAGTTGCCAAGGCTTGATGCTGTGAATTCCTTTACGCTTTGCATTTTAAATCACATTTTCATTAAATATTTCTTTTGTAATGAGAGATATAAGGTTTAGCAGCAATTGAGAAAAGTGAGCACTGCTCATAAAATGGACGTTCACTTGCTGACTATGCTGCAGAACAGGTTGGAGGTCCTGGTTCCTGCATCCTGTAGATCCTACTTTAAGTTGGTAGAAACAGGAGGCTTTGGCGTGCCTAATTTGCTTTCTGTGTTTACAGATGATTTCTGTACTGATCGACAAGATGATTCGAACACAGATTGTTGATTGTGCTGCTGTAGCAAACTGGATCTTCTCTCCAGAGCTCTCTCATGATTTCACAAGGTACTGTGTTTAAAAGGATTGTTTGAGCAACCAACCTGTCATCTTAGGCTGTCTAAAAAATATTTTTCACTAATCTTCGTAAGATTTTGGCCTCTTTGGAGCATGGACATAGGAAGAAACTGCAATTGCTCCTCGTCAGTTTTGACGTGGAGAAAGCCTTTGACCAGGTTCATTGGGACTTTCTATTCGCCGCTTTGGTCAAGTACAGATTTACAGGGAGATTTCTGTTGACGGTGAAAACCCTATATTCTACTCCTAGGGTGAGAGTGTCTCTGTTAATGGGGTGGAGTCCCGCGACTTTCAGATTCTCAGAGGTACCAGGCAGGGATGCCCTCTTTCCCCTCTTCTATTTGTCTTGACACTAGACCCGTTGCTGAGAGACATAGTGGATAACTCAGCGGTGCAAGGGGTCTCGATGGGCACTCAGACCTTTAAAGTTGCAGCATTCGCAGATGATATTTTGGTGCATTTGACTGAGCCGCGAGACTTGCTGCTCGCCGTACTGGAAATCTTTAAAGAGTATGGGGACTACGCCAGCCTGCGTTTAAATTTGGGCAATCGGAGGCTCTGGCCTCATTGGCTCGGCTAGTGACAGAATGGGGAGCGGACTTTCCCATGCGCTGGCCGGCGAAGTCCTTCCGGTAACTGGGTATCCTCTTACCTGTGGATGTGACACAGCTATATCAGTTAAATGTCTCTGCATTGCTGGAGGACACTGGCAGAATCTTTGAGGGTTGGCGGAACTTCCCTTATCTTTGATAGGTAGAGTGAGCTTGGTCAAGATGGTGGTGTTCCCAAAGTGGCTTTGCTCCCTACAAACATTGCCTCTGGCTATCTCAGAGAGATATTAAGGCCTTATACAGATTGATTGCCCGGTTTTGTTGGGCTTATAAGAAATCTAGAGTCCCACTTTTATACTTGATAGGGGGTTGGGGGCAGGGAGGAGTAGGCTTACCTGATATGAAACTTTACAACCAGGCCTGTTAACTATGGCATTTAGGGGACTGGTGCTTCCAAACACAGACTTATACCCCAATAGAGCTTGAAAAAGCATTCTATGCTCCCTACCAGTTGTTTTCATTATTACATCATAAGTGGACGCAAACCCCTCTGGAGTTCCGAGGGAGTGTGTTACTCAACCCTTTAAGGGCGATGTGGAGGTTGATTGTGCAAACCCTAGGGGGAGACCCATATATTACTGTTCAGATTACCTTGGGGGGGGGGGGGGGGGCAATCCATCCTTTCACCCAGGCTTTACCAAGAGAGTATTTATTCATTGGGCAGACCAAGATATAACTAGATTGGAGCACTTGCTAACTGCTGAGGGGGTATTAGTCTCTTCCAAGGATTTATTAAACAGGGTGGGAGTTTCCTGGGGAAATATAGGTTCACGTTCTGGCAGGTCACCCATTATATGGCAATGTTGTCCCAATCTTCACTCGGCGGTCGTATGGGGTTCAAGCTAGAGAGTTCTTTCAATCCTTGAGGGAGGGAGAGGTATCGGTTTCATTTTTATATAAAGCTCTCACTAAATGTAAACCACCTAAAGATCACATTGGGTTGAAACTTAAATGGGAGCGGGAGATGGGGGCCCCTTTGACACAATGGGATATATCCATTTCCGTTGCACGCATACCAGCCCTCACTACTGACACGTTAACGCGCGACTACGGGAATGTGCTTACGCATTATTCATAGAGCATACATTTCTTCTTCCCAGCTATTTCATATGGGATGGTTGATGGAACCTACCTCTCTGAAGTGTAGGAGAGCCCCGGGGACACTTTACCATGCTTTGTGGAGTTGCTTCGCAGTGCAGGCATTCTGGCGTCGGGTAGCATGTTTCATGGAACAGGAGTTGGGAATCAAGGTTATGGGAACTTTATAACAGCTGCTCTAGGATGTGCTGGGAGCTTTTGGGAGTCGAAATAAGTATGATGTGATTCTCCAACGTAAGTTGTGTTTGCTTGCCCGGAAATGCATCCTGCAATATTGGATGGTACAAGACCCTCCAGCATATTGGCACTGGAGAAGCCGAGTACATCTCCTGGTGTCCTGGGAAGTCCGAGAATCTTGGTACTCTCCAAAGACACAGAAAAGGTTTTTGGTCACTTAGGGGTTATATCTCCAGATTCTGCACCCTCGAGGTCGTAGTTTGATCCTCAATGTGATGTGAAGAGTACTAATATGTTATTTCCCATATTGGAATACTGAGTTTCGGTTGGGAGGGGGTGAGGGAGTTTACTGTTTACAGTTTGGTGACCAAGACATGGTTCTGTTTATATTATTCTGTTTCACTATTGTTTTTGGAATATGTTATCAACCATCGTTGAAACCAAGACAAGAGGATAGGTGGGAGGGGGCAAGAAACTATTAAATACTAGAGGACAGACCATATCATGCTGTCTTTACATTGTTCACATTTGCATTTCTGGACACTTATATTGTTGCAAGTGTTTCCTCTGTATCATCATCATAAATAAAAATGTTGAAACATAAAAAATATTTTTCACTAATTTTCTGTCACAGATTTTAAATATTCAAATCTGTATCTTTACTATTCTGATTTGATCTGCAAGTGGATAAATTCATTCTGTTAAACATTTTTTCCTAGGTTGTACATTTGGGAAATCTTACATTCCACAATACGTAAGATGAACAAGCATGTACAGAAGATCCAGAGGGAGCTGGAGGAAACTAAAGGAAAATTGGAGAAGCAGCACAAGCGTGTATGGAAGTATAAGTACTGCTATTATAGTAGCTGAAAGACCATTAAGAGAAAAGTGCCTAGAGAAATTGGTAGCAGTTAATCAGGGATTCAATTACAGTTTAGATTTCTAAATCAAAATATTTCCAAGTTTGGGAAGAATTCTCAAGTTTATCAAACTAAGAGCAGACTATTGCTTTGACTCATGTATATTTTTTAAAGAGGAAACCTTCAATTGTGAAGTCAATGTAAGTAGGTTTTGACGTTTTCATTAGTGAATTTTGGATGGCATGAAACAAGGTTCCTTTCCTCCCTGCTACCTTAATGCATCCTGCTATTAAGGAAGGGTGATGATGTTGCTTCAGTTTTTCACTGTTATGGTTACTAATTTCCTGTCTCATTATGCCTCATCACCTATATTAAAATTAGTTGAGTGTGTGTTTCTAAAATGCTGTTGCTGCACTAGCTTAATGCTCTATAAAGTAAACACACACAAAGCATTTCTGCCAACTGTCACTGCAAGCTTTTTTTTAATATTTGTAAGCAGTCAGCCCTTGAGTTTTTAAAATACTTAGGATGATATCCAGCAGCTTCAATTCATTTTGTTCCGTTGGCAAGATGGGTTCAGTGTATCACCATTGAGGTATGAGGGGAAATTGCATTGCAGTGACAGGGGAAACATTGGGTCTGGAAGAAGTTGGCACTGACGTGAGCCTTGGCAAAGACCCTGATACTATGCTTTGGTCCAGAGGATATGCTGTCAGTGTCAGAAAGCTGAAGTGAAAGAGAAAGGTATGGTGGAGGGGAGTGAAGAAATTGCCTCTGGTCCTGGTTACTTCAAGAGATGTCTCCAAAGAGTGGTTGTGAATAACGTGGCAATAATTCTCTCGCTCTAATGGAGGAAAAAGCCTCTGTATCCCCAATGCAAAAAAACTAATATTTTGCTTGTGTGGGGTGAGATCATCATCGGCTCAAAAAACCCCTCCTTTTTAATATATATGCACACAACTTAGTTTCCTCCTTTTTCCTCAGGCCTCTAGCATTACAGCCACTGTAATATTGTTCTTCACATAGTTTTATCGTGCCACTTTTTCGGCCATCTTTCTATCCCTCCCAGAGAGATTGTAACCTAGTATGGCTGGGTCCCATTCATGAGATTTGTTGAACCGTGTCCCTTTAATAGCAACAATATCTAAATCTGTGTCTAACATTAGGGCTTGCAGAACTTTGTTGCTTAGACTGTGAGCGGTTGTGCTCATTGCCTTCCAGCTATATATTTATTTTATTACTCAAGCTATAGAACTGAAGGGTCTTAAGAAACGCTGTGCAGATCATTTTGCTAGTTCTGAGCTATGGCAGAGCTGTTCCAGCACAGTGCAATTCCAGCTGCTTCTGTGCCTGATTAATCCTGCTATCTATGGAGAACATCCATTATAGATAAACAACTTTGCTGAGATCTGCAAGGCAACTGCTGCAAAACTGCAGTGGAAGGCATTTGCCTGTTCTGTAAAGCTCTCTAAGAATATTTCCAATACAGTAGTCACACAACCCACTTGTATTGACTTGAGAACTGGTGGCAGAGCACACCTCTGGTAGTAAAGAAATGTTGCTTTCTAATATTTGGTAGGCTTCAGTAACGTACAGGTTGGTGTGCTCCATGGAAAAATATGTTCACGGACAAGGAATCATGTTAAATTTGGAGGGAGAATAACTCAAATACTAGTAACCAAAGCTGTGAGAAATGAGCATGCTTGGGATAGATGCAATGTAGAGTTCTCATCTGTTTACTACTACTACTATTTAGCATTTTTATAGCGCTACAAGGCGTACGCAGCGCTGCACAAACATAGAAGAAAGACAGTCCCTGCTCAAAGAGCTTACAATCTAATAGACAAAAAAATAAATAAAGTAAGCAAATCAAATCAATTAATGTGAACGGGAAGGAAGAGAGGAGGGTAGGTGGAGGCGAGTGGTTACAAGTGGTTACGAGTCAAAAGCAATGTTAAAGAGGTGGGCTTTCAGTCTAGATTTAAAGGTGGCCAAGGATGGGGCAAGACGTAGGGGCTCAGGAAGTTTATTCCAGGCGTAGGGTGCAGCGAGACAGAAGGCGCGAAGTCTGGAGTTGGCAGTAGTGGAGAAGGGAACAGATAAGAAGGATTTATCCATGGAGCGGCGTGCACGGGAAGGGGTGTAGGGAAGGATGAGTGTGGAGAGATACTGGGGAGCAGCAGAGTGAGTACATTTATAGGTTAGTAGAAGAAGTTTGAACAGGATGCGAAAACGGATAGGGAGCCAGTGAAGGGTCTTGAGGAGAGGGGGGTAGTATGAGTAAAGCGACCCTGGTGGAAGACGAGACGGGCAGCAGAGGTTTGAACCGACTGGAGAGGGGAGAGGTGACTAAGTGGGAGGCCAGCAAGAAGCAGATTGCAGTAGTCTAAACGAGAGGTGACAAGGGTGTGAATGAGGGTTTTGGTAGAGTGCTCAGAAAGAAAGGGGCAGATTTTACGGATGTTGTAAAGAAAGAAACGACAAGTCTTGGCAATCTGCTGGATATGAGCAGAGAAGGAGAGAGATGACCCCAAGGTTTCGAGCTGAGGAGACAGGGAGAATGAGAGAGCCATCAACAGAAATAGAAAACGGGGGGAGCGGGGAGGTGGGTTTGGGGGGGAAAATGAGAAGCTCGGTTTTGGTCATATTTAATTTCAGGTGGCGTTGAGACATCCAGACAGCAATGTCAGACAAGCACGCTGAAACTTTGGTTTGGATGCAAGGTGAGATATCAGGGGTAGAAAGGTAGATTTGGGAGTCATCAGCATAGAGATGGTAGGAAAAGCCATGGGATGAGATTAATGAACCAAGGGAAGAAGTGTAGATAGAAAAGAGGAGGGGACCAAGAACAGAACCCTGAAGTACGCCGACAGGCAGAGGGATGTTATGTTGTGTTCTGAAATGAAAGCCATGTTCTTTTTGGTATTGTTGCAAATATGAGAGCTTTCCCTCTTAGTCTTGTTCATTGTGTACTTCATTAGGTCCATGTTGCTCTCTACTCCCACCAGCTTATGCCATTATCTCTGAATTGTGTCAGCTCTAACCACTGTGACTATGGAATGGATCATTGAGGAAATAGCTTTACCACCAGCTGTGTTTGACTTTCATCTTATGGTCCAAATTTATTAAGAAATTTTCCCCTTTCTGTGCCACTAGAGAGTGCCTGAGATTGAGGTTTTGCAAGTGAGTACTCAGCTCTTTGAATTTAGGGATGCTAAATGGGGGGGGGGGGGGGGGGGGGGGGTTGCAGCAAGGATAGCACTCTGTTTCTGATATATGGTGCCCTTGGCTTATAGGCTACAGAAGCTTAATGTTTGTGATACTCAGCTATTTTATTTTCTAGTGAGAAGAGATTTGGGCAGTTTGTAGAGGAGACCAGTGGTTACTCCCACTGGTTAGGAGCTAGTAAACTAAAGTTAAACATATAAAAGGCAGAGGCTTTAAAGATTGATCCATTGTCACCTTGATTACTGCTGAATTCTTTAGTGATTGGGGATATGGGGTAGAGTGGTAGGGGAAGCTAGAGATTGGGGCCAAAAATTAGAAGTGACACTTAGTATGGAGGCTTTTGAGTTTGATTCTTTGAAGAAACTTATGTTGAAACTTTGTATGGTGCACCAGTTGCCATTTTTTTTTTAATATGCTGCCCTGAAGAGGTTGATCTCACCCTTGTGATTACCCATCTAAATTACTGTATTGTGCTTTTGTTTGGCCTCCTGGGACAATAAGCCAGAAAGTTACAATATATTTAGAATGCGGCAGCTAAGCTAATCTTTGCTGGGACTTAGAAGAATAATAATGATGATATTTATTTATTATTTATTTTGTAGCATTTGTATCCCACATTTCCCCACCTATTTGCAGGCTCAGTGTGGCTTACATTTGCCGTAATGGCGGTTGCCATTTCCGGTTAACAGAGTCGCAATTGGTATTGCATTAAGGTGCATACTACATGGTAACATTCATGGTGTATACATGCATGGTAATATATATGGGACATGGTGTATATGGAATAAATCGTTATATATATATATACATACACCATATGATACATATATGATAAAGAATAAATTGTGGTAGTGTAAGAAGATTCCTGAGTGATACATACATGGTAAAGAATACATTATGGTAGTGCAAGAAGGTTCCTGAGTGATAGATTAGATTGTAACAGACGTTAGTTCATCGTCTATTGAGAAGTTCTATTCAGCATTAGGACAGAGAGGTAGTGTATGATCATTAATAGCAAAGAGGTTGAACAGTCAAGTGATAGAAGTTTGCATTTGTATAGATCGTGTATAATGTTAGTATTTAGTATTTAAACTGGATGTTTGTGGTAGGCCTTCTTGAAAAGGTCTGTTTTCAAAAGTCTTCGGAAGATGTTTAGGTCTTGCGTTGTTTTTACGGCCTTCGGTAGTGCGTTCCATAGCTGTGTGCAGATGTATGAGAAGTTGGATGCGTATATCGATTTGTATTTCATCCCTTTACAGTTAGGGTAGTGGAGATTGAGGAATGTGCGTTATGATCTTTTTGTGTTCCTAATAGGCAAGTCTGTAAGATCTGACATGTAGGTTGGGGCTTCTCCGTAGATGATTTTGTGGACCAGGGTACAGACTTTGAACATAATTCGTTCTTTTAGTGGAAGCCAGTGTAGTTTTTCTCTTAAGGTTTGGTGCTTTCATATTTCATTTTCCCGAATATGAGTCTGGCTGCTGTATTCTGAGTGGTTTGAAGCTTCTTGATGATTTGTTCTTTGCATCCGGCATAAATGGCATTGCAGTAGTCTAGATGACTTAGCACCATTGATTGTACTAGGCTGCGGAATGCTTCCCTAGGGAAGAAAGGTTTGATTCTTTTAAGTTTCCACATTGAGTAGAACATCTTCTTTGCTGTGTTTTTCGCATATACGCTTTAAGCAACTGGGCTCAAAATGGTTTACATGAGAAGTGGGGGGGGGGGGGAAACCCATTAGAATAAAATCACCCAGGGCCAGATGCACTAAACCTTAATGACCCTCTAACAACCCTTTAACGAAGGAAATTCCTAACCGTTGCATGCATTAAAGGCCTTTTTCCAACGAAGCAAGCAGCTAACGAAAACGGAATGCAAACAAGAAACTACCATTGAAATGTGGACAATTCGGAATGCACTAACCATACTGACGATTGCAACGAATCATCTACCGTCTGAAATTAAAGTGAGCTCAGACCTGTCGTTAAGGCCTGAGCTATCATCTCCCCGCTGGCCCCTGCACCATAAAAATCCCCTGGCATGTTTAAAAAGAAAAAAAAAACACAAACACGTGGCTCCCTGCTTCTCTCTGCCTAAAATAAAAAATGAAACAAACATCAAAAAAGGATCGGGAGGGGGCAAAGGCGCTCATCAGGAGCGTCCTGTATGGACGGCCTTGCCCCCCCCCTCCCCCCACCGAGGTCGCCGCTGCTCCCTGCTTCTGCTGGTATAAAATAAAAAATTAAAACGAAACTAAAAAGTTTAGCAGCCCCGCTCCCCCTCCCTTCCTGTCTCTCTCTGTACTGCTTCTCCCATAGCTCCGCCTCCCGGCATCCTCCGCCCCCTTTGTATGAGGAAGGCTCACAAAGATTCAGAACATGAAAAGCAAATCCCAATCATATTTTCGATATATATTATACAAGCATGGGAACAAGGTGGGCAAATTGTTGGCGCTGCTCAGCCATCCATTAGGGGGCCCCCGGAAAATTCTAATGCTTAAACAGGAGGGGGAATGTTCCTTCCATTCTGACAAGGAAATTTGTGAAGTCTTTCAGACTTTTTACAAAAAAACTATATGCCCCTCCGTCGGAGACGGGACTTCCAAGTAACTTTCTCTTGAGAACATTAATTTGCCCAAGCTTTCGCAGTCGGACTTGGATTGCCTTAATGATTCCATGGGTGAGGATGAGGTAGCGTCAGTGATAGCTCGGAGCCCACTGGCAGAAGTACCAGGACCAGATGGTTTGCGAGCAGAATTTTATAAAATACTAAGAGAGAATATTGTTCCAGATCTCACGACCTTTTTAAATGCGCTGATAACTACAAAATCTTTGCCCCCAGCGCTTAACCGGGCGCAAATTATTGTTTTACTTAAACCTGGGAAAAGACCCCTCTGAGCCGACTACTACTATTTAGCATTTCTGTAGCGCTACAAGGCGTACGCAGCGCTGCACAAACATAGAAGAAAGACAGTCCCTGCTCAAAGAGCTTACATTCTAATAGAGCTTTCCTTGTTCCCTTGGGCAAGTCTGTTAAACCTCCATTGCCCCAGGTACAAACTTAGATAGAGACAGGGAAATACTTTATTGTTCCTTATTGTAACTCACTCGTAACTCCAGAGGAAGTCATGAGCTGCATACAAAAATATATTCTCTAAATTCCTGTGATGTATTAATATAATTTACAAAGGTTTTGATTCTGTGGTATTCATCTTACATGTCTGCTTTGTCATTCCCAGAGAGATAGTGACGATGATGATGACCGAAACAGTGATAGAGAAGATGGGCCACTGGAGGAGCAGATTGAGCGATTACAGGAGAAAGTAGAGTCTGCTCAGAGTGAGCAAAAGAATCTTTTCCTTGTTATATTCCAGGTAACTATGTGTGTGTGTTTTGTTTTGTGCATTTTTCCTCAGTTTGGTTATGCTGTGAATATTAAAAAAAAATCCAGGTACTGCATGCGTAAAAAACTTGTTAATTCAAATTGCCCCAAAACATTAGTTTTGTGTCATAAATTACACTGTAGTCCAGTAGTATAGAGGGCACTTATTAAACTACTAGTAGCAAATTTGAAACAAGCTTAGGAAGGTATGTTTTTAGGCCACACACAATTAAGCTGTGGAATTTGAATGCCTGAGGGTGTGTTCAAAGTTAATAGGGTCTCCTCAGTTTCCCCAAATGTAGGTGTTCCCACAAAATCACCATGGGAAATTAGGGGCTGGTTGAAAAGTTGTCCTGTAGCTGTGGAGTTGCATCTCTTCTCTCAGGCAGTGAGAGAGGTTAGCAGCATCAGTTTAGGACCAAACCCTGCCGCAGCATAGTGAAACATGTCATGTTGGTATGAGTCTGAGACAGTGAAATATTTACAAAGTCAATTAAGATAAGTAATTTTAAGAAATTTATTAAGGACATTCATTAAAGTTTTGTATTTTGAGAAACGAGTTTCTATGACAGATTATGCCCCTGTAGTGTTTTCAAGTTTGGGACGTTTTTCAACTTTTTTTGGAAATTTTAAAAAGGCACAGTCAGAGGATGAGTTCCTTAGAGCAGCCCAAGCTAGGGTTGTTTCAGTAGATGGGAATCCCTTGGGCAACCAGGATCCTTCTAAGGTAGTACTCCCGTATTTTGTAATAAGGAATGACTTGCTATATAGGGTGGACAAGGGAACCCCAGAGGGGGGGAGAGGTAGAACTGTTAGTCCCTCAACCCTCTACTGTAAGCAGATCATGCAGTTAGCTCACAATCACTTGTTAGGAGGTTAGACCTAGCAGTGGATTTTGGTCTGGGTGTTTTTTTTTGCCAGTTATAGTCAAGCAACTTGAACTCTTGTCAGTCCTGCCCAACTTGCCAGCTGAGTAGTCATGTGAGGGTTCCACCGCCCCCCCCCCCCCCCCCTCCAAGAATGCACCACCCATGGTAACGAGTATATTCTGGTCATTTTGGATTGTCAGTCATTACCCACAGACCATTGCCTTGCACAATATGAAAATCACCACAGTGGCTAATGCGCTGTGATAAGTCTTCTCCCAGATGGAGATCCCGGCAGAAATATTGACTGACCAAGGGTACTACCTTTTATGTCCAGAGTTATGAAGCAAATGTGTGCCTTGCTAAAAGTGAAGACCTTGCAGACATCAGTATCATCCATAGACAGTCTGGTGAAATGCTTTAATAAGATTCTGAAATAGATGCTGAAAACGTTTGTTGCTGAAGACGGGGAAAAAACTAGGATTCTCTACTTCCGTATATACTGTTTGCAATCCAGGAGGTGCCCCAGAGTTCCACGGGATTCTCTCCATTTGAACTGTTATATGGGAGGGAGACCTAGGGGAATCCTGGATGTGGTTTAAGAAGCTTGGGAAAGGGTCCCAGTCCAGGAAAAAACTTGGCCGAATATGTGCTCATCATGCAGGAGAACCTAAAGAAAGCCAGTGAGGTTGCCAAGCTCTGCCTGGGAAAGGCTCAAGTGGACCAAGCCCGAGCCTACAGTACAGCAGACCTTCCAGCTGGAGGATAGAGTCCTAGTCCTTTTTTTTTTTTTTTTTTTAATGTCTTTATTAGTTTATATATTATTCCATACAGAATTAATATGGCAATTATAATACAAATGTATAATAAGAAGGAAAAAAAAAAGTAGTCCTAGTCCTTTTACCTTTTCTGAGAGTAAATTATTAAGCAAGTGGCAAGGTCCTTGTGAAGCTGTGGAAAAGACAGCCTGTCAATTATAAGGTGGCCCAACCTGACAAGAGGAACAAGGCGAAGATGTTCCACATTAATTTGTTGAAGAAGTGGGTCCCCATGTCTGCAGCACTGATCCAAAGAGATTACTTTGGGCCAGAAGTCCCAACCCTTCCAAGTTCCATTTGACGACCCAGCTCTGTCTCGCAGAAGGCTGACTTAGAGCAGTTGGTACACCAGAATCAAGATGTGTTTTCTTGCAACTCATGGTATTATCACTGAGCCAGGACTGGCAACGTCCCCATCAAATCCTAGAAGCCCAGCAGCAAGCTGTGGTGAAAGAGGTTGCTGAAATGTTAGAACTGGGTGTCATTGAGAAGTCAACCAGTAATTGGTCATCTCCCATTGTACTGGTACCAAAGCTGGATGGGAACATCGAGTTTTGTATTGATTTTCAGAAGGTGAACACAGTCTGTAAACTAGAGGCTTAACCAATGCCAAGGGTGGATGAACTCATTGAGCAGCTAGGAGGGGTCCGGTTCATTTTGACCTTGCACCTGACCAAGAGATATTGGCAGGCACCTCTCGCCCCAGATGCCAAGGAGAGGATTGCCTTTTCAACACCCGAAGTTTTATTCCAGTTCATGATGCTATCATTTGGCCTTCATGGAGCTCCAGCTACTTTCTAGCACATTGTGGATCGCTTACTTAAACCCCATGGCAGCTACGCAGCTGCCTTTTTAGATGACATTGTCATCTACAGTAAATATTGGAGGACCCATCTCATCCAGGTAGAAGTCTTGAATAGTCTACGGACCACCGGGTTAACAGCAAATCCCAAAAAGTGCTTCTCAGGGAGGACAAGAATTCCAGTACCTGGGGTACTCGGTTGGGAAAGCCAAGTGAGACCCCCCCAGATCTGGCAATCACCTGGGTGCCAGTACCCCAAATGAAGAAGCAGGTACAAGCCTTCCTCAGCCTCGTTGGTTACTACCGCCAGTTTATTCCAGAGTTTGCTGAGAAAGCAGAACCGCTGACCAGCCTCCTGCAGAAAAAGGCTCCAGAAAAGATGCACTGCATGGAAGAGCTGGATGGCACTTTTTAGGCCCTGAAAAGAGATATTTGTTCAGAGCTGGTGCTGAGCCCTCCAGATTTCAACCGGCCATTCATCGTGCAGACTGATGCCTCAGAGGTTGGACTCGGGGCTGTTCTGGCCCAGGAGATAGATGGAGAAAACCACCCGGTGGCATACATTGGCCAGAAGCTGTTCCCAAGATAGAAAATTATGCAGTGATTGAGAAGGAGGCTCTAGCTGTCAAGTAGGCCCTGGAGATGTACCAGTACTATCTATTGGGCAGAAACTTCCTGCTGGTTACTGACCATCAACCCCTACAGTGGATGACTCGACATAAGGATTTGAATGCATGTATAATGAGCTGGTTCCTTAGCCTTCAGCCATTTAGCTACCAAGTGAAACATTGGGTGGGCCAAGAGCATGCTAATATGGACTTTTTGTCCCAGGAAGTGGACCCTGAGATGGCAGGTGCTCGACTGGGCACAGTAGAGCGGAAGGGGAGGGTATGTGAGGGGGTTTATAAAACACTGCTCCTCACTCTTGAGAATAGTCCCTCAGACAGCCTGAGACACGGGTTACAGGTCCCACCCTGGGAGGGGCGGAGCCAGTACCAGGAGTTTAAAGGACAGGGCCAGACTGAGGCTAAGGAGGCCCAGGGAGGGAAGATTTGAAGCCCCAGCATATGCCACTGCAGCGCCTGTGTAATGATTGTGACTTGGCTGAGGTAAGTCATGTTTGCTTCTGAATTGAGACTTACAAGCCTTGCTTTGAGGTCTGGCAGGAACTAGACCTTGCATTTAGAAAAGAACCAATAGCTCACAAGCTGTGTTTAGGACATGGTGTCCTCAGCAGCTACAGACTGTGTTTGGGCCTACCAGCAGAGCCCACTTAAGACTATGTTACTGACCCATAGAGGTTTTTCCCTCTTATGTTCCTGGGCCTGTGGCATAACTGGGCTCAGGATTCTGTTAAACTCGTGTTTTCTTTATATCCCCTTTGTCCAGCTGTATTATTTGAACTTTATATCCCCTTTGTCCAACTGTATTATTTGAACGGCCCACCTGCAACCCTCTCTCAGGGTATATCAAGACCTAATTATTTTATGGTTTTGATTCCAGTGTTTGGTTAAGACAGGGTTTCTGCCAGGTACTTGTGACCTGTCTTGGCCACTGTTTGGAAAACAGGATACTGGACTAGATAGACCATTGGTCTGACCCAGTATGGCTACTCTTTTGCTCTTATTGTTTAAATAGATTTTAGTGGAGTAGAACATAAGTGCCATACTGGGTTAGACCAAAGCTCTATAAAACCCAGAAACCTGTTTCTAATAGTGAGTGGTCTGTTCAGGTCACAAATACCTGTTGGTATCCTGAAGAGAGCCCATGCTGCTTATGTCCAGGGATAGGCAGTGCTTTTACCTGTCCACCAAATTAATGACTTATGGACATTTCATCCAGAAAATTGTCCAAAGCTATTTTTTGTTAAACTTGGATATAATTGTTTTTATCACATCCTCCAGCAATGAATTCTAGAGCTTAATTGAGCTGTGCTACTATATTGTGCCTTCTTTTATGTAGTCCTGATGACATTAACACATTTCATTCAAACATGAAATAGAACATTTATTATTGATTGAGTAGTGTTAAGTAGTAATTTGATACTGAGCTGCAGCCAAAATGCTTCTGAAATAAATGTAGCTAAACTTGTATATATATGAAATGTAAAAAAACATATCATGGAAACAGTAGCCAATCAGCTATTTTAATTGTCATATTTGAATTCAGCACATCAAAATCCATAATGGCACATTTTCTCTGTGATAAAGAAGAAAAGTGGGTGATGGACCATGGACTGGTTCCAGAGACTGGAGAGACCATCTTGAGTTTAAAAAGTGTTTCTTGAATAAAGACTCGACACAAAGCTGTGTTTCGGCCAACAGGTCTGCATCAGAAGCCTAAAGACAAATATACATATATAGGTAAAAAAATCATATATAAATAAATAAAGACCAACCATAACATACATAAATGAAATGAGTTTAGTAGAGCATCAGTTGGGCGACCATGTAGAAAGTAGATAAAACTATATAAAGGTGAAAATATATCTATGCATATATATCATGAATAAAAGCCAAATACACAAAGGTAAAATGTGATAGAGATTGTACAGAGAATCTCAAGGAAAACTTACCTGTCTTCAAGAAAGAATGGGTAAACATCAAAGTTCTAAATTTGAAGAACTTCCGATTTTGAGCAGGCAGAGTGGTCTACAAAAATATGCCGTATTTAACATCTTATTGAATGCAATCTGTATGTTGGTATGTGTATATTGTTTAAACATAGGAGAAAATGCAGATACAAAATATAAAATACTAGTAAAAAAGGCCCATTTCTGTTTTAAAGGAAATGGACACTAGCAAGGTTTTCCTGGGAGTGTGTATGTTTGAGTGACTGTGTGAGAGAGAGTGAATGTGCGAGTGTGTGTGTGACAGAGAGAGAGTGAAACTGGGTGTGTGTGTGTAAGAATGAGAGTATGTGCCAGGGTCCACCCTCCCTCCCAGTTCCATGGTCATCATCCCCCCTCCCTCCCTTTTTCCCAGTTGCAGGGTCCCCCTTCTGTCCCTCCCTCCCTCCCTCCCTCCCTCCCTCCCTCCATGTTTCCCCGTTGCAGGGTCCTCCCTGTTCCCCCTCCCCCCTCCCTCCCAGTTGCAGGGTCTGTCTGTCTCCTCCCTCCTTTTGTCCTTGACGTTTTAAGGCACTGTCTGTCAACAATTTTAAAACGACAATGTGCAGCAGCAGCTCCTAGGTTTGCTTGTTTTTGTGTGTATGGCAATGAGGGCTACTTAGGGGAGTGGAAACAGATTAACCAATGGGCTTCCTTGCTTACCGTAGACTTGCTGTGCTCTCTTCCACTCCTGTCTATTAGACGTCCTGCAGCATCTCTTAGGTTTGCTTGCTTTGTTGTGAGTGAACGGGGATGACGGATGCGCTGGAGTCGGACCCGCTGGTCTTTCCCTTCCCCCCCCCTCTTCCGAATGGACCCCGACCCCCGCTCTGATCCTTCACCCGCCGCCTCCACATTGGACAGTCAGCGCAGCCTCTTGCTTGCTGTCTCACCGCCCTCCCTCTTCGTCCTCTACGACAGTCCGAATCCGGACTTGGAGAGGGAGGGCGGCGGCGGTTTTTTGAAGGCGGTTAGTGTGCGTGTTTGGTTCGGGAGGTTGGCAGCCAGTCTGGTGCGATTCCTAGGCAGGGGGAGGAGTAGGGAAACACGCGTGTTTCCCTACTTCTCCCCCTGGCTGCTACTCCTCCCCCTGCCTGGGTTGATGTTTGCTGCTGCCTACTCCGCCCCGTGCCTGGGTCGCTGTTTGCTGCTGACGTCACTTTGATCTACTCCATAAAGCAGACCACCTCTAGCGGAAGCCACGGTCCCAGGCAGCCTCAGAACGTTGGAGGTGAGAATTATATAGGATAACAGTACATTGGTACAAAACTTACATAACACTCTGTATGGAATGAACATTTGCATCTCTTAAATATGGAGTGAAATAAGATGTCAGTGAAGAATACATAAGTGAATATATATATGTATGTGTGTGTGTGTAACCGATGTATTCAGAGAGAGAGGGGAATGAGATGAAGTGTGCTTCAGTGAATAATGAGAGAGTTAATTCTACTGTTTATTTAGCGAGTGTAAGTGGAGGAAGTGTCCAAAGTAGTGATACGGACAAAGCCTGCATGGTGATGCTAACAAGAGCAAGGTTGAACAAAAATCTTATAATCTAAAGAAACAATGCCAGGATTCTTTCGGGTAGAAAATGCAACTGTGTGTAAAAAGACAGGAATGTGGGAGGAGTATGTGTTGGTGATATGAGTGACATATATTGGTGAGAATAGAACCAAAATGCAAAGGGGTGTGATCTGTGAGAGATGTTTGTGTGAGTGACACCAATGATTGACGTAAAAGCAGAGCTGCTAAAAAACTAAAAGTAGTGTATGATATGCAAAAGCAGTGAATAACCATAAAGTATAGAGGATAAACCATGGAATAATGTACAGTATTTGAAAAACTTGCTATATGTGTAAGATGCGTGATTAATAGAATGACAAAAAATATATATGGTCATAAAAATATATATGGTCATGAGCAAATTATGTGAAAAGAAATGTAAAAATATGTAATTTTGTGTGACGAATAAGACAAGTGTGAGAAAGCTAACATGGTTGCCCAGTTGATGCTCTACTAAGCTCTTTTCACTTATGTATGTTATGGTTGGCCTTTATATATATGAATTTTATCTATATATGTATATTTGATTTTAGACTCCTGATGCAGGCCTGTTGGCTGAAACACAGCGTTGTTGATTTCTTTTTTCAATAAACACTTTTTAAATTCAAGATTGTCTCTGGAAACTGTAGTCCATCACCCACTTTTCTCCTTTATCTGTGTATTCCCATGGGGTCTCAGAATTCTCCACGTACGTGGATTTCTTTGGACATTTTCTCTGTGAAGCAGTTGTAGTCCAGTGATGCTCCATGGGTTGGTATGAAAATTAAAACCCAGACTGATATTTTACTGCAGTCTGCCCCTGGTTTTGAAGAGTCTTGAGAATAGGTCCTTGGGACACACCTAAGCCAGTCATGTTTTCAGGATGCCCTCCCACAGTGAATATGCATGAGATACATTTGCATACACTACATCCATTATGCGAAAATGTTTCTCATGCATTCATTGTGGGTGGGCATCCTGAAAACCTGACTGGTTAGGTGTGTCCCTAGAACTGGATTGAGAGACCCTGGTATAGAGGAAGTCTTTTCCTCAGTGAGTATGGAAAATGTCTGTTGCCATTTTGTAGTAACTTGGTGTTCTGAAGTAGAACAGTGGAAGTTTGTTTTAACTTTACTGAAATAATATGTTGATGGCATTTTCCATCTGTGGAAGATGTCTTATAATACTTCCTGGTCATGATGTACAGCTGAGGCTGGATGGGTCACTCGTGCGGCATTAGAATTTAAGGCTGGGGGTGAATGAGGAAAATTGCAATTAAAAGGAGTGATGTTTAAAAAAAATAGTGTGTTTCAAGCCATTGCACTTAACCAGAGTATGCACTTATGCTGCTGTGCCAAACCGGAGTAAGTTTACATTACAATGAATGACGAAAATTTGGGACTGTAAGTTTACATTGTAGATAAGCGGTGTGTGCACCTATCCAACATACACTTAAGAAGTGGAGTGCATGTAGTTCTTTCCAAAATTCTATATAGTGGAAAACAACTTAAGATGCTTTGGTTACATCTTTTTTTTAATTTGTCTGTATTTTTGTGTTTTTAATGAATTATGGTTCTTTTTATTTCAGTCCAGTGAGAATAGGATTGGATTGGTTGGAGGGGAATCTAAAGATCCCCATCTTGTGCAAATGGATTGCCAATATAGGTGTACATTTTGTGCAAATATTGTGCCACTGAGAAACTGAAGGGCAGTAGATGATACTGGTATGATATGGAATGCCCGCTCCATCTGCAACAAACTTTCCTATATCCATGACCTTTTTATCACTCGTAGCCTCCATCTGCTCACGATAACTGAAATTTGGCTCTGCCATGATGGTTATCTCTTCTCCCATACTCCTCGCCCTGTTGGCCGTGGTAGTGGTGTCGGTCTGTTACTCTCACCCTCTTCCAAATTTCAATCTCTTCTGCCACCTCAGTCTCTCTGTTTCTCTTCCTTTGAAGTCCACTCTGTCTGCCTATTCACTCCTTTTCCTCTTCGAATAGCAGTTATTTATCGTCCCCCTGATAAATCTCTTTCATCCTTTCTCAGCGACTTTGACGCTTGGCTTTCCTGCTTTCATGATCCTTCCTCCTCCTCCTCCCTTATCCTTGGTGACTTTAATATTCATGCTAATGATCCCTCCAACTCTTACGTCTCCCAGTTCCTCACCTTAACATCCTCCTTCAATCTTCAACTGTGCTCCACTTCCCCTACCCACCAAAATGGTCACTGCCTTGATCTTATCTTCTCCTATAACTGCTCTCCCTCCAATTCCTTTATCTCAGATCTTCCCCTCTCTGACCATCATCTTATAACCTTCACACTTAAACTCCCCCCCCCCCCGCCCAATCCCGTCCAATCTTAACCAATTTATCTAGGAATCTCCAGGCCATTGACCCTACTACCCTATCCTCCAATGTCTCAAACCTCTTCTCTACCACTGCACCATCCAAATCTATCAATGATGCCGTCTCTTCCTACAATACTATTTTATCCTCTGCCTTAGACACTCTTGACACCTCTCATGCCCCGTCCTATAAGACGTACCAAACCCCAGCCCTGGCTGACCCCTAAAATCCGCTACCTACGTTCCTGTACCCTTTCCACCGAACGCCTCTGGCTGAAATCTCGTGCCCTTGCTGACTTCACACACTTCCAAGTTCATGTTGACCTCCTTCCAATCTGCTCTTTTGCTTGCCAAACTGGACTACTACATCCAGCTGACATTCTCTCGGCTCAAACCCTCGACTTCTCTTCACCACACTAAACTCTCTCCTCAAGGTGCTTCCACCCCCAACTCCCCCCCTCTCTGTCTCCCCAGACCCTAGCTGAGTTCTTCCACCACAAGGTTCAGAAGATAAGCATCAAATTCTCTACCAAACCACCCCACCTCTCCCTCCCCTTGTCCGTTCCCCTATTTCCTTAACCCCTCCGTCCTTTTCCTCCTTTCCTGAAGTCACTGATGAAGAAACATCACATCTTCTCTCCTCCTCAAAAGGAACTACCTGTTCCTCTGGTCCCATTCTTACCCACCTTCTTAACACCATCTCTCCTACTCTCACCCCTTTTATCTGTCATATCCTCAATCTCTCTCTTTCCACTGCGACCGTTCCAGATGCCTTCAAACATACTTGACCCTACCTGTCCTTCCAACTGTCGACCCATCTCCCTCCTCCCCTTCCTTTCCAAGTTACTTGAACGTGCCGTTCACCGCCGCTGTCTTGACTTTCTCTCATCTCAAGCTGTTCTTGCCCCACTCCAGTCTGGCTTTTGCCCTCTTCATTCAACTGAAACTGCACTTACAAAAGTTTCCAACGACCTGTTCCTGGCCAAATCCAAAGGTCTCTATTCTATCTTCATCCTTCTCGATCTATCCGCCGCTTTTGACACTGTTGATCACAGCCTACTCCTTGATACGCTGTCTTCATTTGGATTCCAGGGCTCTGTTCTTTCCTGGTTCTCCTCCTACCTCTCGCTTCGCACCTTTAGTGTAAACTCTGGTGGATCCTTTTCCACTTCTATCCCTCTACCAATCGGTGTACCTCAGGGTTCTGTTCTCGGTCCTCTCCTGTTCTCCATCTACACTTCTTCCCTTGGCTCTCTGATATCATCCCATAGCTTTCAATACCATCTCTATGCTGATGTCTCCCAAATCTACCTCTCAACCCCCGAAATCTCAACCAGCATCTAGACCAATGTTTCAGCCTGCCTACCTGATATCACTGCCTGAATGTCTCAACGTCATCTGAAAATTAACATGGCCAAAACCGAGTTTCTCATCTTTCCCCCTAAACCTACCTCTCCTCTCCCCCCTTTCTCTATTTCTGTGGATGGCACTCTTATTCTCCTGTCTCATCTGCTCGTAACCTTGGGGTCATCTTTGACTCCTCTCTCTCCTTCTCTGCTCACAATGAGCAGATTGCCAAAACCTGGCACTCTACCAGAACCCTTATCCACACTCTTATCACCTCTCATCTTGATTATTGTAACCCGCTTCTCATCGGCCTCCCTCTTAGCCATCTCTCTCCTCTTCAATCAATCCAAAACTCTGCTGCGCGACTCATTTTCCGCCAAAGTCGCTATGCTCATTAGCCCTCTCCTTAAGTCACTTCACTGGCTCCCTATCCGTTTCCACATTCAATTCAAACTTCTGTTATTGACCTATAAATGCATTCACTCTGCCACTCCACTGTTGTCTCTCCCTACGCCCCCCCCCCCCCCCCCCCCCGGCTACTCCGTTCGGTTGATAAATCTCTCTTATCTGTCCCCTGCTCCTCTACTGCTAATTCCAGGCTCCGTTCCTTTTATCTTGCTGCACCTCATGCCTGGAATAGACTTCCCGAGCCTGTGCGTCTAGCCCCCTCTTTGGCCATTTTCAATTCCAAACTAAAAGCCCACCTCTTTACCACTGCTTTTGACTCCTAACCACTGCTCATTTGCCCTGTCCTTTTATCCTCACCTCTTTATTCCCTTACCCTTAATTGTTCTGTCTGTCTTATCTAGATTGTAAGCTCTTTGAGCAGGGACTTTCTTTTTGTGTATGGTGTATAGTGCTGCGTATGCCTTGTAGCGCTATAGAAATAAGTAGTAGTAGTGGGTACCATTTACCACCAATTACAATAAAACCATAAAGTACCGCATAAACTTAAAATTACATAAGAATAGTCATACTGTGTCAGACCAGTGGTCCATCTAGCCTAGTATTCTGCTTCCAAGAGTGGTCAATCCAGGTCACAAGTGCCTAGCAGAAACCCAAATAGTAGCAACATTCTATGCTACCAATCCCAGGCAAGCAGTGGCTTCCCCCATGTCTAGCTCAATAACTGACTATGGACCTTTCCTCCAGGAACTTGTCCAAACCTCATTTAAACCTAGATACGCTAACCGTTGTTAAATATCCTCTGGCAACGAGTTCCAGAATTTAACTATTCTTTGAGTGAAAAAAATAGTTCCTACTATTTGTTTTAAAAGTATTTTCACATAATTTCATTGCGTGTCCCCTAGTCTTTGTACTTTTTGAAAGAGTGAAAAATCGATTCACTTTTACCTGTTTTACACCACTCAGGATTTTAAAAACCTGACTCATATCCCCCTTAGCAGTCTCTTTTCCAAGCTGAAGAGCCCTAACCTCTTTAGCCTTTCCTCATACGAGAGGAGTTCCATCCCCTTTATCATTTTGGTCGCTAATTCCACTATATCTTTTTTTTTTTTTGAGATACGGTGACCAGAATAGAATGCAGTACTCAAGGTGAAGTCGCACCATGGAGCGGTACAGAGGCATTATAATAATCTTGGTCTTATTTACCATCCCTTTCCTAATAATTCGTAGCATTCTGTTTGCTTTTTTGGTCGCTGCTGTACATACTGGACAGAAGATTTCAGTGTATCATCTACAATGACACACAGATCTTTTTCTTGGATGCTAACTCATAAGGCAGACCCTAGCATCAAGTAACTATGGTTTGGATTATTCTTCCCAGTGTGCATCACTTTGCATTTGTACACATTGGTCCAGGGATCCCACAGTAAATGGCACCCATGTGTAAAAAAAAAAGATTTTTAAAATTATGATAAAATCACAGACTAGTTGTGAATTAATATTTATGATAGTAGAGACTAGTTCCATTTGAAAACAATTGAGCCCCCCTCTGCAAACTAAAAGTAACCTAGATCAGTTGGGCAGCTGACACTTGCATGGCAGCTGTGTGGTACATAAGGTAAGCGAACGTTTGTATGCATTAATATAACCTTATCTTGATTTAGAACTGTGAACTTCCCAACCTGCCCTGCCAGGATAAGTTAAAATAAAATATTGATTCTGTCTAATTGGTTGACTGTTTTTTTTATTTTTTTTTTGTCTTGATGGACATATGTATCCTCACTGTTATCTAAATTTTAATGTCCTTCTCTTACAGCGCTTCATTATGTTGCTTACTGAGCACTTAGTGCGATGTGAAACAGGAGGGATTGACGTGATTACGCCTTGGTATAAGAACTGTACAGAAAGGCTACAGCAGATCTTCTTACAGGTGAGCTGATGACCCTTTCCTCTCATTTGCATTCTGCTTGTGCTAAGTGTTGTCTCATTCACTTTCCAGATTGCTTAAAAGCCTACCTTTTAAATCGGAGCCAAAAATAATCACATACTGGTTTTTATGCTATTAAATGGAAACATAGAGAAAGATAGATGGAAACATGACTGCAGATAAAAGCCAAATGGCTCATCCAGTCTGCTCATTCACAGCATCCACTAACTCCTCCTCTCCCTAAGTGATCCCATGTGCCTGTCCCATGCTTTCTTGAATTCAGATACTGTCCTTGTTTCCACCACTTCCACCGTGAGGCTATTCCATGAATCCTCCATCCTTTCCATAAAAAGTATTTCCTTAGATTACTCCTGAGCCTATAACAACATCATCTTATGCCCCCTCATTCTGGAGTTTTCCTTTATTTGAAAAAGGCTCAGTTCCTGTATATGAATGTCACAGAGATATTTAAACATCTCTTTTTCCATTACGTAGCTTCCCACTCTTCCAGAACCTGTGGGATAGTTGTGTCCATCAACCAGCAGGTGGAGGTAGAGAACTGAAAACTGAGCTGAGACATATCTCTCTTGGTATCCAGTTCAGTTCCTCAGTATTTTCTGTCTCCAGCTGGTGGATGGACACACTTTTCAGCCTCTGGTTCTGAGTGATTTGCTCCTGGTCCAGTTGGTCAGCTGATCCCCAGTTGAGTTTTGCAGATGACTTCAGTCTGCAGAGTCATATCTAGAGGTCTTCAGATCCCTGTCTCTGGTGCCCTGTGACTTGAATTTACTTCTTCCCTCTCTTCATCTGTTTCCTGTGGAGCTCTTCTTTTCGATTACAACAACCTTAATAAATAAAAAGAAAGAAAGAAATGAGAAGGAAACAGATTTGCTGGAGAGCATGAGACAGAGTATCATAGGGTTGTACATTTAATGCATTAATATCGTAATTAACACGTTACATGTTTAATATGCGTTAAAAGTTTTAACACATGTTACTGGCAGATCTCACCTTCATCCAGCATTGCTCTATTTTCCTCCCCACTGTAATTTTTCTGCTCCTGCTCTTATCCGCTGTAGCGCTGAACCATGCTGCTTCTCTCTCCGCTCCAAGCCCCTCTCTGTAGCATCCCGCCCGGAAACATGAAGTTTTGTCAGAGGAGGAGGGATGCTACAGAGATAGGCTTGGAGTGGAGAGAGTAGTAGTATGGTTCAGCGCTGCAGGTGAAAGGAAGGAGAGAGAAAGTGAGAGAAATACGGACAACGGGGGTGGGGGAGTGTGGGTCTAGGAGTACAGGAAGAGGTGCCAAGAGGGGAAGAGAGGTGTGGATTGGGGGGGGGGGGTTGTTTGAAAGGGACAGATGCTGGAAATAGGGAATGGAAAAACAAAGAATAGAGATGGTGACTGAGGAGTGGATAGGAGAGAACGGAAGAAATGGTGACCTATGGAGGGGAGAGGAAATTGTGCCCCCTGGAGAGAAAGGGGAAAGAAGAGAGAGACTGGAGGAGATGGTGCCCCTGAAGAGGGGGAGGACAAGGGGAAAGAAGAGAGACTGGAGGAGATGGTGCTCTTGGAGAGGAGGAGGGCAAGGGGAGAGAAGAGGTGGAAACTAGATAGATTTGAGGAGAAAGAAAAATGGAAGAAAGTTGAATGTGAAAGATGGATATAGAGCAGGAAGTGAAGGAAGAGAAAAAATAGTTAATAGGAAAACCTAGAAACAGAGTTCAAAGCACAGAACTATGCTGGTAGCAGAGGGAAGCAGAACCAGAGACAGGGAATGAGATGATTAGAAAGATAAAATCACCAAAGGTAAGATAAATGATTTTATTTTTAGTTTAGTAATTGAAATATGTTTGTTTTGAGAATTTACATCTCCTGTCTATATATTGTACTATACAGGAGGAAATATGAGGGGGGGGGGGGGCAATTTATGCGATTAAAAATTTGTATCAATGTACAGCCCTAGTTGTGAGTCTTTCTTATCTGTGGTAAGTCTTGTGGAGACTTTGAGTTTGGGGGGGAGCAGCCAACAGTGGTAAGTCTGGAGTTTGACTCAGAACCTCTTGGAGGGCTGCAAGTTCTACTTGGTACAGGAGAGAGATTGTGACTCACCGCTTAGGACACATTGTGCTGCACTGGTGACATTCGGGGTAAATGGTGACTCTTGTGAAGGCAGTTAAGCAGTTTTCCCACTGTGGGACCTACCAGCCGGCATTGGGGTGTTGCACTGCTTGCAAGCTGGGAATCCCATAGGACACAGGAAACAGTTGGCAGCAGCACATCTTTGGATTTGACACAGCATCTGAATATGCTGGGGTCTTCAGGCTCTCCTGCAGGGCTGGTGTGCAGTTTGATGCAGGAGAGCATGAGAACAGGCATTATTTTGTCAGGGCTGACACGTATGGAGCACAGCTGCCATTTTACATCCTCAGGGCCCGACAGAGCATTTAGCTGCATCGGGATCTTTGTTTCCTCCAGAGTTTATATTGCTTTTACAGCAGACCTATTTACTGAAGCAGGGACAGTCAGATTTGCTGCAGGGTGCTTCAGTTTCTGACTTCACTGCCCTTCCGGCTCCTAAGAGATCTCGTTTAGACCTCCATGAGCAGGCAGAGGAGGCTAGTTCTGCTTCTCCCACATCTGATGTGGCCTCTGTCTATTCAGAAGAGCCATCGTTGAAGGAGCCATTAGAGGGAATTTAAAGGAAGTCTTGCCTCACTAATTTGCTTCATTTCTTTGAAGGCACAAATAAACATGTGGATAATTGTGAGCCAGTTGGTGTAGTAAATCTAGATGTTCAGAAAGCTTTTGACAAAGTTCCTCATGAAAGACTCCTGAGAAAATTAAAAAGACATGGGATAGGAGGCAATGTCCTTCTGTGGATTAGGAATTAGTTATTGAACAGAAAACAGAGGGTAGGGTTAAATGGACATTTTTGTCAGTGGAGGAGGGTGAATAGTGGATTGATGCCCTACTGCAGCCCTGGCTGGAGACACATCTACTGTGTCTTCCCTCCTTGGTCCATGGTAAGCCATGTGTTGAAAAGGATCTCATTGCACCAGGGTTGAATAATTTTGTAGCCTCGGATTGGCTGCGGAGGCCATAGTACGTGGACCTGACTTGACTGCTGGACAGGGGTCCTCTCCATCTTCTGCAGATACGTGGCCTACTGAAGCAAGGTCCAGCACTCATGGAGGATCAGTGCCCCTTTGGTCTTGCGTCTTGGCCATTGAAAGGGCTTAGTTGAGATGAAAAGGTTATTCCGATGCAGTTATTGCTACTTTCAGGCTCAAAATGCTCTACATCCATGGCATATGTGAGGGTGTGGGGGACATTTGAGGACTGATGTTCGATCTCCCTTCTCTGCTCAGATTGCACACATGCTAGCGTTTTTCCCAGGCAGGTCTTCAGAAAGGATTGACATTGGGTTCTCTAAAAGTTCAGGTTGCGGCTTTGGCCTCTTTCAGGGATCGAATACAGAAGATGTCTTTTGTAGCTCATCTGGATATCATTCTTGTACACAGTGTCCAGAATGGAACCTTAATTTAGTTCTTCAGGGTCTTCAGAAGCCTCCTTTTCAGCCACTCCGGAAAGCTGCCTTGAAAGGTTTTATGCTAAAGACAGTGTTCTGGGTGGCTGTTGCATCAGCACATGGGGTTTTGGTGCTTCAGGCTCTCCCTTATCAGGATCCCTTTCGTTGCTTTTCGGAGGCAGGGGTCTACTTACGCATGGTTCCTTCCTTTGTTCCAAAGTGGTATAAGCATTTCATCTCAACCAATTTTTATTCTGTTCATAGCTTATATTTTGCTATATCTACAGAGGATTCATTGGGGATCACAATAAGAAAAACATTTCAATCGGATGGAATTACAGATAACTCATGAGACTATAATAGAGCAAATTAAACTAAGTCTGAAAACAAAGAGGTGTTCAAATGTTTTCTAAATAAAAAATATGAAGAAATAGATTTGGATTGGATTCGGAATATTACTCCAAACGTTTACAGCTAGATACCTAAAATGATTTACTCAAATAACTTTTTAACCTAACTCCCTGGAAGCTTGGAAACAGTAAGGTATAGAAACGTGTAGACTAGAAATCCCACCCTCTAAATAACATAATTAAATATTTTGATAAAACAAGCAGAATTTTGATCCACCAAGGTTTTAAAAACCATACAAGTTAATTTAAATTTAATTCATGAATGAACCGGTAGCCAGTACAATCGTTTAAAAAGAGGAGACCCTCTCTCAAATCTATTCTAAAAAATCAGTTGAGCAACTGTATTCTGAAGGAGTGTCTGTCCTTTTGCAGAGAGGACGAAGAGGCTCAGTATTCTTCCTTGAAGCTCCTCAATATGCTTAGAGTCCTCATTAGATATCTGGAAGTCACAAATGAGTTTTGCAGATCAGACAGACTATGCTTTTTGGTAAATGGAGGTTTGGCCTTATGGCTTCCAAGCCCACAATTGCTAGATGGCTGAAGACTATGACATCAGCTTTTTGGCTTGCAGGGAAGCAGGCTCCTCATGCCTTATGGGCTCATACTAGAAAGATGTACATGATTTTCTGGTGGAGACTTCCTTACTGTCTCTGGCAGATATTTGCAAGGCAGCGACGTGTTTGACAATGCATCCCTTTGCCAAACACTACTGGGTGGACTTTGAAGCCAGTTTTGGATCTTCAGGCCTCTGGACCGGCAGCACCAGGATCCTACCCACTCTAGGGATTGCTTCTGAACATCCCACAGGGTTCTGGAATAGTGAGAAGCTATGAGATGGAAGAAGAAATTAGGTTTCACCTGAGGTTTCTGAGATGTTTAGTTGGTGCGAAGTAAGGGGTCAAATAACGACTGTCACCTTGCATGGTGCTGCTTGCACATCTCTAGTTTTCTACAAGTTGTCAAGAAATGAGAGGTCCACACATGTTTGCTCATCCAGTTAGTGTTAGCGAGTTGTTTAAGGTGGTTGTGTTTATTCTGCGTTTTCCCTTACTGCTTGTCTACGTAAATACTGAGGAGCTGGACTGGATGCTGAGAGAGAGATGTCTCAGCTCAGTTTTGTTTTCTATCTCTGCCTGCTGGTTGATGGAATAGTGGAAAGGACTAATGGAAAGAACATTATCATGTTAGATCTAATTTCTCCATCATATCCCCTCTTTCCTGTCTTTCTTCCAGACTATACATATTGAGGTCTGTAAGTCTGTCCCCATATTCTTTGACAGAGATCACTGACCAATTTTGTAGTTGCCCTCTGGACCAACTCCATCCTGTTTATATTTCTTTGAAAATGTGGTCTCCAGAATTCCACACAGTATTCTAAATTGGGCATCACCAGAAACTTATACAAGGGCACTATCACCTCTTTTTTTTTCCTGCTGGCTATTCCTCTCCCATTTCACCTGAGCACTATCACCTCTTTTTTCCTGCTGGCTATTCCTCTCCCTATTCACCTGAGCATCCTTCTGGCTTCACCTTTTCTACCTGTTTGACCAGCTTAAGATCAACAGATACAATCATCTCCAAGTCCTGCTCTTTTGTACTTCTATACTATACCGTTCTTGTGGTTTTTGCAGTCCAAGTGAATGACCCTGCATTTTCAGCATTAAATCTTAGTTGCCAATTTCTGGACCATTCTTCAAGCTTCACTAGATCCCTTCTCATTCTAGCCTCACCCTATTAGAGTTTGGTATCATCTGCAAAGAGACACCTTACCAGATGGTCCTTCTACAATATCACTCACGAAGATGTTAAAAAGAGCCAGCCCAAGGACAGATCCCTGCGGCACATTGATGACATCCTTTTCTTCAGAGCGAACACCATTTACCACTACCCTCTGTCTCCTTTCACTTAACCAGTATTTAATCCAGTCACTTTAGGGCCCATACTGAGGGCACTCAGTTTATCAGTCGCCTATGTGGAACCATATCAAAGGCTTTGCTAAAATTAAAATACACCACATCTAGCGTCCAACTAATGGTCATCCTGTCAAATAAATCAGATTTGCCTGCCAAGACCTGCCTGTAGTAAAACCATGCTGCCTCGGATCCTGCAGTCCATTTGATTCTAGAAGTGTTTCCAGTGGTTTACTTGCCACTGAGGTCAGACTGACAGGCCTGTAACTCTGAACCTCCTCCTTACTTTCACTCTTGTGCAGAGGGGCCACATTCACTCTTCTCCAGGACCACTCCAGACCTCCAATGAAGCATTGAAAAGATCAGACAACAGAGCCACCAGAACTTCTCTGAGTTCCTTGATTTCTCTCAAATGTATCCCATCAGGCCCCATCACTTTGTATATTTTTAGTTTAGCTTAGATAGCTCCTCATGAACAGTGTCTTCTGAGAATTGGTCCTGGTCTACCACACATCCATTCCCATTAGCATTTGTTTTCTGTGGTCCTATCCCTGGCCTTTCATCCATGAAAACAGAACATAAGTAATCATTAAGCAGTTCAGCTTTATGTTTATCAACTTCTATATATTCCAACCCTTGAGCCTCACAATGCCATTTTAGCACTATCACTTACATGACTAAAAAATATCTTGTCCCCCCAATTTTACCATATTGGCATTCTTTTCTTCCATTTGCATCTTTACTTCCATGACAGGTTTTCCAGTTTTTCTTAGTTTTTCCAGCTGTTTTTGTCTGTGTTCTATTTTTGCGGTCTTGTAATTTATGAAGAGAATTTTTTCTCTTACCTTTTTCATCTACTATATTTAAGAACTAAAGCGGCATTCCTTTATGTACTTTTCTAACACAAAGGTTTGTCGCCTTTAATATAGCTCCTTTCAGTTCTGCCCTGTGCTGTTCTACTTCTTTAGCTCTAGAATCTTCAGTCTTGAATAAGCCCTCTCCTCCTTTGTCTTAGTATTGAACCACACCATTCAGTGATCTCTAGATGCCAAATGATTACCCACTGTAATATCAGAAACATTCTCCCCATTTGTAAGCACCCAGGTCCAGAATAAGAGCCATCCTGTGAGGGTTCCATTACCAACTGTTGGGACAGTTATTCCTGTAGCGAACTCAAGATCCCCTTGAGGCAGGGATACCCCAGTCAACGTCTGGCATATTAAATTCATCTATCGGTAGTACTCCCCTTTCATAGCTATCTTGTGAATGTCTTCAATTAAATCTCTGTCCATTTCTTTTGACTTTGAAGGAGGACCTGTATGTCACACCAATGTAAATACATTTTCTATTCCTTCTTTTCAGATTAACTCACAGTGCTTCTTCCTTACTGTATGTGTTCTGTAATTCTGTCACTTTAATATTTTTCTTAACATATGCCACTCCACCCTTTTTTCCTACCCTGTCGCTCCTCAGTAGATTATAGCTGGGTGTAACAATATTCCCCAGCAGAAAAATAGAAGTAAAAAAACTCTGCTAACACAGCAAAGCACACAAAACAAAGCAGAGAGAGTCCAAGGAGTGAGTAGTGTCAAAATCAGTCACAAAAGGTTTATGGCCAAGTTTCAGTACTTGTGCTTTCATCAGGGGTCAAAGAGCCAGTTCTTCATAGGTACACAGATAATAAATGCACAGTGTGTGTCTGACTTTTCTCCCATGTTGGGAGTATGCATATTTGTTCTTCATTATCTGTGTGCCTATGAAGAACTGGCTCTTTGACCCCTGACAAAGGAACGAGTGCTGAAACTTGGCCAAGTCAGGTCATGTTCTAAAATAAACCTTTTGTGGCTGATTTTGACACTACTCGCTCCCTGGACTATCTCTTGCTTTGTTTTGCATAACAATATTCCAGTCATTGTTCTTCATGAGCCACGCTCTGTGACTGCCATTAAATCCAAGTCTGCTTCTACCATTTGAGCCTCTAGGTCTAGAACTTTGTTTCTCATACTACAGGCATTGGTATACAAATGACTTTGGGGCTTTTTCACCCATCTCCAGTGAATTTAGTACCCTTTAGTGTCCAATGTTTCCGTGATAAGCCATTTGGGAACAGATTGATGGGAACATTGGACACTAAAGGGTTAACACTCTCTTTAGTATGTGAAGCCAGTCTGTTATAGGAGACACTTCTTCCTTTCTTTGATAGATGGACACCATCTCTGCTCAGTAGCTCTTGGAAAGTCATCTCATGGTAGGAAAATGAAGAGCTTACATTGACACCATCCACACAACCACGCATTCAGCTCCAGGATGTGAGCTTCCTTCATTTGGCCTTTACACTCAACATGAAGATAGATGAGAACACCACTTGTGCACCTAACTGCTTCATCCTCTGTTCCAGAGCCATGAAGTCACTATTTGATACATTCAGTGGGATACCTAGCAGTATCATTTTTGCCAACATAGATGAGCAGCATAGAATAATGTTCAGTAGGCTTGATGAGTCTCTGCAAACTTTCTGCTACATCTGCAATCTTGACATCAGACAGACAACACACCTCCTTGGACATCAGGTCTGATTGGCAGATGAGTGCCTTTGTACCTCTCAGAAGAGAATCACCAACCACTAGTACCTTTCGCTTTTTATTGACCACTGATCCAGCAGCTTTGGGATTTTTGAGCGTTGTCGTCTACATTTTTCAACATATTTTCAGCTTTTCTACCCCCAGGGCTGCAAACCAGTTCAGTTAAACAGAAAATGGAGCTTGGGGGTTGACTTTGCAGGATCTGGTGATCTGTGCCCAGCTGTCCTCTTTCAGCACATCTCCTTCCCTTTTGCTGGAAATCCCTGATACCTCAAGATGCATTTCTGGGATGGATTTCTGGTTGTCACAGATGTTTTTTAATCTTGCCACCTCCTCTCTTAGTTCTTGTACTACTTTCATAAGGTATTCAATGTACATAAATCTTGCACATGAAACCAGTTCCCCACCTTGGATCAAACATTCAGTCTGGACAGAGGCAGAAGCTGTAATCAGAGCAACAGCTTTGGGGCACGGTGTTTCTTAGCCATACTTCAAATGTAGGGGCTTTTTGTACCTGAGAATAGAAAGAAAATGACCACCACAGTCCCAACCCTATGTTTTCCTTCATCTGTTCTGTAAGTTGCAAGAAGCAGATAGTTTAATGTGAGATGTAAGAACATATTCAGATTTTCTCTGTGAGTGTAGTTCTATGTACTATAGACCACCTATAAACTAGGTGGTTTCCAGTTATGAACATACACGTTAAAATACCATCAGAATTACAAAATGATTACAAACCTAATACAAAACTGAAAAAAATTGCTCTCCGTTAGTTGTCTGCCTTTTGTGCTGAAAAGTATGGGAGGGGAGTGGGGTCTGGGGTTCCTCAGAGTTGTGCCTTTTGATATTCCAGACTCTAAAATGTTGATTCAGTGGTTCTGAGACACATAAGACAAATATAGGAGCCCTTTTACTATGCAGTCAGATTTTGCACTAACTCATGTTAAAATTTACATATACAGTAAACGCAAAGCCTATGCATTGAATACAGGAAATGTGCCCTGCATTTACCACACAGGGCAGAGGGTTACTGCAGTGGCACCACATTCCATGCAGTGCCAGATAATGCAGGAGTACCTGTGCAGTCAAGTACCACATGTAACAGGCCCAGACCATAAAGTGCAATAAGCCTTGATGACACAATCCCCACCTCTTAGATCTGATCCCCTCTCCTGATCCTTTCTTACATTCCCTCCTGCTCCCCCAACACAGTGACTACTACCCACAAAGAAACTCCACCTCCCTCAGAGAATTGTTACCTTTGATGTTTTTTTATTATTGGGGGGGGGGGGGGGGGGAGTTGGGAGTTGGGAGTTTACCATAGCTGAAATGGTCTGTTAAAAAAGTTACTCAGACTGCTTGGATTCTAACCGTGATATTTTTCTTTCTTCAGCATCATCAAATTATTCATCAGTACATGGTGACTCTGGAGAACCTTTTGTTCACGGCAGAGTTGGACCACCACATCCTGGCTGTATTCCAACAGTTTTGTGCTCTTCAGACCTAATTTTTTAACCTATTTTGATGTCTCCAGGACTTAATATTGGTTCTCTCTCAAAAGGATGAAAAGAAAGGCTTTTTAACTTTGTGATTGCTGAACATGACTCCTGTCAAAGAGAAATAAAACCAACCAGCCTAAACGTATTCATTGAGGAACGAGCAAATATTTGTGTCATAGAGCTTATTAGTAATTATATAGACTTATGTTAGGATTAAAAATTAAAAACTCTGTATAATCTTTTTTTTCAAACAAAATTTTTATTATTATTTTTTTTTAATACTGACTACATCTTAGCATTTGCATTATTTCCCCACTTTTATTGGTAGAGATTACTGTTGTGGTTACAGAAACAAATCAAGAAGTAACCAATCAAGTTTCCTAACTATGATGTGAAACAAGAAGACAACTCCACAGACTTGCCTTGGAAATGTGAATAGAATACAGCTTTTCTGTACAGGTTTTGGGATTGTTTCTTTTATACTCCGCAGGAAACATGTTCAGGTATTGACATCTGAAAAGAGAAGTGCTGAGGTCACTTAAGTAGCACAGCTTGTGACTTTGTTTCTTTTATTACTAAGAAACTACATTTTCATTTGTGGGCAGTACAAGGAAAGTTAAAATTGTTGAAATACAATTGAATTATGTTTTCTAAAGCCATGGTGTGATGTCCTTTTTCCAAGCACATTTTACACAAACGAGCACTTATTGGGAAGGTTTTGTCCTTTTGTACATGCAAGTGTTTGCACATGCGTTTCTTACTGAATTGGGGTTAAAAAAAAAAAAAGAATACACATTGTATCAGCTCAGTCTCTCACACCAATATCTCCCATGGGTTCTTCAACCTGAAGTCATCAGTACACGAACTCTCAGGTCCTTGCATATGGTCCAAGAAACAAGAGAGGGCTCACTACTTCCAGTGGCCAGGTGCACCTAGTTCCCAGTTTATCACTGGCTCCCCTTTAAGCTTTGCTCTGGGCTTGAATGAGTTGTGTTGGTTTCTTACCTGGTTGCTTCTCTTCTTCCTACTCCTTGGTTGGTTCTATATGCCTTCCAGGAACAGCAGCTGTGGTTTTTTTTTTTTTTTTGGGGGGGGGGGGGGGGAGTATTGGTGGTATGTGATGGACAACAAGAAGATGCTGTCATCCCCTGCTGTAAAGATACCCAGTTAACCAGCATAAGCTTGGCTTATCCTTCCAGGCCAAGCAAGAGATGAGGTAATTGAAATTTCACCGACTACTTCTATCAACCATTATACAGCTTTATTATAATCTCTTCCACGAGCCAAGCAGAGTACAGCAGGAATATCTATAGCAAAACCATAAGATAGTGATTCATTTTCTGCTTGTAGAGTCTCCCTCACCTTGTTTTAGAGAGCTTCATCTCCTGTCATAATCTGCTAATTTGGATTTTATAGCCCGACAAGGTACAAAAAGGGGCTGAAATAGAACAAGTTTTAAACTTGTGAGCCAAGGCTTAATTAAATTCTTGAAGTCATGCCTATACATTCTTTCCCTGTTTGTTACAAATGATATTGCTTCATATACATTCATAATGCAATTATCTTTGAAAAATACAAAAATGTTATCTAAAATGGTAGTATATCTTTTATTCAGTTTGCCCTTGGATCAAAAATGGGTGAGCATTCAGGCTGTAGCCCTTAAGGAGTTTCTAGCAGGTATGCAGTAGTATGTGATTGGGGGAAGCAAAAAAAGGGAGGGAGATAGCTAGGAGAGAAGTAGACAGTTGAATTCTGGCACTGAGGTAATCTGAGCAGATTTCATCCCTAATAAGGTGAGGTGTATCTACTCCAGACTCAAGCAGCCACTGTCTGAATTTGTGGAAAAAGAACAAACAAAGGACCTCTGTTGTTGAACTGGCATGGCGCAGTACATCCTTTGAAAACAAATAATGTCACAAAGAGCAAAAAAGTGGTTTTGCTCATTGGAAAGCACAGCTTTTGTTCTTAAAATGCTAACGCTTATATATGCTGCAGATATCCAATATCAGATGTACTGGTCCTGAAGCAGGCAATTTGTTGCCAAAATACAGTTCCTTGTCGAGTCTGTATGTGCGTTGATATCTGCTTAATAAAATCGTTGTGACCCACCTTTGGATTAGACCATTGATTTGGTTGGCTTACAGCCCTTTCCTACTTTTTTGTTCTGTAAGGAAACTTATCCTTTTTGTTGGTGAGAACAATAATGTAACAAATAATGCAAATTATAGCAATCCTCAGGAGAACTAGTCTAACTCTTAAGCAAGTTAATACCAGTGGGGGTGGGGTGAAATGGCAGTTGCTGGATGAAATGGTCACCACTTCCTTTTCAGAGTCACATGCTCACAGACTAACTGAAGGATGATGTGTGCCCCCTATCATCCAATTTTGCACCCATTATCTTCCTCATCCACTCCTTGCATTAGTCCCGGGAGGATGTCATCCTTGCAGTTTTGAATGTCCTTTGCATACCAAAGTATAAGTCAAAGGTTGAGACACATTCCACATTCTCAGCTCTCACCAAGCATCTGTCTCAGTGTTTGAGCATGAAGATGAGGGAAAATGCCGCCAAAGTTTCATTGATACCAATCAGAGCAAAGATATTAAGATATTCTAGAGACTGCTTTCCAATACCTCTCTAAAGAGTCTGCAGTTGAAGGGTGGCTCTTCCAAATGGAGCACTTCATAGTAGTCTCCATAAGTCCAGTTTCAGGCTTTCGGCATCCCAACCTGCTGAATCCCGTTTGTCAGTACAGGCTTTGAGGATGACCTGCAGAGCAGAATAACAAAAGCAGTAATCCAGCATGTGAAAAGCAGAGAGTAGCATTCATTATGTAGCTCCATCCAATTTTGTACACTGTCCCCTGTCTATTGCTGCTTCATCATTGGTGCCAGTCATCTCGGCAGTGGCTTCAGCTTTTTGACACCAAGTGAGGTTTAGCACCGATAGGTCTGTTTACTAATCCGTGCTAGCATCTTCTGCACAGCATTGCCGACACAGCCTATTCAAAGTGAATGGACTGTGTCGGCACTAGCGCACAGCCAGCCACAGTATAGCTGCTTAGTAAACCCCAGCAAGAGTTAGCTGAATAGCCTTGGAGAGAGAGATTTCCACAGATCTTTGTAGCTGGCCAGCCTCATAGATCTGAGTTGACTGCCGAGGCCAGGAGCCAGCTTTTAGTCTTGCACCAGAAGTTATCCTTTTTGAGTGACCGAGCATCATGAAGGTCTTCTAAATCAGGGCAACATCCAAACAATGTAAACATTATAATATTGCTGTACAAGCTAGGCATTCTCCTTTCCAATCTATATAAAGTTTGATGCAAGCACACCAAACGTGGTAAAGGAGATAAACACAAGAACTGCATTGTAAATAGAAACATGGGTACCAAATAACTTTCTATACAACCTATGGAGAGAGAGAAGATTCTCAGGTACGAAGAAATGCAATCAAACTGAGAAAATGACAAAGATATATAGAAAAAAATCCCAGTTTTATTGCGTATCTCTGGCTTGTTTAACAAAAGCCAAAGTGCATACAACACTAGTGATATGACACTGTTTCTAAGAAACCAATGTGGGGAGAAAGGTAACTAAACAAAGGGACAATGGAAATCTGCAAAGTAATAGTATTGTTTTTTTTTACTTTTTATTTGACTATTGTAGTTTACATCAAGCACAACATTTGAATAGCAATAGGGTTACAAGAAAGGAAAATTATGTATTATAAAACAGGAAAAGGGAAGTCCTAAACTACAAATATTTCAAAATCTTCCCTCCCACCACACTACTTAATAATTATAGTCCATTTAGAACCAAAGTAAGGAAGATCCAAGAGGAGAATTCTATATACTGCATGAAACAACTAACATGCCATCCCTTCCAATTACCTAACCTCAGATGATCTAACAGAAACCAGTACCTCTCTAGAAGATAGTAGCTTTTTATTTTTTAAAGAAAGAAAATTGGTTCAAAAATGCCTATTTTTGGAATTGATATGTTACAACACATTTACAAGGAAATCTAGCAACTATTTGCATACCCATAGACCTAGCCTCTTGGGTTACAAGAAATTCTTTTCTTCTATCGTGAATAGTCTTACATAACTCAGGAAAAATCCAGAGTAATAGTATTAGTTACACCTTAACCACCTTACTGGCCAGATTAGATTGGCCATTTTGACTTTTATCTGCTGTTATCTATTGTATGTGGTACTTGGTATATAGCACTTGAAAAGGAAGTTCTTTGACACAGAGCAAGTTTTTAAAATGAGAACTAGCAGATTCAGTTCGTATCCATTAGATCATGATTTACGAGTAAAGTTCATTCCTCGAACTCTTTGTATGAACATATATAATATGCTTGCATACATTGAGGGGTTTTTGGTTTTATGAAAAACATATTTTAGGGTTTCGTCATAGTAAAAAGTTTGGGAATCACCAGTCTACTGTATAGTAAACCTCGCATTAGTGGACCAAGAAAGGGATCTAGGTGTCATCGTCGATGATAAGTTGAAACCTTCTGCTCAGTGTGCTGCTGTGGCTAAGAAAGCAAATAGAATGTTAGGTATTATTAGGAAAGGAATGGAAAACAAAAATTAGGATGTTATAATACCTTTGTATCGCTCCATGGTGCGACCGCACCTCGAATATTGTGTTCCATTCTTGTCGCCGCATCTCAAAAAAGATATAGTGGAATTAGAAAAGGTGCAGAGAAGGGCGATGAAAATGATAAAGGGGATGGGACGATTTCCCTATGAGGAAAGGCTAAAGCGGCTAGGGCTCTTCAGCTTGGAGAAAAGGCGGCTGAGGGGAGATATGATAGAGGTCTATAAAATAATGAGTGGAGTTGAACAGGTAGATGTGAATCGTCTGTTTACGCTTTCCAAAAATACTAGGACTAGGGGGCATGTGATGAAGCTACAATGTAGTAAATTTAAAATGAATCTGAGAACATTTTTCTTCACTCAACGTGTAATCAAACTCTGGAATTCGTTGCCAGAGAATGTGGTAAAGGTGGTTAGCTTAGCGGACTTTAAAAAAGGTTTGGACGGCTTCCTAAAGGAAAAGTTCATAGACCGTTATTAAATGGACTTGGGGAAAATCCACTATTTCTGGGATAAGCAGTGTAAAATGTTTTGTACTTTTTGGGATCTTGCCAGGTATTTGTGACCTGGATTGGCCGCTGTTGGAAACAGGATGCTGGGCTTGATGGACCTTTGGTCTTTCCCATATGGCAATACTTATGTACTTATTCATTTTATGGTGTGCGCAAAGCCCGTTTGAAGATGATATACCCTTTTTCTCTACCCCATCCCCCATTCAGAAGGAAAGAAGAATAGCCTCCTGCCCTCCTCTTCATTCGCTCTACTTCCAAACAAGGAATAGACTCATTTCTGGTGATGATTTCTGAATTTGCACAGGCTATGACCAATTCTATATATCCATTGATCTGGAAGTCAAAGGAGAACACACAACACCCCTTTTTTGGTCTATTAAAGTACCTGAGTACACTAAAGAAATGGTGGTAGTGCCCATCCACGCTCTCCATAAGAACATACACAGGAAGATTTAGGAAACTTGATTAGTACAAAGACGGACATTCTAAGTACCATATCAAGAATGCTTGAAGGATTTGACTGAACCAGCTTACCACACCAATCGGGGGTAGATGCAACTTGCCCATGTTTTATAGAATTAAATGCCGCTTAAACTGTCAAGAAAAGCACGATCTTTGTGAAGAGAGTGAAGGCTTTGCTTTTGTGGATAAATGGAATTGATGTTAGTGGTATGAATGGAGGGATGGATTAACTTTGTAGGGAGGATAGGGAGATTTAATGTAGATTGGATGGGTAGGATCGGTTGAAGGCAAAGAGGAAGAGTGATGGTGGCTGCTTGATTTTATTGTGTTTTATTTTTTTAATGGGATTGTAACCCACTTTGGGTGTTTTGGTGAGACATGGATATCAGTTGTTGAAACAATAAATATAATTAAATTTATAAAGGGTCAAGAATTCTAGACCATCTTGCAGCTGTAGTAAAAATATTTGTAGACCAAAATGAAGAACCCCATATTACAGGTTAACTTATCTGAGCCACCATATAAGCTGGAGGAAGAAGTTAAGGAATCTTGGACTTGGGTATGTAAAGAAAGAACTGCTGACACTAAAAATCGGCAGTCTCAACACAGATTGCATCCTAAGACTTCTAAACAAAAGAGCAGTTTAAAAACTGACCAATGAATAGATAGCTTTTTTTTTTTTACAAAATATTATATCGAACTTATGATATTCATCCTTGGTACCAAACAAATGACCAGAAAGTTATTCAGGTAGGTTGGATTATACTAAATGTATATTCATGCAAATACAATGTATATACCAAAAGTGTTTAAAAGACATGAGAACAAAAATGTGGGGGATTATGACAGATTACATTTCAATATTTTAATGCCATGTCCTGGTCTGAGAACAAGGAATTCAAATTTTTATCTGGAGTTAATGTTCATTTAGTTCAATTATGTTTGATATTTATCAGTGTCAAAAAGATATACTTATTGCATGTAAACAAAACATTTAGAAAAGATTATCAGCATAAATAGAATTGTGCCAATATCACTTTAACTAAAAAGATCACAGTTTAAGTATGTATTTTTATATGCTTACCTACCCTAAAGATTGTTGAGGCTAGAAGATGCTTTTTGCTTTCTCTCTTGGAGATGCAGCTTAAGTGAATGCTACATACCTGTAGAAGGTATTCTCCGAGGACAGCAGGCTGATTGTTCTCACTGATGGGTGATGTCCACGGCAGCCCCTCCAATCGGAACACTTTCTAGCAAAGTCCTTTGCTAGTCCTCGCGCGCCGATGCGCACCGCGCATGCGCGGCCGTCTTCCCGCCCGAACCGGCTCGTGCCGGCCAGTCTCATATGTAGCAAAACAAAGAGAAGGGAAGACACAACTCCAAAGGGGAGGCGGACGGGTTTGTGAGAACAATCAGCCTGCTGTCCTCGGAGAATACCTTCTACAGGTATGTAGCATTCGCTTTCTCCGAGGACAAGCAGGCTGCTTGTTCTCACTGATGGGGTATCCCTAGCCCCCAGGCTCACTCAAAACAACAACCATGGTCAATTGGGCCTCGCAACGGCGAGGACATAACTGAGATTGACCTAAAAAATTTACCAACTAACTGAGAGTGCAGCCTGGAACAGAACAAACATGGGCCTAAGGGGGTGGAGTTGGATTCTAAACCCCGAACAGATTCTGAAGCACTGACTGCCCGAACCGACTGTCGCGTCGGGTATCCTGCTGCAGGCAGTAATGAGATGTGAATGTGTGGACAGATGACCACGTCGCAGCTTTGCAAATCTCTTCAATAGTGGCTGACTTCAAGTGGGCTACCGACGCTGCCATGGCTCTAACATTATGAGCTGTGACATGACCCTCAAGAGCCAGCCCAGCCTGGGCGTAAGTGAAGGAAATGCAATTTGCTAGCCAATTGGATATGGTGCGTTTTCCCACAGCCACTCCCCTCCTGTTTGGATCAAAAGAAACAAACAATTGGGCGGACTGTCTGTTGGGCTGTGTCCGCTCCAGATAGAAGGCCAATGCTCTCTTGCAGTCCAATGTGTGCAGCTGACGTTCAGCAGGGCAGGAATGAGGACGGGGAAAGAATGTTGGCAAGACAATTGACTGGTTCAGATGGAACTCCGACACAACCTTTGGCAAGAACTTAGGGTGAGTGCGGAGGACTACTCTGTTACGATGAAATTTTGTGTAAGGGGCCTGGGCTACCAGGGCCTGAAGCTCACTGACTCTACAAGCTGAAGTAACTGCCACCAAGAAAATGACCTTCCAGGTCAAGTACTTCAGATGGCAGGAATTCAGTGGATCAAAAGGAGGTTTCATCAGCTGGGTGAGAACGACATTGAGATCCCATGACACTGTAGGAGGCTTGACAGGGGGCTTTGACAAAAGCAAACCTCTCATGAAGCGAACAACTAAAGGCTGTCTTGAGATCGGCTTACCTTCCACACGGTAATGGTATGCACTGATTGCACTAAGGTGAACCCTTACAGAGTTGGTCTTGAGACCAGACTCCGACAGGTGCAGAAGGTATTCAAGCAGGGTCTGTGTAGGACAAGAGCGAGGATCTAGGGCCTTGCTGTCACACCAGACGGCAAACCTCCTCCACAGAAAGAAGTAACTCCTCTTATTGGAATCTTTCCTGGAAGCAAGCAAGATGCGGGAGACACCCTCTGACAGACCCAAAGAGGCAAAGTCTACGCTCTCAACATCCAGGCCGTGAGAGCCAGGGACCGGAGGTTGGGATGCAGAAGCGCCCCTTCGTCCTGTGTGATGAGGGTCGGAAAACACTCCAATCTCCACGGTTCTTCGGAGGACAACTCCAGAAGAAGAGGGAACCAGATCTGACGTGGCCAAAACGGAGCAATCAGAATCATGGTGCCTCGGTCTTGCTTGAGTTTCAACAAAGTCTTCCCCACCAGAGGTATGGGAGGATAAGCATACAGCAGACCTTCCCCCCAGTCCAGGAGGAAGGCATCCGATGCCAGTCTGCCGTGGGCCTGAAGCCTGGAACAGAACTGAGGGACCTTGTGGTTGGCTCGAGATGCGAAGAGATCTACCAAGGGGGTGCCCCACACCTGGAAGATCTGCCGCACTACACGGGAATTGAGCGACCACTCGTGAGGTTGTATAATCCTGCTCAATCTGTCGGCCAGACTGTTGTTTACGCCTGCCAGATATGTGGCTTGGAGCACCATGCCGTGACAGCGAGCCCAGAGCCACATGCTGACGGCTTCCTGACACAGGGGGCGAGATACGGTGCCCCCCTGCTTGTTGACGTAATACATGGCAACCTGGTTGTCTGTCTGAATTTGGATAATTTGGTGGGATAGCCGATCTCTGAAAGCCTCAGAGCGTTCCAGATCGCTCGTAACTCCAGAAGATTGATCTGCAGATCGCGTTCCTGGAGGGACCAGCTTCCTTGGGTGTGAAGCCCATCGACATGAGCTCCCCATTCCAGGAGAGACACATCCGTGGTCAGCACTTTTTGTGGCTGAGGAATTTGGAAAGGACGTCCCAGAGTCAAATTGGATCAAATCGTCCACCAATACAGGGATTTGAGAAAACTCGTGGACAGGTGGATCACGTCTTCTAGATCCCCAGCAGCCTGAAACCACTGGGAAGCTAGGGTCCATTGAGCAGATCTCATGTGAAGGCGGGCCATGGGAGTCACATGAACTGTGGAGGCCATGTGGCCCAGCAATCTCAACATCTGCCGAGCTGTGATCTGCTGGGACACTCGCACCCGCGAGACGAAGGACAACAAGTTGTTGGCTCTCGTCTCTGGGAGATAGGCGCGAGCCGTCCAAGAATCCAGCAGAGCTCCTATGAATTCGAGTTTCTGCACTGGGAGAAGATGGGACTTTGGATAGTTTATCACAAACCCCAGTAGCTCCAGGAGGCGAATAGTCATCTGCATGGACTGCAGGGCTCCTGCCTCGGATGTGTTCTTCACCAGCCAATCGTCGAGATATGGGAACACATGTACCCCCAGTCTGCGAAGTGCCGCTGCTACTACAGCCAAGCACTTCGTGAACACTCTGGGTGCAGAGGCGAGCCCAAAGGGTAGCACACAGTACTGGAAGTGACGTGTGCCCAGCTAAAATCGCAGATACTGTCTGTGAGCTGGCAGTATCGGGATGTGCGTGTAGGCGTCCTTCAAGTCCAGAGAGCATAGCCAATCGTTTTCCTGAATCATGGGGAGAAGGGTGCCCAGGGAAAGCATCCTGAACTTTTCCTTGACCAGATATTTGTTCAGGGCCCTTAGGTCTAGGATGGGACGCATCCCCCCTGTTTTCTTTTCCACAAGGAAGTACCTGGAATAGAATCCCAGCCCTTCTTGCCCGGATGGCACGGGCTCGACCGCATTGGCGCTGAGAAGGGCGGAGAGTTCCTCTGCAAGTACCTGCTTGTGCTGGAAGCTGTAAGACTGAGCTCCCGGTGGACAATTTGGAGGTTTTGAGGCCAAATTGAGGGTGTATCCTTGCCGGACTATTTGGACAACCCACTGATCGGAGGTTATGAGAGGCCACCTTTGGTGAAAAGCTTTCAACCTCCCTCCGACTGGCAGGTCGCCCGGCACTGACACTTGGATGGCGGCTATGCTCTGCTGGAGCCAGTCAAAAGCTCGTCCCTTGCTTTTGCTGGGGAGCCGAGGGGCCTTGCTGAGGCGCACGCTGCTGACGAGAGCGAGAGCGCTGGGGCTTAGCCTGGGCCGCAGGCTGTCGAGAAGGAGGATTGTACCTACACTTGCCAGAAGAGTAGGGAACAGTCTTCCTTCCCCCGAAAAATCTTCTACCTGTAGAGGTAGAGGCTGAAGGCTGCCGGCGGGAGAACTTGTCGAATGCGGTGTCCCGTTGGTGGAGCTGCTCTACCACCTGCTCGACTTTTTCTCCAAAAATATTATCCGCACGGCAAGGCGAGTCCGCAATCCGCTGCTGGATTCTATTCTCCAGGTCGGAGGCACGCAGCCATGAGTCTGCGCATCACCACACCTTGAGCAGCGGCCCTGGACGCAACATCAAAGGTGTCATACACCCCTCTGGCCAGGAATTTTCTGCAAGCCTTCAGCTGCCTGACCACCTCCTGAAATGGCTTGGCTTGCTCAGGGGGGAGCGTGTCCACCAAGCCCGCCAACTGCCGCACATTGTTCCGCATGTGTATGCTCGTGTAGAGCTGGTAGGACTGAATCTTGGCCACGAGCATAGAAGAATGGTAGGCCTTCCTCCCAAAGGAGTCCAAGGTTCTAGAGTCCTTGCCCGAGGGCGCCGAAGCATGTTCTCTAGAACTCTTGGCCTCTTTAGGGCCAAATCCACAACTCCAGAGTCGTGAGGCAACTGAGTGCGCATCAGCTCTGGGTCCCCATGGATCCGGTACTGGGACTCGATCTTCTTGGGAATGTGGGGATTAGTTAATGGCTTGGTCCAGTTCGCCAGCAATGTCTTTTTGAGGACATGATGCATGGGTACTGTGGATGCTTCCTTAGGTGGAGAAGGATAGTCCAGGAGCTCAAACATTTCAGCCCTGGGCTCGTCCTCCACAACCACCGGCAAGGGGATGGCCGTAGACATCTCCCGGACAAAGGAAGCGAAAGACAGGCTCTCAGGAGGAGAAAGCTGTCTTTCAGGAGAGGGAGTGGGATCGGAAGGAAGACCCTCAGACTCCTCGTCAGAGAAATATCTGATGTCTTCTTCCTCTTCCCACGAGGCCTCACCATCGGTGTCAGACACAAGTTCACGGACCTGTGGGAGCGTCGAGAGGTAGACTCCCTCGCACCGGCGAAGCTCCCTCCGCCAACATAGTCGGGGAGCCTTCCTGGGAGGCTACCGCAGTCGGTACCGCAAGCGGCACCGATGTCGGAGACCTCACCCCGGACAATGGGCCAGCCGGCGCCTGGCTCGACGGTACCGGTGGCGCAAGCACCCCCGGTACCGGAGGGGAAGGGCGCAACAGCTCTCCCAGGATCTCTGGGAGAACGGCTCGGAGGCTCTCGTGCAGAGCGGCTGTGGAAAAAGACATGAAAGCCGATGCAGGAGTCGATGTCAGAACCTGTTCCGGGCGTGGAGGCTGTTCCGGGCTGTCCAAAGGGGAGCGCATCGACACCTCTTGAACAGAGGGCGAGCGGTCCTCTCGGTGCCGATGCTTACTGGGTGCCGACTCCCTCGTTGACCTAGAGCTCTCGGTGCCAACACGGGAAGGGGACCGGTGACGATGCTTCTTCGATTTTTTGGAACGAAGCACTTCACCGGAGCTTCCCGGCACCGACGAGGAGGACGTAGAATCCAGCCGTCTCTTCCTCGGGGCCGAGGCCGAAGAGGGTCGGTCTCGGGGGCGCTGTACCGCAGGAGCCCTCAGGGTAGGGGGAGACCCACCCGAAGGCTCACCGCCACCAGCAGGGGAATGGACAGCCCTCACCTGCACTCCAGACGAAGCACCACCGTCCGACGACATCAGCAACCGAGGAGGTCTCGATACCACCGACACCGACGCAGCCCTCCGATGTCGCCCCGATGCAGAGGGCCGATGCCTCGATGCACTCGATGCAATCAGGGGCGAGGATGAAGGTCCGGGCGCTGACGACGTTGAGGCAGTCGATACTCCCAATGCCGACGAAGAGCCCGAGAACAAAATGTTCCACTGGGCTAACCTCGCTACCTGAGTCCGCTTTTGTAAGAGGGAACACAGACTACAGGCCTGAGGGTGGTGCCCAGCCCCCAGACACTGAAGACACGACGCGTGCCTGTCAGTGAGCGAGATTACCCGGGCGCACTGGGTGCACTTCTTGAAGCCGCTGGAAGACTTCGATGTCATGAGCGGAAAAATCGCGCTGGCGAGATCAAAACTCGAAATGGCGAAAATGGCACCACAAAAATAGGGGGAAGAAAAACTTCGACCGAGGCCTAAATAGGGCCTACCCCGACGATGAAAGAAAACTTACCGGGGCAAAAAACTCGAAGTACGGGAAGGGAGAAAACCAAAAGGCCTCCTCCCGACACCTTTTTTCTTCTTCTTTTTTTTTTTTTTTTTTTTAGAACAAGTCGAAGAACGACGCGCGAGGTCAACTTTGGGGCGCGAACGGTGAAACACGACCGTACCGAGCGTGGGCAAAAGAAGACTTGCCGGCACGAGCCGGTTCGGGCGGGAAGACGGCCGCGCATGCGCGGTGCGCATCGGCGCGCAAGGACTAGCAAAGGACTTTGCTAGAAAGTGTTCCGATTGGAGGGGCTGCCGTGGACGTCACCCATCAGTGAGAACAAGCAGCCTGCTTGTCCTCGGAGAAAAGAGTTTGATGCTGCTGAAAAGTAGCACTGGACTCCCAGTCTGGAATATGAGGGGTATAAATAGTCCTATAAAGTGTAGAGGATATTGAAACACTTAAGAGATGTGTATATAGGCATAGCTCTCTTGCAAGAAGCCAAATTAACTGTTGAAACTGAAAACTGAAGCAGAGGGATTGGGATATGATGTACTGTTCCTTAGCTGAATCTAAAGAGCAGGGTGCTAGTAATACTAATTAAAGAATCACTTTCTTTTGTATTGTATGATTCAGAAAGGGATGATGATGATGGGTATGGGTGATTGGGTGGATTGATAACTTTGAGATGACTATTTTAAATATACATTCTCTGATGAGAGAGAGTTAATTTCTTTGATTCAATATTCATGGACATTAATAAATTGGTAGGGACTCAAATTGTAGGAGGGGATCTAAAATGCTGTCTGAGTACTCATGATAGATCTAGTGTATTAAGGGGATCTGTGACATGTGAAGGAAAATACCTAATAAAATCCACCCCTGACTGCTTCATAACTGACTCACCTAAACTACATGCTTCAACATGGTCTCTTCCCTAAGGAAAACGGCAACATCCTACTCACCCCAATACCAAAAGACACCAAGAAAAATGCAAACAAAATCACCAGCTACTGCCCAGTAGCATCCATCCCACTGGTAACCAAATTGATGGAAAGCATGGTAACCAAGCAACTTACTGATTATCTAAACAAATTCTCAATACTACATTTATCACAATCAGGATTTTGCCCCCTCCATAGCACTGAAACAGTACTAATTACTCTCTTAGTGAAATTCAAGCAAGAAATAGCAACAGGTAAAAGCATACTTCTCCAATTTGGCATGTCCAGTGCATTTGACATGGTAAACCATAACATACTACTAAGACTCCTAGACTACTTCGGGATCGGAGGAAATATACTTAGTTGGATCAAGGGTTTCCTAACCACCAGAACATATCAAGTGAAATCAAATTCAAACATATCACCGTGGAAAGCAGACTGCGGCGTACCTCAAGGATCACCACTATCACCGATTCTCTTCAACCTAATAATGATCCCACTACCCAAGTCCTTATCCGATCAAGGTCTTAACCCTTTCATCTATGCAGATGATGTGGAATAAGCTTCCAGGACATTCGAGACTTTGTGTGCATAGCAGTTTTAAGAGATATTTGAAAACTCACTGTTTTATGAAAGCTTTCTTGGAAGGTAATCTCAGGCTGAATTCATATAATTATTCTAAGAGATGAAGTCAAATTGGTTTTGACAATTGCTGGAGGGGTGATTGGTATGGTGTGTATTTGTCTATGTAATTTAAATTATGTGTGTTTGATTGTAACCCACTTTGGTTTAATCCTAGAACGCATGACGTTAAAAATATACATATTAACGTCATGGGGGCCTTCAATCGCTTCAATCTCTTGGTCAGTCAGACACTTGGAGGAAGACTGTGCCATTGCTGACTAGATGTTAGAAAATGAAACAGATTTCCTCTCAACAGCTTATCTTATCACAGGTCCTTCAGCAATTAGCTCACAGTGTATACTGTCCTCAGTGTTCAGAGGACCTGAGGTGATGTCATGGCCTTATCACTCCCTCCAAAAATCACATGACATCCTCACATGTTATTATCCACACCCTGGCCCCTCCACCAGCATTACTGAGTACAAATAAAGTAACTTGAGACACAAACACTTCTGAGAACATGATAAAAACAGAATTCGTACAGATGTAGTTTTCACCAAACAAGCATTGTTACACCATAATGCCTATGAAAAAAAATTATATGAACAACTGGATATTATCAACAATGACATACTTGAGTAATACCTTGAGTTTCAAAATTCTAACTAAAGTAATTTTGCAGATAATAGCAAAAATGTAAGCATGGGGGCCTAAAAGACCCCCCAATATGCGTTCTAGGGTTAAAGCAGGATATAAATTTGGAAAAATAAAAGTACATTTCTATTTTGAATTTGGGGTTCCTTATTCTGTTTCAAGATTGGTTCTGTTTGACTTCAGATTTTCAAGATAAACCGATCCAGGGCTAGGTTTATCCTACTGCATGGACTTCTAGTGACATTGCTGAAGGGTTAGAAGGTAAAGTTTGCCTTTTTGCGGATGATACTAAGATTTGTAACAGAATGGACACCCAGAAGGGAGTGGAAAACATGAAAAAGGATCTGCGGAAGCTAGAAGAATGGTCTAAGGTTTGGCAATTAAAATTCAATGTGAAGAAATGCAAAGTGATGCACTTAGGGAGTAGAAATCCATGGTAGACGTATGTGTTAGGCTGTGAGAGTCTGATTTGTACGGACGGGGAGAGGGATCTTGGGGTGATAGTATCTGAGGATCTGAAGGCGACGAAACAGTGTGACAAGGTAGTGGCCATAGCTAGAAGGTTGCTAGGCTGTATAGAGAGAGATGTGACCAGCAGAAGAAAGGAAGTGTTGATGCCCCTGTATAAGTCATTGGTGAGGCCCCACCTGGAGTATTGTGTTCAGTTTTGGAGACCGTATCTTGCTAAGGATGTAAAAAAAATTGAAACGGTGCAAAGAAAAGCTATGAGAATGGTATGGGATTTGCGTTACAAGACGTATGAGAAAATACTTGCTGACCTGAACACGTATACCCTGGAGGAAAGGAGAAACAGGGGTGATATAATACAGACGTTCAAATATTTGAAAGGTATTAATCCGCAAACAAACCTTTTCCATAGATGGGAAGGCGGTAGAACTAGAGGACATGAAATGAGATTGAAGGGGAGCAGACTCAAGAAAAATGTCAGGAAGTATTTTTTTACGGAGAGAGTAGTGGATACTTGGAATGCACTCCTGCGGGAGGTGGTGGAGATGAAAACAGTAACGGAAGTCAAAAATTGCTTGGGATAAACATAAAGGAATCCTGTTCAGAAGGAATGGATCCTCAGAAGCTTAGTGGAGATTGGGTGGCAGAGCTGGTGGTGGGAAGCGGGGCTGGTGGTTGGGAGGCGGGGCTAGTGCTGGGCAGACTTCTACGGTCTGTGCCGTGAAAATGGCAGATACAAATCAAGGTCAGGTATACACAAAAAGTAGCACATATGAGTTTATCTTGTTGGGCAGACTGGATGGACCGTGCAGGTCTTTTTCTGCTGTCATCTACTATGTCACAATATACATTCCTTACAAACATGATCCGACAGAAATCACCAACAAAATTAAGCTCGGATTAAACATCATGGACTCATGGGCAAATGCATTTCAACTAAAACTCAATACAGAAAAAACACATTGCCTCATTCTCTCATCCCAATACAACGTGAACAACTCCACAAATATAAACACCCCAGACCACACCCTCCCCATCTCACACAGCCTGAAACTCCTCAGCGTTACAATCGACTGCAACCTAACACTTGAGAGCCACGTGAAATCCACAACTAAGAAATTGTTCCACTCCATGTGGAAACTCAACCGCGTGAAACTGTTCTTCCCGAGGGATATATTCCAGAACCTGATACAATCAATGGTACTAAGCCATCTGGATTACTGCAATGCAATTTATGCGGGATGCAAAGAACTCAGAAACTTCAGACCACTCAAAACACGGCAGCCAGGCTTATATTTGGAAGAACGCGATTTGAAAGCGCCAAGCCCGTCTGTGTAAAATTGCACTGGCTCCCAATCAAAGAACATATTGCTTTCAAAATCTGCACCTTGATTCATAAGATTATCAACGGCGAGGTCCCGGGATACATGATAGACCTCATCGACCTACCAATCAGATATACAACCAGATCAACACGAACATATCTAAACCTCCACAACCCAAGCTGCACAGGACTCAAATACAAATCAACTTACTACTACTACTTAGCATTTCTATAGCGCTACAAGGGTTACGCAGCGCTGTACAATTTACTCATCCAGCTTTTCCTACATAGGCACACAACTATGGAATGCACTACCAAAAGCCGTGAAAACAACGTATAACCATCTAAACTTCCGGAAATCACTAAAAACTTACCTGTTCAAAAAGGCATACCCCACTGACCCTACTTAAATGCCTGAACCCAGCAACATTATGAAACCAAAGAACGTAATGGACATAACGTAACTCTTCCTCTATACGGTTCCCTAATATGTCTGTTCCACATGAACCTTATTCTACCATAATATCACTATGTAACTGTTTTTATACCGGACTTGGCGAATGCCGTCATGGTACTATGTAAGCCACATTGAGCCTGCAAATAGGTGGGAAAATGTGGGATACAAATGTAACAAATAAATAAACATGCTTAAATGGGGACTATCAGATTTAGGGAGGAATAGTAACCCAGAAGTTGGGGATTATACCTGCTACTCAGCAAGATTTCAGTCCTATTCTAGAATAGATTACTTACTTGGCTTATGTACACAACTTAATGAATGGGAAGACCGTCGGATTTACCCTATTATTATTTCAGACCATGCTATGGTATCAGGGGTATGTCATGTAATTACAGATGTAGGGGGAGAGAATGGAGGGCAAAAGCTAGTATATTACGAAGAGTAGAGATTCAACAATGGCTGTATATTGCTTGAGTTGATTTTTATACCCTAAATGATGCAGAGGATACATCGGCGGGGGGGAATTGGGACTCATGTAAAGCCTACTTACGGGGTCGTTTACTATAGAAGGGGGCTCAAGAGAAGAGGAATGAGAAATTAATGGGAGATATTTTGACTTGACAAGCACCAACAGCAATGCTGCCTCCTTAAAGAAACAGGAATTAGATTTATTAGACACATGGAAGATAGAATATCTGCATCAGTGCTCCAAAGCCCACTATATGGAGTATGGCAATCAAGCCGGAAAATTGTTGGCTTGGTGATTAAAGAATAAACATAGTGATAGATGAATTAGTGGCTGAGATGGACCTCACGGGATGAAAATTGTATTCAGCTCGGACATAGTGGCAGAATTCTGCGTGCTTTATAAAAAAAAACTATATTCTGTAGACGGGATGTCCACAGAGAAAGAAATTACTAATTATCTGGAGACTGCAGCTCCCGTTATCCAGTTCTGATCAGGTCTGTGTCCACAGTGAGATACAGGAGTCTGAGGTACTGGATGTCATGCATAACATGGCATCTGGGAAGGCTCCTGGAGCCGATGGTTTCCCAATGGAAATTTAAAAGATACTGCAGGAACATGCAGCTCCAGTACTCAGGAAAATATTGAATGGCATATTGCAAGGGTAGACTCTCCGAATCAATGGGAAGAACCCAGCTTTATGCTCCAGCTAGACCCATTGCTTTACTGAATGCAGATATGAAAATATTCACTAAAGTATTAGCCAATAGGCTGGAGACCTTACTCCCTAAACTGATACAGGCCAACCACACAAGGTTTGTAAAAGGGTGATTATTAGGAGACAATTTTGTAGGGCCATCATTGATATCATAGAATACCATCCAAGTTCTAAAATTAGGGCCACAGGAATATGAATGCTGAAAAGGTTTTCAACCAGTTTGCATGGCCTTTTCTTTTTAAGGTCCTGGAGAAAGTTGGCTTGGGTGGCAACTTTGGTAAGCGAGTTCAAGCCTTCTATGTTAACCCTTTAGTGTCCCATGTTCCCATATGGCTTATTACGGGAACATGGGACACTAAAGGGTTATACCCAGTAGTAGCATCTTGGTTAATTAGATCAACTCTGAGGAATTTGTCCTTTAGTGGGAAGATAGCAGGAGGGACACAGGACAGCCTTACCTCTTTGTGTTCGGATGAGGAGATGAGCATAAAATCATGTTGTACACTGATGCCACACTGATTTTTGTGGAGAACCCTAGAGATTCTTTACCATCCCTACTAGATAAGGAAAGCAAGTTCTCATGGTGTTCAGGGTTCAAGATTAATGCTGAAAAGACAAAGACCCTTCTGTTTAATATCTCAATAGATCAGTTAGGAGCCCCGTTTCCTTTAACATCGCATGGAGTTCATTATCTGGGAATTAGAATTGCAGAGAAGGTAAATGACTTATATAGGAACAACTAGTCTCTGTTGAAAGTGGCCTAGTGGTTAGGGTGGTGGACTTTGGTCCTGAGGAACTGAGTTTGATTCCCGGCACAGGCAGCTAGCTCCTTGTGACTCTGGGCAAGTCACTTAACCCTCCATTGCCTGCCGCATTGCCTGCCTTGAGTGGGAAAGCACGGAGTACAAATGTAACAAAAAAAAAGAGAGGTTAAAAAAGATTTAGAAGGTTGGGCTAACCTCACTTTGTCCTGACGAGGTAGGGTTGTGACACTTAAAGGGATGGTCCTCTCTAAATTTCTGTTTTTATTTGAACAACTGCCCATTGCTGTCCCTAATAAATCGTTTGTTCACTGGGAACAAATGATGAATATCTTTATGGGAGGGAAAGAAGGCCAAAATTTGTTGGCGTAAGGTGGGGGGAGGCCTCCATATATGAGGCATTATTATAAAACAGTGGTAGTTAAGGCTTCAAAGGATTTTCATTATCGATCAGAGAAGTCACCCTGGCTGAGGATTGAGAGATACTTGGGCCACATTCTCTTTTTGAATCCCTAAAGGGGGGAGGAGCCTCACAGCCCTCACGCAATCCAAGTGGAATGGCCATATCATCCATTTGTTGACCCTTTAGAAACTTGAGTGGAAGTGCAGTAAAGAGTTGGGGGTGCAGGGGTCCCTTCACCCACTCAGCTGGCAGAGTACAGCCCTAGGTCTACTTATTTTTGTGGTCTGTTAAAGAAGATGCATGACCTCGGGATAAACTACTGTAAGGACCTGTTTGAACAGGGTACTATGCTATCCTTTGGGCAACAGCAGGAGCTGAGAGACAGTAAGATATCCTTTTACCAATATTTTCAGATATGGGACCGATTGCAGGGACGGGATGCTACAGTGAATTTGCATAGGAAGGTATTGCCATTGGACATTGTTCAAGAGTGGACCACACACTGTTACTCTCTCAGGTGTATATAGCCTTGGGGGAGGTAAAAGGAAAACTTATGGAGATCATATGGTGGCTAGTGAGAGATGGCTGGGAGGCCCGTGAGGAGAAGACTTTTGGAAGCAAGCTCAATATGTAATGAGTTTATCTTGAGCAGACTGGATGGACCATGCAGGTCTTTATCTGCTGGCTGGCCACCGTTACTGGGGGGGGCCTGAGACAGGACTACGGGGGCCTAGGCCCCCTGTAGCTACGCCACTGCTCCAGTGCTGCTCTTCCACCGATTGCCTGCCCCTGCAGCTGCTTTTTCTCTTAGTCGCACAAAGCAGCTGCTCAGCTGGGCAGAACAGCAGTGCTGGAGGTGCTCCTCTGGGTCTTCCCCAGTCTCCAAGGGGGGCCCAGCGCCAAGGTCTTGCTCTCATGCTCACGTCAGGACGTGATCACTCAGGTCCCGTGAGGAGCACGAGAGAGACCCCAGCGCCGGGCCCCCCTCTTGGAGGCCCGGGCCTGGGGAATTTTGCCCCTCCTGCCCCTACCTCTTGGCGGCTATGCTCTGTGTAACAACAAAGGTACTATAATGTTCAGAAACGGCTCGAAGCAATGCAGTGCTGAATGAAGCGATTGTGAGACAGACGCATGGATATAGTTACAAAAAGACCTTTTAGTAAAAATTCTGTTGGTTCTGGGTAAAGTTGCAGCTACAAATGAAAAAACAGTACTGATGCCATTACAGTTTAAATACACATATTGGTGCCAAAAAACAAGGAGCGGGAAGTGGAGCATGCACAAAGATTAGAAGTGCTGACAGCACAACAAGCGTGATGTGCAGTGGAATGGCTCTGGAGAACAGTGATATTGAAACAGCAATAAATCTAGTGAAACAGACGGGGAAAAAAAGTATCTGAAGACATAAATGTGCATATGTTAAAAAGCATATAAATTGTATCTTTCTGATGCCTTACGACCTATCTTATAAAGGGTAAAGTAAAAATATAAAATAAATACAAATTTAAAAAGTGATGATGGTAGTGCAACATATGGAATGTGGCTCTGGGGAACAATTAAATGTAAACAAAAACAAATCACATGAAACTAAAGATAGGGGCTAAAAGTATCCAAAGAAATAAATATGCATATGTTAAAGCATATAAACTGTATCTTACTGATGCCCTACTACTACTTGGAATAAATAAAGTGAAAGTGTGGAATAAAAAACTAAACATATTGACTATTTGAAAACAAATGTAGGATAAAATAGTGAAGTATATATTGAAAAAGTATATACTATGCAACATATAATTGAAATGGGTATGTCTGGTTAATAATAGAAATTTACATAATGCATGAGTGTAATGACTGTAATATATGGAATGTATGATATAAAACAATTTTAAATAGTGTAGTTATGTAAAAAAATGACAAAACATTCACAGAAAAGGACAATAATCAATTTCACTATTTAAACCAGAGGGAATCAAAGTGTTGAGGTGAAAGATAAGCTTTTGTTCCTCCCTCACCAAAAGATTGTCAAAGTCCCCCATCTCCAGTTTGGTTAGCAGAGTTTAAATACTAAAAGTTTTATGATTTATGAATTCTAGTGGTTAACCAGTGGTGCATTTTCGGCCTTTCTGCTTATACTACTACTTATCATTTCTAAAGCGCTACTAGACGTACGCAGCGCTGTACACTTGAACATGAAGACACAATCCCTGCTCGACAGCGCTTACAATCTAATTACAACTTTGATGTTCAATTATCTTTGTTTTAATTGCTCTGCTAGTTTTTTCAGCGTATATGAGTAAGCAAGGACACTGAATGAGATAAATACACCGGAGGAATTACAATCATAGGTGTTGTGTTGTTCGTATTATCTCTTGGTAATGGGATGTACAAAAACAGTTGTCTTGAAAACATGTCTGCAGATGCTACAGTGACCACATTTGCAAAGTCCAAAAAAAGGCTCTCTTGGTCTAGTCTGTATTTCTGGTAGAGTAGAAGGGAGTAAGCGTTCTTTTAAATTCTTTTCCCTGGAATAGGCGAAAATGAGTCTCTTATCTTTGAAACAGTCTAAGCCTTCCAGGATATGCCAATGCTGTCTAATGGTTTGTTGTAATTGTTTGGACAAGAAAGAAAATTTCAAGGTGCAAACAATATCAGGTTCAGATCTAGGATGGTTTGAATATAGAAGAGACTGTCTATCTTCTGCTAGAGCCCTTCTGTATCCAGCCTGTGTATGTTTTCTTGATTGAGAAACCTCTGGGACATGATGTCTGCCTGTATATTAAAGTCATCAAAGTCTGAGCAGAAATGACACGGATGTAAAAACTGACTAAATGGTAAGTTCTTCAAACTGGAATTGTGGTAACTAGTATAATGTAGAAAAGTGTTTCTATCTGTAAGTTTCTTGTAAATGGATGTGTTGAAACGATAATCATTTTTGGTGATGGTTAAATCAACGAAATGAATCTCTAGTGGATAATACTGCATCTGAAATTTTAAATTAGGATCTTCTGTGTTCATTCGTGGAACACATAAAGAGTCTTTATGTCTCCTAGCCAAAGAATGAATATATCGTCAATATATCTTTTATAGATTTTGATGTGGTTAGAAAAAAGGGTTATTGTCAAGGTAAGTATGTTCAAAATTAGCCACATATAAATTTTCTAGATCAGGAGCCAATGATGAACCCATGGCTGTACCTTTGACTTTTGCTGATAGAAGGTATCCTGAAAACAAAAGTAATTTTTGGTCAGAGCAATAGTGTCACAGATCAAGATCAAGTGATTAGGAATGCGTCTATGAGTATTTCCTTCCTCGAAGAGTTTGTTCTATAATGGCCAAAGATTCCAATTGAGGGATATTGGTATACAAGGATTCAATGTCTAAGGTAACCAATGGGCCATTGTAATCTTGTAATATATAGATCATTTGTGTTGTGTTTCTAATATAGGATGGAATCAAAGGAACAAAACATCTGAGAAATAAATCAACAAATATGGGTAACGGTTCTAGAATGGACCCATTTCCAGAGACTATTGGGCTCATTTTCGAAAGAGAAGGACGCTCATCTTTTGGCATAAAATGGAAGATGGGCGTCCTCACAGGGTCATCCAAATCGGTATAATCAAAAGCTGATTTTGGCCATCCCCAACTGCTTTTCGTCGCAGGGACGGCCAAAGTTCAAGGGGGCATATTGGAGGTTGGACTTGGGCGTGCCTAACACATGGACATCCTTGACCCATAATGGAAAAAAAAGGGCATCCCTGACGAGCATTTGGGCGACTTTACCTGGTCATGTTTTTCTTATGACCAAGGCACAAAAAGGTGCCCAAAATGACCAGATGACCACCGGATAGAATCGGGGATGACCTCCCCTTACTCCATAAACACAGTAAGAGGTGATCTCCCTTAGAATAAATCATTAACATCTAGAAGAATGGGAAAATCTATAATACAAGTATGATAAACTGAACCGGTCTTGGTTTCAGCCTTGCTTGTTTTTTTGTATGAGGAAAAGCCTCGAGAAGCCCCCAGCTCTACTTTAGCCTCGGGGGCTGGACTGCTTCATCATCGGCAAAAACCTCTTTTTAGAGTTGTAATAAATGAGCGATCCTAGCAAATCTTTTAGATTACTTAAGTTGCTAAACTTGTACTTAGCTTATGTTGTCGCTTGTTTGCTTCTTTTTTTCACCGCTCGCTACTTCTGATACGAGTCTTGGGGTCTTTCTACCACCTTGGATTCTGACCATAACCAATGATGGCCAGCGTTTCGTTGACCTGCCTCAGGGTCTATGGTCTCCGTTATTATCTCCGCTGTGATAGAGCACAAGAGACCTTATACTGCACCATATGGATAAGTTCATTGTTAATATTGACCAGCATGTATCATTTAAATCAATTTACACAATGCCTTCTTGGTCAAATGAATGTTCAAAGTTGTTTAACATAATTGTGATTGAGGAGGAGGATACTGGTGTGTAATCCAGTAATTGGTTCACAAAACTAGGGGGGGGGGGGGGTGAGAGTGAAGTATGTCTATGGGGTATATGTTAAAGGAGGAGGGGATACACATATGTGACTGTCTGTGGGAAATGGTAACTAAAGTCTCAGATCCAAAATGTTGAGATTAGCCAATTTTTTTCATATCACAGGTTCAGTGTTTTTTTCAGTTTGCACCCAAGCTTCGTTGCATAGTTTGCAGATAATACAGACTACAGTGGTCAGGCTGATTTATTCTCTGAATCGATTTGATTCAGTTACATCATTTGTTTGATATGCACTGGCTGCCGGTGGAGCTGAGAGTGCATGGTGAGGCCCCTTACTATATTGTAAAAATGGTTAATATTTCCACTGGTTTTAACTCTGATTGTTTAAGAAAACAATGTCTGATGTGCTTCTGATCGGTATGTAATGTTAGATTTAAGGGATTATTGTCTATTTCTATTTTTTATAAGGCAGAATTGTTTTGGAGCTCCTTATCATTAGAACGTAGATTGCTAGAAAAGTACTTAATATTTTAGGAAGTCTCTTAAAACTTTTTTATTTTAGAAATATTTCAATGTATAGACACTGGCTCCTAGTTGATGTTTTTTAATTTTTAGTGTATTTAACTAAGTGATATGTACATATGAACATGTGGTTCACTCTTGTTTAACATGTAACCCGCTTGGAACTATTCATGGTATTAGCAAGCTGTAAGTCTAATATAATGTAAAATGTAATGATAAGCAGTCTGAAAAAATGACACAAAAGGATGGGGGGGGGGGGGGGGTTTGGACTGTTTGCACTAACAGAATTTATTAAAACCTCATTTTTTGTTTCTGGAGACTTGTCACCTTTTCCCAGAGATGGTCACACATAGCAGGAGGATGATCACTAATTATTAGTGCCCTTCTGGATAAGAAACCCCCAGAGTGGGGGTAGATTTTTTTTACTGACTTATATTGTTCCTGTGCATGATAATACTTGCTGTGTATGTTCTGTTATTATGGCGAGTTCTACTGATGGTTGAGCTTTATTCTTGGTTTGATGTAATTGGCTCCTGTGTTGTGTGGAATAAACAAACTTAAAAAAAAACACCTTAAAACTCCTGAAAACTGAAAATATCAGTATCATACAGTACAGAGAAAAAGGTTGTGTATTTCCTAGGATAGTCTGTATTTTAGCACACTTTTCTTACTCGAAATCTGATTATATCCTTATCTAAGCCCTGATCAGAGTAAGATAACCCCACTGATTAGAAGCAAATAAGATGGGTATATTTTGATAGTACAAAAAGAAGTACAGACAACCGTGGGTTAGTGAATCCTAGGCAGCCCACTTGAGTCTAAGTGGATGGAAAAGGCTTTTTCAAAGAGGTGACTCTTTAGAAGGGTTTTAAATTTAGGGTATGAGCGCTCCAAATAAATGGGAGTTCCAAAGTGAGGGGGCTAGCCAGAAAAATGCTTGGGTGTGAGTGGATTCGTAGTGTGCTTCTTTTAATGGGGGAATTCTGAGCCACTTATCGTTGAGAGAATGAAGTGTTCTTGCAGGAGTATAGGGAATGAGGAGAGGTATGAGTTACAAAGGAAATGAGAACCAGTGCCTGAGATAACAGTCTAGAAAGAAGGAAATCATGGTCAATCAGGTCAAAGGCAATTGTGAGGTTGTGAGATGAGGAGAATCATATTGCCTGCATCGAGGGCCTTGTGTACGTCATTTAGGCGAATTGTGATAATAGTTTCACAGCTGTGGCCAGTAGAGAAACCAGATTGCCATGGGTGAAGAAAATGACTGAAGTCTGCATGATCACAGAATTGTTTAAAGATGATGCGTTCAGTAATTTTAGAAGCAATACAGAGATTGAAGATGGGACGATAATTAGATGGGCTATCTGGGTTTAAGGATGGTTTCTTAAGGACGGGTTTGACCACTGCATGTTTCCAAGAAGAGGGGAAGTCACCTGAGGAGAGCTTAGTGGTGACCATGTGATAAAGAAAAGGCAATAGTGAGGGACAGTTAAGCAGGATGAGGGAATAGGATCTAGAGAGCAAGTGGTCAGTCTAATACAGCTAAGGAGCTTGGTGAAAGAAGTAAGGGACAGAATAAAGGCGGCATTCCAAGAGTGAGTTACAGTAACAGAAGGGGCATTTGGAAGGGAAGTGGGATCACCGTGATTTGGTAAAGGGGAGAGGACCTGGAGGACAGGGGAAGGAGAGGAGGAGGAGGAGGAGGGACAAGAGGAGGAATTAGTGAGATGTGGTAAACAGAGCTGGAGTGAGGCCCTAAGAATGGTGACTTTATGAATAAAAGAGGTGGGGAGAGTGTTAGAAGGAAGTGTGCTTGTAGGAATAGAGGAGGTCGTCTGTGCGGTAAAGAATTGTTTTAGTTTGTTTACAGATTGGAGGATTTGAGAAGAGCAAAAGTTCTTTTTTGCTTCTTTTACTCTGTGACGGTAGTGGAGGTAAGAGTTTTGGTAGAGAATGAGGGCTAATTGCAATCTCTGTTTTTGCTGCTAAGTATAAGCTACACTGGGACAAATCTAGCCGCTGTGGGCTAAAAGATATACAATGACAAGGATAGTTTTGGTTTTGAAAGGTGGGAGACTGGTAGCAGCAGCTTCAGAGACTAATGTTGAGACAGAAAGAGAGGTTAGTGAGTGGAGATAGGTCAGAGTTGGGGAGTGGGGGGGGGAGAAAGAGAGCACATTCTGCATCTGAGCAAGTAACTTATCCTCTATTGTAGTTGAATTATTACTCAAAGACAGGGATTACACTGTGTGATTTTAACAAAATTTTCAGTGGGAAGAACCCTTACATTTGCCTAAGCATAACCAGATATTTGAACATGAAAATCTAGCACTTCGTGAGATACTCTGAATATTTTCAGTCACAATCCAATTCTCCATTTCTGTGTAATACAAAATAAAAATGTAAAACCAATGCAAATTTATTTCAATACACATTTTAAAACGCACAATTTTCACAAAATATTACATTTTCTCATAAGTTATTTCATGGCCACATATTGTACATGTCTTCTTGTACGTATCTTCTTCTATGTGTTTTTCTGGTCCATAGTCATGCTGGTGGGCGCTCCTTTCTTTTGTCCACAGACTGCTACGAACAGCTCGACGCAGCTCTGATAAAACAAAACATGATATGTACAACGCTCAATATGAGGATACAATATGATTGAAGAAGCATGTGGAGTAAAAGAGCTATTTTTTTTTGTAGATTATCGCAATGTGAAAAGGAATTACCCTCTTAACATAGGGGTGTTGACTTGAAATCCCAGCATACTACAAACCAACTGGATGTTTGTGAAAGATATACACACATCGCTTCCATTGTATGCCAGTACATCTCAAACATATTCATTACAATCCTCGTAGTGGGGGGTTCAAACTCTTCAATTGTCAACAAACATACATAACATTAATCAATTCTCTTTTGATGACACTATTATTATATGTGAATTGTTATAGATTATAATTGAGATAAAGTTTTTAGCAAATAGTATGAGAGTCATCAAAAGAGAATTGATAAACATATTCATTAGAGATATCCTGAAAATCTGACTGGTTTACAATCTTCCAGAAGCTGGAGTTTGACACCCCTATCCTAACCCCTTTCCTAATACTTTCTTCCTGCTTGTTAGGCTTCCCATACAAATCTGAACCAGCTTGTACTAAGCCATATCCTCATGACTGTTTACAGCTATGCTCAGTGCCTATATAGAAACTTAGAAACATGACGGCAGATAAAGGCCAAATGACCTATCCAGTCTGCCCATCCTCTATGGATCTCTAACACAAGCAGTCACACATCTGATATCAAAATCCCTTTTGGAAGCTGAAATCACAGGTAAGGAACCTTGGGGGTACAGCTAGATTCAACGCTTATGCTGATCCCCCAAATCCAAGTGACCTTCAGGAGCTGCCTCCATAAACTGAGACAACTAAGCTGTCTCTCTCAATCTATCAAGAAGGCAAGTCTTGATATATTTATTTATTATCTCATTTATACCCCACATTTTCCCAACTGTATCAGGCTCAATGTGGCTTACATCGCACCGCAGAAGCGAACGCCAATGCAGTAAATTAATCTAATACAATAATAAATCTACAATTGAAATAATAGGGAGGAAGGGGAAGGAATGAAAAGAACACAGGAACCAGGGGGAGGGATGGTATGTACAAAGTTGTCAGTAGATTGAAGTGTATCAGGCAGTGGAGACATATGTTGAGTCCTTGGAGCAGGCTTTTCTGAATAATATAGTCTTAAGAGATTTCCTGAAACTCAGATGGTTGTGGATGATTTTTATAATTTTAGGTAAAGAATTCCATAAATGTGAGCTTATAAAGGAGAAGGATGAAGCATATGTGGATTTATACTTAAGCCCGTTGCAGTTAGGGTAATAAAGATTTAGATATGAACGGGATAGTCTCAATGCATTCCTTGGTAGTAGGTTGATTAAGTTAATCTTGCCGCTGTATTTTGGGCTGTCTGCAATTTCTTTAAAAGTTGCTCTTTACATCCTGCGTAAACTCCGTTACAATAATCCATGTGACATAAGACTATTGACTGTACTAGGTTGCGAAAAACCTCCCTCGGAAAAAAAGGCTTTATCCGTTTTAGCTTCCATACAATTACATCAAAACTAGATTACTGTAATGCACTCTACAGTGGTATAACTATAAAGCAGTCATTCCAAACTCAGTCCTTGGGGCACAACCGTGTCTCATCACATTTCCACAATGAATATGCATGAGATAGATCTGAATGCCCTGTCTCAACGGCATACAAATCTAACTCATGAATATTCATTGTGGATATCCTGAAAACCCAAAGGGACTAGGTGTACCCCAAGGACTGGGTTAGGAATGGCTGCTACAAAGAGTTTGCACCAGCTCCAACTGATTCAGAATGCCACAGCATGACTAATAGAAAGTTGTAAACAAAGGGATCACATCACCTCACACTATTCCTTCAAAGGTTTTACTGGCTACCAGCACAATACAGGGCTAACAACTGTCTGAATCTCAAGGCCCCATTTTAATGTTTAAGCACTCTGGCTTATTTCCTTTATCTCCCTTAAGGTCAATAAGGTCCTCCCAAAAATACCCTTAACCACATCCAAAAGTATTCATTTCTCTGGGGTAGCCTCCACACTCTGGAATGCACGCCCAGAAAGGAAGCAAGTCCGTAATTCCCAAACCTGGTCCTGGAGGCACTGCATGCAAATCTCTCTCATGAATATTCATTGTGAATATCCTGAAAACCTGACTGTACCTGTAAACTGTTTGATGTAACCACAGAAAGGTGGTATATCAAATCCCATCCCCTTTCCTTCTCTGCTCCCAAGCCTTTAATAGAAGAACTAAACAAACAAGGACTAACAGCAGCTGAGCTTACTGTACAAGGACTTGATTATCCACTCCGGCTCTAGAGCTGAAATCATTTCCCTGCGCGTTTTCTAACTTCATGTACAATCTTTCCTTGTTAGTCATTCCTTATTTGTAACTTGTTACTATATCTTATCGAGCTGAATGTTCCACCTACAATTACACCCTATGATGTCTATTAAGATGTTTTAATATGAATTGTGTCGACACTAAGTAGCATACTAATGCCATAATGCACATTGCTATTTAAATAAAATGAAAAAAAGAAGGCGGTTAAAATACTAGATAGGCAATAGACAGTTACACATTGGGCCATGTTCAGCTTATTCTTGCTGTACACTGCCTTGGTTGAACTTCTTCAAAAGATGGTAAATAAATCAAAATAAATCAAATAAATTGAAATCAAATCATGCAGGGGTTCTCAATTCAGTCAAGACACCTCCAGCCAATTGGGTTTTCAGAATATCTATGAAAATCAAAAATGTTAAGAGCTGCTACTTTTCTCTGCACTGCGATGCTGGGCACGCTACTGCCCGACCATAGAAATGAGCACACAGAGAAGATGTACTATAAGGGAAAAGGCCCTGCTTTTCAACACTAACATCTTTGATATTTAGTACATTTGGCAAAGCATATTAAGAAAAGTCACATAAGATAAATCAAAATTGATTTCATTATGATGCATCTTAGAGGTTTAATCCTAGCCCGAGTTTTTTAGTCACTATTTACCTTTCACTTTTTTATCAAACTTCTTCTGTTTCATTTTGTCTCTGTTCTCCTGTCTTGTCTCTTTTGCTTCTTTTAGTGATTCTTCATTACCCCAAACCTCAAGGGAACGCTTTATGATCTAAGGACAAACAGAGTTACAATTTACATGTATTCACAGAAATGTAAAGGGCATTTTACATAGAACACAGACATGAGAATTGAGAGGTCCAGGCTAGGAGAGTCACAAATTCGCTTGGTGTTTTATAATAGGCTCCGACAATCCCGGAGCTTTTTGTAAAATAATATAATGACATACAGGAGTGTATGTGTATCTGCTGGCACATCCAGCTAGAACATCAATTTTAAAAAGCTGCATATGCAAAAATGGAATCCTGCTTGTCCCAGGTTTCCACATCTGCAGCTTCTTAAAACTGATGCTCCCTACAGCATGTATCATCCCCCCCCCCCCCCCACAATGAACCCCTGCAACCCAGCTTTACCAGGTGTCTCCCTGGAGTCCACTTGTGTGTGTGGGGGGGGGGGGGGGGGGGGGGGGGGCAGGAGTAATCCCTGATCACTCCTGCCTCTTCCAGAGCTGGGTTCAAAATGGTAGTGATCAATCTCTAGAGGTAGTCTTGCAGTAATGGCACTAGGAATCAGGCTGCCAAATAAGAGATCTTAAAATTGAATATTACTGCTGTCCTGATAACAGCATCATCCACCACTCTACCCAGATATTCAACTCTGCTCAGTATGCTCAAAGCAGCGCTGAATATCCATGAACAATCCAGACATTGTGCTGGTGTTTAAAACAAACACTGATCATGGAGTTAAAACACAAAAAAATGGAGTGAATGTCTAGCGATGAAAGTACACTGCAGGAGGTACAGGGAATGAGCAAGTGTAAAAAAGCGTGGTTATGCAAAGTGAGAGATGTATCTTGTGGAAATTACTGGCTTACGATATAGTCCTGGTTTGGGGAAGATTCTGTTTCTTTACAGATGCAAGAGGTGAAATAGTGACCATCTCTTATTACCTCCTGACCTACCTTTTCAGACGATGCATGTCTGAATTACATCGCTTTACATATTTACCACCAAAAGCAGTAGAACTTACCAGTATTCCTCATTAGTAAGAGAGATAACCAAGTGTTATGCTACTAATCAGTATTATGTATATGTAGTAACAAACCATGCAGGGGCGTAGCTACCATTGAGCAAGCTTGGCAAAATGCCCAGGGCTGCCTGAAGCTGCACACACCTGATTCTCCTCCCCCAACCCACCACCATGCCCAGGATCACTCCCATCCCTTGCCAGGCCTCCACATGCTGCAGCAGGGATTGCAGCAGAAATAGCCTGAAAGCTGCTGTTCTGGCGGGCAGGGCCTTTCATCTGTGGTATCCCGCTTCTCTGATGCAACTTCCTTTGGGCAGGACACCACAGAGGAAAGGCCCTGCCAGCCACTGCAGTAGCTATCAGGATGTTTCTGCTGCGATCCCTGCTGCAGTGTATGGAGGTCAGGTGGGGGGGAGGGGGGTGATGGAGAGAGAGAAAGAGAGAGATGCTGGAATGGGGGGGGGGGGGATGGGGAGAGAGAGAGAGAGATCCTGGACAGGGGTGGAAGGGATGGGGAGAGAGAGAGAGAGAGAGAGAGAGAGATGCTGGACGGGGGTGAAAGGGATGGAGAGAGAGAGAGATGCTGGATGGGGGGAAGCAGAGATAGACAGGGACATAGAGGGCAGACGCTGGACAGAACAGATTGGGACACAGAAAAGATGAATGCTGGACATAGAGAAGAAACATAAGACGAACAGGAGACAATGGAGAGGATTAAGAAAAGCAGATGAGAGACACCAGGACCAAAGTAATGCTCAGACAACAAAGGTAGAAAAACAGTATTTTTGTCTGAATGTATTAATTGTAATATGTCAGCTTAAGGAAATGCGCATCTTTGTTTCCCCCCATTCCCATTACCTTGGGAGGGACAGTGTTATAAGGGACCCATCTTAAATTTTTCACCCAGGGCCCATTCAATCGTAGCTATGCCACTGAAACCATGTTGTTTGAAGGCTCCTTTCATCATATCAGATTTGAGGAATATTGCTCTTCAATATTTTATGTGGAAGGTGCTCATTATGGAGGAGGAGGAGCAGCCTAGTGCAGCGGACTCTGATCCTGGGGAACTGGGTTCAATTCCCACTTCAGGCACAGGCAGCTCCTTGTGACTCTGGGCAAGTCACTTAACCCTCCATTATCCCCAGGGCCGGTCTTAGCAAGTGCGGGGCCCTATGCAGACCAATTTGGTGGGGCCCCATCCTAGCCCCGCCCCCACCCATTGATAAGATTATTCAATTTTTAGAAAATTTTTTATTTATGAACTTTCAAATAAAGACAAATGAAGCTAAACTTGTACAGAAAAACTGATTGAAATAATAAGCACAATGCTATCATGAAACCCCCCCTTCCCAAGAAATTATTCAGTTCAAGTCCACAATTAGTAGTTCAAATTCTCATAACCCCGGGGGGTCAGAGGTGCGGACACACAATCTCTCCACTGCAAAACACTATACACAAACTTGTGCAAAAACACAGTCAGAACCTTACCAAACCATAACAGCACTAATTCCAAGGACAGGAAGAGCTACAACCTTATGCATGGAAAGGCAGAACTGTAATTACACCAGGCTCTATAACACCAATACACTACCTTGTGAAAAAAAAAAAAAGGGCTGCAAATACTACACACTAGCAGGATACTGTACCTTGATCACACATGAAAAACACATGACACAACAAATATGATGGCAAATTACTGAATGGAAAGTTACCTCAAGAAGTCAGACTCAGCATGCAGCAATACTAGAAAAATTGAAACTTACATGCAAAATATCACAGATGCACATTTCTAAAAGCTGACATATTCCAATTAATAAATTCTGAATAAAATACTTTTTTTCTACCTTTGTTGTCTGATCATTTAGTTTTTCTATTCGCTTTGGTCCCAGTGTCTTCTGTTTTATGCAGTGTCTTCTTTCCGTTTGATATTTTTTCTCTCACCGTGTCCACCATCCTCCTGTGTCCTTATGTGTTCTGTCTACCATCTGTAGCCCCCTGTCCCTATCCTTTCTCCAGTTTCAGCATCTGCCTTCAAAGTGTTCCGATTCAGCCCTTAAATTCAACAATTTGCCCTCCATCCACATCCAGCATTTCTCCTCTCTCCCCCTCCACTCCATTTCCAGCAATTTCTCCTCTCCCTGGGCCCTGCCATCCCATTCAAGTCCATCCTTGGCCCTCTCTACCCTTCCCTCCTCCATCCACATCCAGCAATTCTCCTCTCTTCCCTCCCCTCCATTTCCAGCAATTTCTCCTCTCTCTGGGCCCTGCCATCCCATCCAAGTCCATCCTTGGCCCTCTCTGCCCTTCCCTCCTCCATCCACATCCAGCAATTCTCCTCTCTCCCCTCCCCTCCATTTCCAGCAATTTCTCCTCTCCCTGGGCCCTGCCCTCCCATCTGTTCCTCTCTCCCCTGCCCCCCTCCATTCACCCATGTATCCAGCAATTCCCCTCTCTCCCTGGGCCCTGCCATCCCATCCAAGTCCATCCTTGGCCCTCTCTGCCCTTCCCTCCTCCATCCACATCCAGTAATTGTCCCCGCTCCCTTCCCCTCCATTTCCAGCAATTTCTCCTCTCCCTGGGCCCTGCCCTCCCATCTGTTCCTCTCTCCCCTGCCCCCCTCCATTCACCCATGTATCCAGCAATTCCCCTCTCTCCCTGAGCCCTGCCATCCCATCCATGTCCCTCTTTCCCCTGCCCGCCCTCTTCTCTTTGTACCTGTCCTTTTCAGGGCACAGACCATATAAGTCTGCCCAGCAGTATTTCCCGCCTCCCAACCACCAGTCCTGCCTCCCATTACCGGCTCTGGTACAAGTCGGCCCTCCCCTATCCTCGCCTCCCAACCACCACCCCCTCTTCCCCGCCACCCAATTTCAGCTAAGCTTCTGAGGATCCATTCCTTCTGCACAGGATTCCTCTATGCATATCCCACGCATGTTTGAACTCCGTTACCGTTTTCATCTCAACCACCTCCCGCGGGAGGGCATTCCAAGCGTCCACCACCCTCTCCGTGAAAAAATACTTCCTGACATCTTTCCTGAGTCTGCCCCCCTTCAATCTCATTTCATGTCCTCTCGTTCTACCGCCTTCCCATCTCTGGAAAAGATTCGTTTGCGGATTAATACCTTTCAAATATTTGAACGTCTGTATCATATCACCCCTGTTCCTCATTTCCTCCAGGGTGTACATGTTCAGGTCAGCAAGCCTCTCTTCATACGTCTTGGAACGTAAATCCCATACCATCCTCGTAGCTTTTCTTTGCACCGCTTCCATTTTTTTAACATCCTTCGCAAGATACGGCCTCCAAAACTGAACACAATACTCCAGGTGGGGCCTCACCAACGTCTTATACAGGGGCATTAAAACCTCCTTTCTTCTGCTGGTCACTCCTCTCTCTATACAGCCTAGCAATCTTCTAGCTATGGCCACCGCCTTGTCCCACTGTTTCGTCGCCTTCAGGTCCTCAGATACTATCACCCCAAGATCCCTCTCCCCGTCCGTGCCTATCAGACTCTCCCCGCCTAACACATACGTCTCCCTTGGATTTCTACTCCCTAAGTGCATCACTTTGCATTTCTTCGCATTGAATTTTAATTGCCAAACGTTAGACCATTCTTCTAGCTTCTTCAGATCTTTTTTCATGTTTTCCACTCCCTCCGGGGTGTCCACTCTGTTGGAAATCTTGGTGTCATCCGCAAAAAAGGCAAACTTTACCTTGTAACCCTTCGGCAATGTCACTCACAAATATATTGAACAGAATCGGCCCCAGCACCAATCCCTGAGGCACTCCACTACTCACCTTTCCCTCCTCCGAGCGAACTCCATTCACCACCACCCTCTGGAGTCTGTCTGTCAACCAGTTCCTAATCCAGTTCACCACTTCGGGTCCTATCTTCAGGCCGTCTAGTTTATTTAAGAGCCTCCTGTGGGGAACCGTGTCAAAAGCCTTGCTGAAATCTAAGTAGATGACGTCCATAGCACGTCCTTGATTTAATTCTCCTGTCACCCAGTCAAAGAATTCAATGAGATTCGTTTGGCACGATTTCCCTTTGGTGAAACCATGTTGTCTCGGATCTTGCAACTTATTGGCTTCCAGGAAATTCACTATCCTTTCCTTCAGCATCGCTTCCATTACTTTTCCAATAACCGAAGTGAGGCTTACCTGCCTGTAGTTTCCAGTAAGAGGGAGGAGTAGGTTATGTAAGAAACAGGGAGAGCTGGGAGAGACAGAGAGAGAGAGAGATGCATGGCAGATAAGAGTGACAAAGCAGTAGAATTAGATAGAAAGCCCAGATCTTTGTTAAGTCCGGTCTGGTGGGTGTCAAAATATTTCTATCCCACTATAAACCATAAAATTCTACTGCTTTGTCACCCTCTTATCTACAATCCATCTCTCATCCACCCAGCTCCCCTTGTTTCTCACCTAACCTACCTCTACCTCTTCCTGCGAGACTGTTATTGGAATCCTTTTGTGTTTCACTTATATATTCTGATATTTATCAACAGTTGCTTATTTCTGATCTGAAGAAGAAGGGTTACCTTCAAAAGCTAATCAAAAGATGTATTGTTAGTCCAATAAAAAAGCTATCATCTTATTTTCTTTTCTATGTTTTCTATTTATTACCTTATTATTGTTAATCTTGCAAATCCTGAAATCTCCTCCACCTCTATTCTACTACTACTACTTAACATTTCTAGAGCACTACTCAGGTTACGCAGCGCTGTACAGTTTAACAAAGAAGGACAGTCCCTGCTCAAAGGAGCTTACAATCTAAAGGACAAAAAAGTGCAGTCAATCAAATTGGGGGCAGTCTAGATTTCCTGGATAGAGGTACAATGGTTAGGTGCCGAAAGCGACATTGAGGAGGTGGGCTTTGAGCAAGGATTTGAAGATGGGCAGGGAGGGGGCTTGACGTATGGGCGCAGGGAGTTTATTCCAAGCATAGGGTGAGGCGAGGCAGAAAGGGCGGAGCCTGGAGTTGGTGGTGGTGGAGAAGGGTACTGAGAGGAGGGATTTGTCCTGTGAGCGGAGGTTACGGGTAGGAGCGTAATGGGAAATGAGGGTAGAGAGGTAATGAGGGGCTGCAGATTGAGTGCATTTGTAGGTTAGTAGGAGAAGCTTGAACTGTATGCGGTACCTGATCGGAAGCCAGTGAAGTGACTTGAGGAGAGGGGTGATATGAGTATATCGGTCCAGGTGGAAGATAAGATGTGCAGCAGAGTTCTGAACGGACTGAATGGGGGATAGATGGCTAAGTGGGAGGCCAGTGAAGAGTAGGTTGCAGTAGTCAAGGTGAGAGGTAATGAGGTAATTTCTAAACTGTTCTTTTAAAACTAGGCCTTACTCTAAAAGAGTGCAATCCAGCTAGCCCATTATAAATCACTGAATTCCAAAAATAAAAAAAAATCAAACACAAATATTTTAAAAACTAAACGCCTTCTTACAGTGTTCACTTAGTGATAGTTAGAAACAATGAAGTCCTTCCCACTCCTCCGGTTCATAGGTTCATGCCATGTTATGTGAGGGATTTGGTGTGAAAAGGCTTGAAATGTTTAATAGAGCGGCAGCAGAGGGAGTATGTGGTGTGTGTGAGACACACGTGTATATGTGTAAATGGGAAGTGGGGAGATGTATGTATTTTGTGGAGGAGGAGAGGAAATGTGTTGAAGGATGCTGGCTCTTCGCCACAGTACTGCTTGTGCCTTAGCTGCCACTAGTTCAAAAATTTTTTTTCTGGTGGCAAAGCCTGGCTTCCCCACTACCCTGAAGCTGGCACCAGCTCCTTTCTTTTTTCCAAAGGTGCAGCATAGGCTCAACACAACTCTGCTATCCTCCGCTGCAGCCATGCCAGCTTCCTTCTTTCTTCTGGTACTAGTGCCCAGGCTTCCTGCCACTAGTTATATGGGGAAGACACCCATACTAAACAGGAAGAAATAAACAATTACCTGGGACAGGTGGAACTACTCCAGATTCCAGAAGATAAATGGGAAGCAATGTCTACACTCTTGTCCCTTGTGTCCTGGCTCCATCACTACTTTATTTGGCAGGGCCTGGACTCCCTAATAATCTGCAGCTCACTGCTCCTGCCCTGTGTTTCAAGCTTTTTCTGTATACACCCGTTTCCAAAAGAACAGCCTCTTGACAACAGGTAATGTCACTTCTTTGCTTAATGCGATTAAAATTCCACAGTGGCCGTCCTTTAAACCGCTTGTCCAAATGCATTCCACTTACGAATGTTCTCTTCTCTCATACCTGCAGTTTTAAGTAAAGCTTCATGTCTCCCCAGTGGGAATTGTGAGGGTTCTTCTTTACGATAAACCTGAGCACGGGTTCCCTCTTATCTAAATCGCAGTCTTTCAGCAAGTACTCTTGTTTTGCTTCAGTCCTTGTCATAAGCTTGTGCTTCCCTTCTGCGTCTCTGAAACAGATCGAAAGATCCAGTAAACTAAGCAGCTGGGTATGTGGGTGAATATATTCTTAAGACTGAAAAGACACTTCAGAGGCATCTGTAGGAAAATATTAATACACTGGGAGTGGCCTAGTGGTTAGAGCACCGGTCTTGCAATCCAGAGGTGGCCGGATCAAATCCAACTGCTGCTCCTTGTGATCTTGGGCAAGTCACTTAACCCTCCATTGCCTCAGGTACAAACTTAGATTGTGAGCCCTCCTGGGACAGAGAAATATCCAGAGTACCTGAATGTAACTCATCTTGAGCTACTACTGAAAAAGGTGTGAGCAAAATCTACATAAATAAATAAACATATCCTCCCAACATCAACAACAACAAAAAAAGGATCAGCTCGGTTGCCCTCCTTGAAGGAAACCTGATTTCCCTTATGCATATGATTTGTCAGATGCTTATTATCTATGGGGCCCTTTTACAGAGCCGCAGTAAGCCCAATGCAGGCTTAACGCTTGCTCTTCTGGGACTACTGCTGATTCAATGCGGCCACCGGCGGTAGTCCTGCCCTGAGTGCATGCCATTTCCAGGGGGGGGGGGAGAGAGAGAAACCCCCCACAAATGGCTTGCACAGCAGTAATCGGGCATCGTCATGCACTGCACGGTTACTGCTAGGTTAGTGCAGGAGCCTTACTGCCGCCTCAATGTTCTGTTACCACATGGCCATGTGTGTCTGGGGGCTTTTTATCTGCTGCGGTAAAAAGGGCCCTGGCGAGCGGGAAAAACAGCTCCTGCTGCTAGCACAGGGCCCTTTTCCCTGCAGCTTGGTAAAAGGACCCCTTAGTAAACTTACTGCACAGAAGAGAAGCCATGTGGTCACTTTCCAGTGTTTCAGGAAGCCTTTTCTTGATTGGTACAAGACTTTGCCCCTTGAGACTGGTAGCTTATGAGCTTAACTTGGTTACTATGGTGGGTTTGCTCTCCTCTAACTTGCTTGTATGTTTAGTCATCTAATCCTTCCTGGATTGTTGGATCTTTTTACTTGCCAGTCTGTATTTTGGTTAGTGGAATGTTTTACAAAAAATTTAATTAAAAAAAGAACAAAACAACAACAAAAGAGACAGATGCAGTTGTGCCAATGAAGGAATATTTATCTTCTGCAAGTCTCTCTGTCAATCACCAATATTTAATTTCGCAGCTCCAGAAACTCTGCTATTTAAATTTTTCTCTCAAAGATGTGACTTTACAACATAATTTTACCATAAATTTCAAAAATGGTACATGTTTCAGTTGTTAGCTACCCATAGATTAAAAAATAAATAAATATAGATTTGTTAACCTAAGCTGGGAATATAGGAAACTTGGCAATGTGTTCTGCCAAAATAGTGGTTTGGCAACTGGAAAGCAAACAAAGCAAAACAATAAAACTAATAAAATCTTATTTAACACTAGCTAGGGGCTCATTTTCAAAAGAGAAAAATGTTTTAAAAAAGTGGCATATATTGGCATTTGGACTTTTTTTTTTGCAAAAACGTCCAAACTGGTATTTTCGAAACACAGTGTTATATGTTTTTCTATGAAGTCAGATAGAAGTGCGTTCAAATCACAAGAGGGCAGGACTTGGACAGGATTTGGGCGTTCCTAACACTTGGACATTTTTCATCCATGATAGAACAAAACAAAAACGTCTGGAGCTAAAAGTTGAACGTTTTGGTCTAGACTTGGTCTTCATAACAACTAAGCCATAAAAAAGTGCCCTAAATGACCAGATGACTACTGGAGGGATTAAGGCATGAACCCACCTTACTCACCCAGTGGTCACTGACCCCCTCCCACCTCTCAAAGATGTGAATGAAACAGTACATACCAGCCTCTATGACAACTTCAGATGTTACAATAATAATAATAATAATACTAAAACTTTATTTACAACCCGTTATATCTTTAAAAGTCTAAGCAGAGAACAAAGCACATACAAAATATTAAAAAAACCAAAGCAATAAAAATTATTTCTTTACACAACAAACTATACAAAAAACTCTACAATTCAAACATACAGCAGATAAAAATTTACAGGGTATTAAAATAATTTATAGATCAGAGGAACCAAAAGCCTGAAGAAATAAATGAGTTTTCAATGCTTTTTTAAACTGGTCCATATTTTGTATTGAACGAAGTTCAATGGGCAAAGAATTCCATAACTCCGGACCTTTGATGTAGAAAATAGATGATCTGCATTCTTCTAAATAAATCTGATGAAATGAAGGCACATTAAGTAGCTGTTTCTGAGATGATCTCAGAGAGCGAGTACTACTACTTATCACTTCTATTGCGCTACAAGGCATACGCAGCGCTGTACACCATACATGAAAAGACAGTCCCTGCTCAAAGAGCTCACAATCTAAATAGGACAGACAGACAGAACAACTAAGAGGTAAGGGAATTAAAGAGGTGGGGATAAAAGGGTACAGGGCAAGTGAGTAGTGGTTAGGAGTCAAAAGCAGCGTTAAAGAGGTGGGCTTTTAGTAACATAGTAGATGACGGCAGAAAAAGACCTGCATGGTCCACCCAGTCTGCCCAACACGATAAACTCACATGTGCCATTTTTTGTGTATACCTTACCTTGATTTGTACCTGTCTTTTTCAGGGCACAGACCGTATAAGTCTGCCCAGCACTATCCCCGCCTCCCAACCACCAGCCCCGCCTCCCACCACCGGCTCTGGCACAGACCGTATAAGTCTGCCCAGCACTATCCCCACCTCCCAACCACCAGCCCTGCCTCCCACCACCGGCTAAGCTTCTGGGGATCCCTTCCTTCTGAGCAGGATTCCTTTATGTTTATCCCACGCATGTTTGAATTCCGTTACCGTTTTCCTCTCCACCACCTCCCGCGGGAGGGCATTCCAAGCATCCATTACTCTCTCTGTGAAAAAATACTTCCTGACATTTTTCTTGAGTCTGCCCCCCTTCAATCTCATTTCATGTCCTCTCGTTCTACCGCCTTCCCCTCTCCGGAAAAGGTTTGTTTGCAGATTAATACCTTTCAAATATTTGAACGTCTGTATCATATCACGCCTGTTTCTCCTTTCCTCCAGGGTATACATGTTCAGGTCAACAAGTCTCTCCTCATACGTCTGCAACGCAAATCCCATTTGTGCAACGCCTGGATCTGAAAACAGCCAAAGATAGGGCTAGACGTACAAGCTCGGGAAGTCTATTCCAGGCGTGAGGTGCAGTGAGATAAAAGGAATTGAGTCTGGAATTAGCAGTAGAGGAGAAGGGGACAGACAAGAGATATTTATCCACAGAACGGAGTACCCGAGGGGGGGGGGGGGGGGCGTAGGGAGAGACAAGAGTGGAGAGGTACTGGGGAGCGGTAGAGTGAATGCACTTATAGGTCAATAAGAGAAGTTTGAATTGAATGCGGAAACGGATAGGTTGATAACGAGTAGGTTGATAACATCTTAGAGTGGCCCTAAGAGTTGGTGAAATATTACCATTCAATATTTTGAAAACTAGCAATAAAATTTTAAATTCAATGCGAAATTTTACAGGGAGCCAATGCAGTGGTTTAAAAATTGGAGTAACATGATCATAACGAGAGCCTCCTTTAATCACTATAGCGTTCTGAACTACTTGTAGCGCCTTCAGCATGTTACCAGTAATCCTCATTAGCAAACCATTACAGTAACCTAACAGTGGACAAACTACAGACTGAACAATTTTACAAAAGTTTGACAGAAACCAGTGATCTAATACACCGTACAATTAGAGCAGCGAGCAGGTCCCTGGAGTAACCTAGTGGTCGGTGCAGTGCACTGTGGAGAAGAGGACCCAGGCCCATATTCCACTCTAACTGGTACACTTGTGGTGCAAAGTTTGAGATCTCCAAAACCCTACTGCACCCACATCTAGGCGACACTTGCAGCCATAAGGGCAATTGTAGAGGTGTATAGTTGGGCATAGTAGGTTTTTGGTGGGTTTTGGAGGGCTCCCCATACAATATAAGGGTGTGATGTTTACTTGGGAGCTTTTATGTGAAGTCCACTGCAGTGCCCCTTAGGGTGCCCCACTGTTCTCCTGGGATGTCTGTGTGGCCAGTCTACTAAGAATGTTGGTTCCTCCTACATCCCAATGGCTTGATTCTGTGTATTTTTCACTTGGGACGATTGGTTTTTTTTAGTAAAAGGCAGGCAAACATTAGAAACAGACTGCCCTTTTTCTAATTCTTTTAGTGGCTGAATATTACTATGAAACATAAATGAGGGCTTGCGTGAGAGTTGCAGGAGCTAGAGGATATTCTATTTAGGGATAGGAGAAGGGGGTGTTCTTGAGACTGTATAAGGCACTGGTCTCATTACTTTTTAAGGAACTCCCTCTATAAAGGAAGGCTTGGGATGAAAGTTTGGATATCTCATTGAGGGATGAAGAGTGGCAGCAGCTATACTGACTCAATTGTTCCTTGATAGTCATATGTAGACAAATGCAACACAAGCAGGTATGCTGGATGTTATCTCACACTTTTTAAGCTATTTAGGATGTGGGTGGTGGGCTTTCCCTTGTGCTGGAGACAATGGAAAAAGCTACCCTCAGTTTTTAAAATACTACATGGTAATGCCCCATCCTATATGCTTAGCCTAACTCATTTATCAACTGGTAGAAGCACTCATTTGTCTTGCAATCAAACATTACTACATTTTGCAAAAGTTGGAAAGATCAAGTCAGAAAAACAACTGCTATCTTCATACAGAACTGTGTAGGTGATTGCAGAATACAAGTACCTTAATGCAATGTAACGTGGTGGGAATGTAGGAAACTGCAAGTTTTTTGGGCATGGATTCAGTGTCAAATTCATCAAATAGTAAGGATTCCCATACCTTGAAGTTTAAGGCTGTGTCTGCGGGGGTGGGGTCTTATGATGCCTCTTGGGCTACACAAGTTCTGCTGATTGAAAAATAAACTTATGCTCTGAAATGGAAATGAACAAGTCTGCACATAGATGGGCTCATTTGAAGAGCTGGGTTTCATTGAGTTGGTTGGTTATGGGGGAGTCTGGAAGATGTGTGGACAAATCATATAGGGGAGTCTTTTACTAAGCTGTGGTAGCGTTTTTAGCTCACGTAGATCTCAGCTGGTGGTAAACGCTGAGATACCCATTACATTCCAATGGGTGTCTCGGCGTTTACCACCAGCTGATTTCTATCGCGGCTTAGTAAAAAAAAAACCTTAATGATTTGAAGCATGGTTGGTTTACTGGTTACTAATGTTGATATTTTACCATATTTATTACATACTTATTGTTAATGACTTGGCTCATATTAAGCAAATTATTTCTGGTAGTGGAAGGCTGGGCAGGTACAGGTATCTGGAGCCAAGAGTGGGGAGACAGGGATACTTTTGTTTTGGTAGGCGTTTACCGCAAGTTAATACAAATAGCACTCAAATTTCTACGTACAAAACTACATGCTATCCTGAGATGCATGTGTAATTAAATTGGCTAATGATCCAATCAGTGCCAATAATTGGGTGCTATCAATCATTGGAATTGGGAACAATTTGGATTTGCGTGTGCATCTTCTAATGCGGTTTTCTGTAAAGATCCACGTGCAAATCTTATAGTGTGCAACTTAAAAGGGGGTGTGGCCATGGGCAGGTCAGGAGCATTCACTAAAGATGCACGCAGTTTTTCTGAATACCGAGGATCTGCGCATAAATTAAACACCAAGATCTGGACCAGGTTTCAGTTGGTGTAAATCGTTGTGCCCAAAGTTCAGTGTGGAAATCGACTTTAAACACCCAAATCAGATGACTGTTTATAGAATAGCGCTCTGAGCACCATTTACTGAATCTAGTCCTTAATGTGGGGAAAAACTTGCCTTATGATCTTAAGATTTTGATGTGTTAATGGGAGGTAACTATGGTCTTGACTTTGAAGTACACATCTATGAAATGTGCCTAGTAGGTTTTTCTTCAAAGGCCAAATATATTATATTCTAGAGGTATACAGCAGCCATAAGCATTTTCAACAGTGCTGCTTCAATACAGATAAAGTATTGTACAGTATGGAGTCAGATACTTCAAGATGGATTAAAAAGCTCACCTGCAGTTATCACACACCAAAAGATCAAAATGGTTACTGAGGTAAGAGTCCATGAATTCTTTACCACATTCTTCACAAATTATGTAATCAAATTCTAACACAGGACCTATTGGAAAAGAAGAAATCAGTTTCACTTTTGTGTTCAAGTAATGAAGTGTTAAGCTGTCAAGCATCCATGAAATACAGAAGTCAACTTACTAAGATAGTAAGCTTGCCACAGATTTGACTTGATTTGCAGCAAAGTAGGAAGGGTTGCAGCTGACCAATATCTTGCTGCTTCCCTATGCATAACTGCTACACTGTTAACATCTTAAAGTGGGGAGTCTGAGATACTAGGAGGTTGCCAATGCAGTAAAAACACCTTCAGGGCTGGAAGCAATTGAGATCAGTAGCATCTCTGACAGCAGTTGAGATTACATAGTCCAGAAAGTTTGGATCAACGGACATTCCCACCACAAATAAAAAATATGTTCACCTTCCCCCGCAACAGTCAGAACATGTTGGAGAAAACAAACGAGTGGGGTATAAATACCATCTATACAGCTTTTTGAGACCTTGTTCAATCAAATTAGATGATATAGAAATTTTAAAAATATTCTCATATAAAATGAACCATTCTTTTTCTGAGATAGAAACTCCCAGATCCCTTTTCCATTTACATATATATAGATGTTTAATAAGAGGTTCCCCCAAAAGTTTCTTTTGTGAAGGGCCAAACAAAAGAATTTCTTCAAAAGGCACTAACTTGCGTTGTAACCACTCACAAAACTGGTGAATAGTGCATGAAATGACATAACTGAACATATATTTTAAAAAGTCTTTAGCGAGGGGAGAGAATACTGTGACTGTAATTGCTGAAAATATTTGAGTATTCCCCCATCAAATAAATCTCCTACATAGCGTATACCAGATTTCTCCCATGGTCCCAGAAAATTTTCATCCCATTGTGGAGCAAACATAAGCAGCAAACATATGGGGGACACTACTGATAACCTTTTGTGACCCATTATGCTTCCCCTTACTCGTGCTATAAGAGATCTGCGATGCCCCAGGTATGGACAAGCTCCCCATAATTGTAGATAACATATTTTATGTTCCCATATTAAATTAGCCCATTGATTAAGTGGTAGAATATGTCTGAATTCTTACCTAAGCTTTAGGCACCATATCGTGTCATTCTACCCTCAACTGGGCAGCAAAGTAATAGCTTGAAAAATCAGGCACCCCTAGGCCTCTCGTCTATTATGTTGCAATACTCGCCTAGCAATTCTAGGTGGGCGTTGTTTCAAACTATAACCATTTTCTTTTGCAAAAATTTAAATCGAGAGGTAGGAAAGTCTATTGGGAGAGTCTGAGAGTAATAGCATCATTTTACAAACCGCTACATGACCTAGCCATATATAATGAAGCCCGTGCCACCAGTTCAATGTGGAGGCGGGCTCTGGAAGCAGTCTGCCATAGTTTAGTTTGTAAAGTAAATTTAAATCTGCAGGAATCCTTGCTCCAAAGTGCTGAATATGACAGTTCGCCCAGCCAAAAGGTAGAGTATTTTTGAGCATTAAGACTATATCTGACTCTAAAGAAACATTAAGTAACTCGGATTTTGAGGCATTCATTTTAAAGCCTGAAAGGGACATGTAGACCTGCAACGCCTGGAGGGACAGATGAAGTAGGGTTTCCCGATGTTTACAAAATATCATCAGCATTTAAAGTGACTTTAAATTCCTCATTTGCTAGGCCAATCCTCTGAATGCACTGATGTTTACGGATTGTTTGCGCTAGCGGCTCAACAACTAGGGCAAAAAGAAGTGTGGACAGGGGACACCCTTGATGTGTTCCCCTGAACAACCTAAATTGGTTTGAATAGACTCCATTTACCTGTATTCTTGCTGTAGGAGAGGAATATAGATCTGATATCCATTGTCGAAAGTTTGGGCCCACACCAAAATGAATTAATGTCTACATCATAAATTCCCATTCAACCTGATCAAATGCTTTTTCAGCATCGATGGTGAGAAGAGTCATGGGGGTTGTTTTTTCTTTAGAAAACCATATTAAATCTAGAGTACGTCTCACATTATCCCCAGTGGATCTTCTTCCACTATAGACTTGATCACTCCAATAAGCCTATTTGCTAAAACCTTAGCTAGGATTTTAATATCTAAATTAAAAAAGGAATATGGGGCAGTAAGATCCACAGGTAGTGGGATCTTTCCCCAGTTTAGGAATTACCATAACTCCTGCTATAGTATGTATTGGGGCAGTTGATCCCCCATCCTCACAGATTGCCAACTTCTTTCACTTGAAACTAAGACCTCCAAGTGAAATCTCTGTCCACTTCTAACCTCTCAATATCCAAGACATGAGGGCTAGGGGTTGGAGACTGGGATGCAGAGACACCTCATTCAGAGCGATAAGGGTTGGAAAGCAGTCCAGCCTCCATAGGTCTTTGGAGACTAGCTCTGGAAGTAGTGGGAACCATCAGAATCACAGTTCCTTGAGCCTGCTCGAGTTTTAGAAGATTTCTCATGATCAGAAGTGTTGAAGAATACATGTACAGAAAGACCTCTTCCCCAACCAAGGAGAAAAGTATCTGGGGTTAGTCTGCCAAGTAACCTTGGTCTGGAGCACTGAGGGACTTTATTATTGAGGCTAGTAGCAAAATGGTCTATTGAGGAGGTGCCCCACTTTCAAAAGATCTGTCATGCAACCCCCATGTTTAGAGACTGTTTGTGAGTTACATGACCCGAATCTGTCTGTCAGACAGTTGTTCCCCCCACCCCCAGGTATGTGACCCTGAGCACCATTCTGTGCAAGATGGCCCATTTCCATAGTCTGACTGCTTCATGACACAGGAGATATGATACTGTGCCTCCCTGCTTCTTGGCATAGTACATTGCAAACTGACCCTCTGTTTGGATCAGAATATGATGATTCGCTAGCCAATCAGGAGTGGAGGAGTGGCCTAGTGGTTAGAGTGGTGGACTTTGGTCCTGGGGAACTGGGTTCGATTCCCACTGCAGGCACAGGCAGCTCCTTGTGACTCTGGGCAAGTCACTTAACCCTCCATTGCCCCAGGTACAAATAAGTACCTAAGCCGCATTGAGCCTGCCATGAGTGGGAAAGCGCGGGGTACAAATTAAAAAAAAAAATCTTTGAAAGCTTTTAGAGCATTCCAAATAGCTCTTAGCTCTAGGAGATTTATTTGGTGTTGCTTCTCCTAAGCAGACCACAGAGCTTAGGTATGGAGCCAATGCACATGAGCCTTCCAGCCCAGGTCAGATGCAACCATCGTATTTGTTTTTTTTGGGTAGAGGAATTTGGAATGTCACTCCTCTTTCCAAACTGGTATGAAACAGCCAAAAAAAAAGAGACTACATCATAACTGTGATAATGTCATCCCAGAAATTCCCATTGGCCTGTCCATTTGGAAGCTAGGGTTCACTGAGCTTGCCTCAAATTGATGTGTGCCATGAGAGTGACAAGAACCTTGGAAGCCATTTGCACAGAAATGCCAACACCTGCCGAGCTGAGACCTGCTGACTCAGTTGCACCTCCTGAACCCCACCAAGGTGAGGGTATCTATCATCTGCAGAGGGAGGAATGCTCTTGCTTGAATTATGCCTAGCTCAACTCCAAAACAAACTCCAATTTCTGGGACTGGTGCAGGTGGGACTTGGACTAGGGCTCATCGTAAGTGATTTTGCGCATTCATTCTTTTGTATCTTCCTCTGATGTACTCTTGACCAGCCAATCAACTAGATAGGGAAACACTTACAACCCCAATCTGCACAGAGAAGCTGAGACTACTGCTAGACATTCTTTGAAGACCCTAGGTGCTGATATGAGGTTAAATGGAGGCACATGGTACTGGTGTTTCTCTACACAGAATCTCAGATACCTGGGATGTATTTGTATGTAGATGTGGGCATTCTTTAAGTCAGAGAGCATAACCAATTTCCATTCTGAATCATGGACAGTAGGCTACGCAGTGAAACCACACAAAAGTTTGTTTTGCTAGATACTTGTTCAGGGCCCTTAGGTCTAGGATGGGGCAAAATCTCCCCTGTTTGGTGATCAGGAAGTACTTAGTCCTTTTTCAGTCCCCCAAAGCTTCATACCAGATTTTATCACGCAATGCCCCATACAATCCTGGCATGGACCCTGAAAGAAACCTGAAGATATGTAGAAAATATCCAATCTAGAAGATCGGTTTTTGGAATCCAGTGACTGCATGACCCAAGGAAGAGAAAGAGTCCAACTCTATTTTTCCTAAGGTCATTTTTCTCTTGGTAGAATGGGTTCAACCACATTGGCCTGTAAAAGGGAAGAGAGGGTTCCTTTAAAACCATGTCCTGATGCTGAGAGCTTAAAATGGATTCTCTTGGTGGCCAATCATCTTTACAAATGAAGTGTGTAACCTGTTCAGACTATTTACAAGGGGGTCACCTTTTCTTGAAAAAAAATTCAGTCTCTCTCCTACTGGAAGGTCATCCAAAACAGACACTTGAATTACAGCTAGGCTCTCTTGGATCCAGTCAATAACTTGCCCCTTTTTGACCGGGAGCTGGTTGGAATTTTTGGACCCTCTGCTGCCATGGGCGGGAGCGAGATCCCTGATTTGTTTTGGGAGGTTAAGAGGGGGGAGGATACCTACGCCTTTGAGAGTAGCAGATGTTCCATTGCCCTCCACCAAAATGCTTCCTGGATGAGAAGGCTGAGCTAGAAATGGGCTGGAGTGTGACTTGTTGGTTTTAGAATGTTTTTTATTATGAGGTCCGTTGTCTTCTTCACCTTTTCACCAAAAAGATTTTCTCTCTGGAACAGAACGTCCACCAGCTTCTCCTGAACTGATAGTTTGAGGTCTGATTTTCATCCTCTGGATTATAACATGTTTGATATTTAACTCTATTTTTTCATTCTGTTACTACTATTACTTTCTCAACTGTGTAAGCCACATAGAACTAGATTTAATATCTGTATGTTTGTGGGATATAAGTTTAATAAAATGAAATGACAAGAAATAGTGGAGGCCCTGGACGCTGTATTGAAAGCATCATGGGATGTATCTTTCACACTCCTGCACTTTGGCTAGTGGTTGATGGAGCTCCTCAGCCTTTTCCTGGGGAAGACCGTCCACGAATTCTGCAACACTGTGCACAACATTCCACAAATGCATGCTCATTAACAGTTGGTACGAAGCTATACAGCAAACAAGCCTCCTTTTGGGTGGGTTATCATACTGAAGAATGTCCAGTGTCTCAGCCCTGGGGTAATCCTAAGTGTCCAAATCAAGCGGGCAGACTTAGCCATCTCCCTGACAAAGTAAAAGAGAGAAGAGCTCTTTTTATATGCAGAAAAGGGGTCTGAAGGAAGATCAAGGGGCCCCTCTTCTGACAGGACCTCTGGTGCCTCATTAGACACCAAAAATGGTCTGAATCCGACTCATAGAATTACTCCCCCAGAGATGTCCACGCTTCTGCCTGCCTCAAATGACTGACACTGTGGTCAGGCCTGGGATGGGACGTCAAGGTACCGGGGACCCCTTGATGCTGTGAGGAGGCTTTCTCCCTGAGAGACTGGAGATTAACACCAGTTCAGTGCACACTGGCTCTGATATCCTTTGAGGCCTCGGTGTTGATGTGCTTCCTGCAGGTATTGCATGGGTCTCCAGAATAGACTAGACTGCCTGAGATGCCAGCACCGATGATCTCAATGACACAGCCTTTTGCCAAGCAAGCAGGCACTCCATCTGCTCCTGGAGCATAGTCCTGAGCCACTCGAGGGCGGCTATCGATGAAGACTGGGGGTCAGCTGGAGTGGTCACATCCTTTGAAGGTATCTGGGGAGTCTCAGTTACCTGGTCTTGGCTCAATGGAGGCTGTTGTACCTTATCTGTTCCCAGGAGGGTGAGAAGCCCTCATGTGGGGGGTGCTTCAAGGATATGTGACATTGATGCCTTGGTGCTTGACACTGTGCTTCAAGGGGGATCGATGTGTGAGGCAGAGGACAACAAGCATCAATATCGCATTAGAGTCCTACAGAATTGAGGATGATGATGAATCCTTTCTCATCTGTGGGAGGGGATCAGAGGATGTCCAATCCTGACAACTGCTACTGATGCTTAATGTCAATGAAGACGGAGGCCCTCTTTATCTTGATACATTCCCAGTGTCTGATGCAGCTCTCAGAGCCATAGAGACCATTGCCTCTGATGCCGACATTTGTAGACCAGACATCTCAGTGCCAAAAAATTATTTTGCAATGCTTCTCATGACCTTTGATGCCTCTCCCTGACGTCTGAAAATGAATAAAACGAAGGCCAAACTGGTACAAATGCATGGTAAGATGCTTCCAAACCTTCCAGATAGGACACTGGGAAGTGTTCCCATGCCAGGCTCCGTCAGATATCGTCTCCTATAAGTAAGAATATTTTATCTTGCTTGTCCTCGGAGAATAGTATTGTTTAGTCCCACAAAGCTTCATACCAGATTTTATCATGAAATGCCCCATACAATCCTGGCAGGGGCCCTGAAGGAAACCAGACGACGTGGAAAATATCCAATCCATAAGATCAGTTTCTGGACTGAATAACCCAAGAATGAGACAGAATCCAACTCTTTTCTATAAAATTTTTTTGTAAATTTCAGATCATCTTTCCTGTTGTATTACGAAAATAAACACAGAAAAGTATTTTTCCCAACAAAATATCTGTCTGCTGTTGACCAAACTTATCCCCCTTTTACAAAGCCACGCTAGCGGCTGCTGGTACAGTAATGCCGTCAAATGGGCTGTGTCGGCATGACTGTGCGGCTTTGTAAAAGGGGGGGGGGGGTTAGCTAGGGGGGTAACAACTGTGATTAAGTGAATTTGCTATTGTTCACAGAAAGCAAATTTGCTTACCTTTAACAGGTGTTCTTGTAAGACAGCAGTTTACTACTCATACAAACCAAACAAAATCCTATAGCTCTCCGTTATTCTATTTTACAAAGATGTCTGTCACAAGAATCAAAATATATTTTCACTGTCAGTCTAAATCCCTCCCCAGGTTAAAAAATAAATTATAAAATCAACGTTGAGCAAGCACATTTGTTCATCGTCTGATCCATGCAGTGAATTTTCATCATTTTGACTTTAAATCCAGTCCCGACATAACATCTCCCCATTACAGCGCTAGGCATGTCAGCTGTGCATGAAATCAAGCATTTTCTGTTGCAGACTCTGTCATATAGTTTACCTGGCTGCTCCACAAGTTTTTCAATCTGATGCTCATTTTTTTCCTCCTCTTCCAAGAAAAAGCCACCCCCTGTATCTATAACCTTTGGTGGGGCTTTAGAATTAATAATTCCTGAAAATGGAAAAATCAAAAAAAGAGTTTTAATGTTTGGGGATGAAAATTAACAAATATTATTCTGAAATCAACAATCAGGTATTCGAGAAATGACCTCAAACATACTATACTCAGAGGCTGGTTTACAAATTTCTCTTCTCCAGAGATGACATTTTAGTAATGTACCTGAAGTTGAATGTTAGAATTTGGTTAGTTCGCGCATCCACAGTACTTACCACAAAAGCAAAACATATGTGCAGCTTTTGCACTTTGCAAACTCTGCTGGCTTTTTGAAGTTTGCATTTTTGTTTTGAAAAATTACCCCCAACTTCCTACTTGGTATGCATAATTTTTCTGAAGTAAAATATGCATACATTTGTGACAACTCAAAAGTATGCATGTAATTGCAAACCATACCCAAACTCTGTTCTTGTCAATATCTCACTGACCTTGAGTAAAATTATACATACAGAAACTGCCAGCATTAATTTTCCAGGAGCAACTGTTTAACAATCCATTTCTATATATAAATTATAGGGCAGTATGTTGATTAAAATTTTTAATCATATGATTAAAGGCGGGACATAGCCAGCCGTCCATGGAAGGGGGGGGGGGCAGCACACATTTCCTCTCCCTCCCACCCGCCCATTATTTATTTAAAAAAACTTATATACCACCTATAACTAGGTCGTTTCCATAAAGACATTCATAATCAGCTACAAATACAAAAACATTACTCAGCATCAAACAGCAGACTCCTGTATAATTACCAAAACGCAGAAACAAACAGTTTTGTTTTCAAAAGTTTTTTAAACTGCTTAAGGTTGGAGCATCGCCAAAGCTGGCCAGATAGTTCATTCCACAAGGAGATTCCGCTACGAGAATGGTATGGGATTTGCGTTCCAAGACGTATGAAGAGAGACTTGCTGACCTGAACATGTATACCCTGGAGGAAAGGAGGAACAGGGGTGATATGATACAGATGTTCAAATATTTGAAGATGGGAAGGCGGTAGAACGAGAGGACATGAAATAAGATTGAAGGGGGGCAGACTCAGGAAAGATGTCAGGAAGTATTTTTTCACAGAGAGGGTGGTAGACGCTTGGAATGCCCTCCCGCGGGAGGTGGTGGAGATGAAAACGGTAACGGAATTCAAACATGCGTGGGATATGCATAAAGGAATCCTGTGCAGTAGGATTGGATCCTCAGCAGCTTAGCCGAAATTGGGTGGTGGAGCAGGTGGGGGAAGAGGGGTTGGTGGTTGGGAGGTGAGGATAGTGGAGGGCAGACTTATACGGTCTGTGCCAGAGCCGGTGATGGGAGGCGGGACTGGTGGTTGGGAGGCGGGAAATACTGCTGGGCAGACTTGTACGGTCTATGCCCTGAAAAAGGCAGGTATAAATCAAGGTAAGGATACACATGAGTTTATCTTGTTGGGCAGACTGGATGGACTGTGCAGGTCTTTTTCTGCTGTCATCTACTATGTTACTATGTATGTATTCCAGCTGACACAAAAGTCGACGTTCTTGTATCAACATATCTCAATTGCATTACTGCATCAACAGAAATACGCATAGTAGATTCTGATCTTAACGTAGGTCTGGGATGGTACACCTGCAGTGCTTGCTTCAGATAAAACGGAGCAGAGGCAAACAATGCCTGATAAACAATTGTCAACACCATAAAATTAATCTGTCACTGGAAGCCAGTATAGTTCCTTAAGAGCAAGTGTCACATGTGAAAATCTTGATAAACCAGTGTGTTTTTTCTAGCAAAAAAAAGGTGCCGGTACTCAAATGCTAGGCCACCCTTCAGGGGTGGGGTGATCACTGAGGGATCCACTCCACAATAGCCAGGCCCCCTGCAACCAGTCACAGAATCTATGACAAGGCAGAATTGGTGTGTAGAGCCTCAGCTCTTTCATTAAAACTTGGGGTCCATATGTCAATTTTAGCAGACAATGGAAAAGGTGCCGGTACTCAGTACCCCCTCAAAAAAAGCTCCGAGATAAACTCACAATTGTTCTCACAGCAGCATTCTGGACTATTTGCAATGCCTTAACTCCTAATATCATATCTTTGCTGGGAGGAGAGAGGGGGTGCCGAATCCCCACCAAAGAAACCCACTGCTAAAGCGGCTCCCCCCTTCCTCTTTGTGCTGCCTCAGGAGTGAGGAAGTCTGGACCCATTCTCTCTTTTTCTCATGTGCCCCCTGTGCCTTCACCCATTCTAATGTGCGGTGCCTAATCTCCCCTCCCACAGTTCTTCCCTCCCCCACCCACCTGGCCAGTCAGGCATCTTTCCCTCTCCTCCCGAACTGCTAGCAGTTCTTTCTCCCCTCCCTAGTTACCCTTTTTTTTTTTCAGTAAATCTTTGCCCTGCAGCGGTATTGAAACGCTGCCTCGGCCTGCATCGGGCCATTCCTTCTGACCTGTCCCACCCCCTTCTGAAAACAGGAAGCTGCATCAGAAGGGGGCAGGACAGGTCAGAGGCCTGATGCAGGCTGAGGCAGCATTTTAATACCACTGCATGACGAAGATTTACTGGATGGGGAGGGGAGAGTGAGCTGCCGGTAGTTTAGTAGGGGAGGGAGAGATGATGGACTGACCGTGCATACATGTGTGCGGGCTAGCAGAGGAAGGAGGGAAGTTAATCATTAATCACATTAAAAGTTTTAAATCGCAATTAATGAGTTAATTGCAGCATTAATCTTGATTAAAATGCAGCCCTAGTAAATTATGATTTGAAAACTGCACTCCATAACTGAACTACACAATTTCTATGAATCACATTGAGGCTTATTTTCAAAGCACTTAGCCTCCCAAAGTTCCATAGAAACCTATGGAACTTAGCCTCCCAAAGTGCTTTGAAAATATGCCTCATTGTGATCTTTGGCAAGTCACTTAACTCTCCACTGCCTTAGGAACAATTTTACACTGTCTTCCCAATGTACACTGCTTCAATAGTTTTTAGACTTGCAGTAGATATATAATCTACTATAATAAAACTCACCCTCAACGTTCTGAGGACACTGACGTCAGTGAAGCCAAGCCCTGACTTCCTTCAAAAAGGTTAGAAGGTTCGTGGTGGTGAAGCCACCAAAATAGCTCCGGGCCCCACCCTCGAGGGCGGAGCAATGGCAGAACAACGAAAGGGGTTGACAGGGAGGGAGGGAGGCGGGGTGGAAATCGAGCCCCGTTGGGGGCGGAGCAATGGCAGAACAACGAAGGGGTTGGCCAGGGAGGGAGGGGGGTGGCGACAAAAACCTTGCTAGCGCCCGTTTCATTTGCTCTGAAACAGGCCTCTTTTACTAGTAAAAAATAAATCTTAACCTAAAAAAATGATTTATAATAAAACTGAAGACCATTAAGGGGGTCTTTAACAAAGATGTGATAGTGTCTTTTGTGTGACACTGTAGATGCTAAAAATGCTAGCACCTTTGTAAAAGGGGGCCTAAATGAATAAATAGTATTCACATAAATCCACAAGAATATTTTTAAAACCAGACCCACCAGCTGACATGAGATTCACAAGTCTCAGAAACAAGAGTCTTGTTATACTTTTGTTTAAATTACTGAAATTCCAGAAACAACATGCATGCTTGTTTTAGCAGTATTTGTAGCAACTTGATTTGTAATTTGAACTTCTTACTCTGCTTCACGTTTGTTTTAATGGTTTAAGCGGTGATAGTACTGCTTATGAAAATTAGTCTAGAATAACAAGCACAAGTTCACCAACACTTACAAAAAATACTGAATTAAATTTACTAAGCTTTATCCCACAGACAGATAAAGGGTGGAAAGCTTTCGCAAGCAGGCCCTTTGTTAGACAATGCACTTGCTCAAAATTAACAGGAAAGCTCATTGCCTGAGCCCACTGCATCTTATTATGCATTCAGCACTTTTTGGAGTGCTGTGGTAGCAAGGAGGTTTGATTGAGAACAGGAGACGGCATGACGTCAAAAAGTTGAAACCATTAGGTTAGTCTGTGTTGCCCCTTCCCCGCGCAGCCGTCGTTCTGCGTCCACTCAAAGCAAACAAACTTATGAGCTGCTGCATCCACGTTGTTTTCTTTCTTGTTGGTAGCATTTTTACTTAGTCACTTATATTTTCAAACATGCCCGCCTTTGCAGCATACGGCTGTACACAGAGGAAGCACAATAACAGAATAACTTTTCATAGGTAGAGTAGTACATTTGTTATAAATCATAATCAGTGTATCATTTATAGGGGCTGGTTATAGAGATTCCCTAGAATGTGTTGTATTCATGCATTTTTTTTCTCCTGATAAAGCACCACTAAAACAGACATCATGTTATGAAAATCAGGTGCTTAACATTTAGGGCCCTGTTTACTAAACTACGCTGTAGGCGAACTAACATTTTTAGTGCATGCCACCTCTAGAGACACCCCTAGGAATATATGGGTGTCTCTAGCATTAGCACATGCTACATTTTAGGGCATGCTAAAAATGCTAGCGCGCCTTAGTAAACAGGGCCTCTTGAGTTTCTTCTTTACTTATGACATTTATATCCTACATCAAACATTAATTAGGTTAAAACCTGGGAGCATTTAAAATCTTTTTTTTTCCTGTGCTTAGATCTAAAGAGAAATATGGTTTGTGGGAACTTGCTTCTTTTGTTTTGTGGAATGCAGTGGTATATTATAAAAATTCAACATATAATATTTGCTCAATATGTTAGAAATATTTTGTTCAGCACCAAAAGTATATATCAATTTTTAATAAATGGCCTCATAAACCAAGGGTACCAAACAATAATAGGACATCCCCTTAAACGGCTATCATCATTGGCCCCACCACCAACCAAACCAACCACAGAGAAAAACTCTCCTAACAAGCTGAGAGAAAAGTCTGTGGTGAAAGGTCGGTAGGGAAAACAAAATATTTTACTTTAGTGAAAAAACAAAATCCAACAAAATTTTCTTCAATTAAAAATAGAAAGATAAGAAGTAGAAAATATCCATATGTATAACAAAGCACGAGATCCGGAAATGAAAAGCACTTCACTTTAACTGAATCTCTTCAGGTCATATCCAGTGTCTTTGCTTAATTTCATTTATAACCTCCGGTAACCTCAATGCAATCGGTCATTCTATCAGCATCATGGATTCAATTGTCCCAATTCTTCATTTCTCGACAGGAATAGAGCTGAAACTGTTTCGCCACTTCATCAGGAGAAAGAGTAAAAGAAGTCAAAACAACATATATTCCTTCTTATCAATAGCGAACAATGGCCCAAAATGGTGTATAAGTATATATAAGACGCCATCAGAGGTAGCTCCACCTTACTTAATCCACGTCACATCCAATGAGATCACACTCTTAGTCAATCAATAAAAAGCTTCCCATCCCATTGGTCCATTCAGACCAAAAGGGCATACTGTTTTTAAACGATAGATCCAATGTTGTTCTTTTTGATGAACAACTCTAGATACATCACCATGCCGCCCATTGTTGATCAGCTGTTCAATTACTATACAACTCAACTGATTAAAGCCATGTTGTTTATCAACACAATGTTTTGCCAATGGCATATGCAGTTTTTCAACTTGTATTCCATGTTTATGTTCACTCAAACGGCCTTTTAACATTCTTTTAGTTTGTCCTATATATCTGAGTCCGCAAGGACATGCGATCATATAAACAACTGCTTTAGAGGTACAATCTGTCTGCCCTTTTAACTGAATCCATTTATTATTAACCGGATCCCAGATCTTATCATTCTCTTCCATAATATTACACATAATACACTTATTACATTTCCTATGACCCGGGGTGGAAACTTGTCTATTCGTCCACATGTCAGGATGACATAGTAGATCCGCTAAATTAGCAAGTCTTGAATAAGAGACCATGCGTTTCTTATCAGCAAAAATGTTATGAGCTGACAGAATGTTCCAGTGTTTATGAATAATATTGGAAACTTTCGGCGAGAAAGAAGTATATTGCAATATGCAAGGGGTATTTTGTTTTACCTCTTTATGATGTTTCGGTTCCAATTCTCTATGATTAAATAATGCACACTTAAAAGCATGTTTCTCGGTTTTTTTTTTTAAGATACCCTCTTTCACGTAACTTATCTTTTAACTGAGTAGCTGATCTTTTGTATTTCTCAGAAGAGTCACAAATACGTCGGTAACGCAGAAACTGTGCAAACGGAAGATTATTACGAATATGTATTGGATGCATACTATCATATTTAAGCAGTGAATTACAGTCAGTAGGTTTTGTAAAAATATCCGATTCGAATCTACCATCAGTTTTCATAATTTTCACATCTAAAAAAATGGATGACCGATGTATGAGCTTCATATTGAAATCTAATAGTCGGATGGCAAGCATTCAATTCTTGGATAAATTCTTCTAACAATACCATATCAGCATCCCAGATCATAAAAACATCGTCAATATAGCGCCACCAACAGGATGCATGTTGAAACAAAGGTAATTTATAGATCCTATGTTCTTCCAAAAATTCCATTATCAAATTTGCAACAGCTGGGGCAAACGCTGATAGAATGACCGATTGCATTGAGGTTACCGGAGGTTATAAATGAAATTAAGCAAAGACACTGGATATGACCTGAAGAGATTCAGTTAAAGTTAAGTGCTTTTCATTTCCGGATCTCGTGCTTTGTTATACATATGGATATTTTCTACTTCTTATCTTTCTATTTTTAATTGAAGAAAATTTTGTTGGATTTTGTTTTTTGCACTAAAATATTTTGTTTTCCCTACCGACCTTTCACCACAGACTTTTCTCTCAGCTTGTTAGGAGAGTTTTTTCTCTGTGGTTGGTGGTTGATGGTGGGGCCAATGATGATAGCCATTTAAGGGGATGTCCTATTATTGTTTGGTACCCTTGGTTTATGAGGCCATTTATTAAAAATTGATATATACTTTTGGTGCTGAACAAAATATTTCTAACATATTGAGCAAATATTATATGTTGAGTTTCTATTTTTATATTTGCTGATGCAGTTTTAAATTTTTGATTTTTGATATTATAAAAATGCAATTAATATTGTTTATTACCACTATTTATAACAGCGATATTAAATAAGGTATAGATGCATCCTTGGAATAATGAAGGCTAAGGGAAAGCATCAATAAAAGAGTTGGAGCTGAATGACAGGAACAAATCTGGTGGAGTGGAAATGAGTCAGCATGAGTTCAGCAAACAAAATCTACATAAGTATTGCCATACTGGGACAGACCAAAGGCCCATCAAGCCCAGAATCCTGTTTCCAACAGTGGCCAATCCAGGTCACATATACCTGGCAAGATCCCTAAAACATTTTATACTGCTTATCCCAGAAATAGTGGATTTTCCCCAAGTCCAATTTAATAATGGACTATAGACTTTTCCTTTAGGAAGCCGCCCAGACCCTTTTTAAACCCTTCCAAGCTAACCGCCTTTAACACATTCTCTAGCAACGAATTCCAGAGTTTAATTACACGTTGAATGACGAAACATTTTCTCCGATTCGTTTAGCTTCATCGCATGCCCCCTAGTCCTAGTATTTTTGGAAAGCGTAGACGCTTCACGTCTACCCGTTCAACTCCACTCATTATTTTATAGACCTCTATCATATCTCCCCTCAGCCGCCTTTTCTCCAAGCTGAAGAGCCCTAGATGCTTTAAGGGAAGTCATCCCACTCCCTTTATCATTTTCATTGCCCTTCTCTGCACCTTTTCTAATTCCACTATATTTTTTAAAGATGCGGCGACCAGAATTGAACACATTATTCGAGGTGCAGTTGCACCATGGAGCGACACAAACGCATTATAATGTCCTCATTTTTATTTTCCATTCCTTTCCTAATAATACCTAACATTCTATTTGTTTTCTTAGCCGCAGCAGCACACTGAGCAGAAGGTTTCAACGTATCATCAATGACACCTAGATCCTTTTCTTGGTCTGTGACTCCTAATGTGGAACCTTGCATGACGTAGCTATAATTCGGATTCCTGTTTCCCACATGCATCACTTTGTACTTGCTCACATTAAATGTCATCTGACATTTAGACGCCTAGTCTCCCAGTCTCGTAAGGTTCTCTTGTAATTTTTCACAATCCTCCCGCGATTTAACGACTTTGAATAGCTTTGTGTCGTCAGCAAATTTAATTACCTCACTAGTTACTCCCATCTCTAGGTCTTTTATAAATGTTATGGTATAAGCCAATTGTCAGAATTATTTTATCAATATAAAAATGCAGCTTTTAAAAGATGTATTGAAACTGCATTTCAATACCTTCTTTCCCCTTTTCCTTGGGAATTTCTGGTAGCAGGGCTAGTCAATTACAAACACTTAACAGAGACAAAAGCTGGCTGGGAGGGTCACCAAAACATCTCTAGAGAACAAAAAACTGGAGCAGAAACTCCTATGACTCAAATAACAAAAGAAACTCCACTTATCACAGCAGACTGAAACCCTCAAGCTATAGAAAAGCCATTTGCCAGCAAATATCCAGGAAACATGTGACCATGCTTCCCTGCAAACTTCAATACCCAAGATCCCCTGCAAACTACAACTCAGGGAACATTATAAAAAGCCTGGAAACAGCCCAGCTCTCTCTTGGAACCTGCCTCCTCTTGGGACCTGCTGCTCTCTTTGGGGTCTGCTGATGCCTTGCTCCTGACCATGTGCTCATCAATCAGCTGGACCACAGCATGCTTGTAACAAGGACTGTAAGTTAACCTACCTGCTACTTTGTTCTATTTTATGCACAAATTCTCTGTTCTAAGATCCTTTTAAAAACCTCTCTCTCGTGTGCAATTGTTTTTTTAAAATAAACCTTTTCTGAAGCTAAAAGTATAGTCTCTTTGTGCTCTGAGTACATGCTTTCAAATCTTGCAGTACAGAATACCACATTTCAACAGAGATATATACTTAATTTAATTTATTGCAATTATCACCTTTGGTGATTGGTGGAGAAATTAATATCCTAAAACTTATAAACACAGCACCTGCTCTTAAATTATAAACAGTAGCGAGTGCTCTAGAGCTCTTTTCCCCAAGTAAATCATTTCTTGTAACATAAATATGTTAAAAAGCAGCAGTCCCAGCACAGACCCCTGGGGAACCCCACTAACCACCCTTTTCCATTGAGAATACTGACCATTTAACCCTACTCTAGGCTTAATACTATTAGCTGGTTGATATTCAGCAGAAGTTAACCAAGTCAATTTCACGCTTTCTAATAGGATTTGATAACACCATTTTCTCAGTTATTACCCAAATGCGAAAACAGTTACAATGCTAATTATACAACCGTGTCTGCCTCTGATGGTAGTTAGGGTAACTCATACAATAATAGCCACAGTTCACCGTTTGGTAATTGTTATATGTTTTTTGCTTAGGTTTTCACCAGAGCCCTTTCTTTGACAGTGTTGGGTTTCTGCTATTCAACGTAAAAATGTTGTCCTTTCCCGAACTGCAGTTTTGTGTCGAAAGCATTTCAGGGAAGAGAACTTTGACAGAAGCAGCTTGGTAGTTATTCATTGTGTAAAGGTGCTGTGTCAAGCATATTTGATGCTTTTCCATCTTATCTTCAAACAGTCAAAAAGACCTGAAAACCTCCAAAGTCATGCTCATCTAATACACCACCCAAACACTTGCCACTTCCTGAACCTGCCACTATACAGACAGTTCTGTTAAATAATCCAGATACACCCCAATTATAATATACCACCCATACCAAATCCTGATAACAAAATACAGTTGCCACTTCCTGAACCTGCTACTACAAAGACAGTTCAGTTCAAGAATCCAGATATGTCCCAATCATCTAATACAGCACCCATACTAAATCCTGATAAAGAAACATGCCACTATTGACACTGGCTTGTGAGATAATCCAGATACACCACGAAAGAAAGCTTGAAATGGAAACTTGAACATGCAGAAACAGAACTTTCTTCAGCACGTAAGAAAATTAAATTACTGCTACAGGCCAAACGTCGGTCACTGAAGAAAGCAGCTCATTTCACTGCAGTCATATCTGATCTTAAGAAGCATAATATGCTTTCCAGTGATAGTCTACAAATCCTTGAAAAATGTGGTGGCAGCATTGGAAATTTGCTTAAACGACAGACTGCGGAGATTTTATTATGCAGGCAAACAATACACCGCCAAAATACAAAATAGCAAGCAGCACAGAATTAGCCACCAAGTTCATGCAAATCTAATTATTTTCAGCTGAAATTAAATCTGTTGGCTATGTGAATTTTCCAACAATCTTTCATTATTGCTACTAAGTATTGCATATTTAGGGCATATGTCTTAAACATAGATTGTTTAAATGAATTTATCTAGACCTTACATGCACTGCTAAACCCAAAGGCAAAATTTAAGGGTGGTTGAACAATTTGGTATAAACAGTGTTGTTTATTACTTTACTTGTTTTGTAATGCTTGGGTCCTACTGATCTGTGCATCTGTTGTGTCATTTTGGTGAGTGGAAACAGTCGGGTGGGCTTACAGGAAAGGTTCTTGGGGTATGTTCTATGTTGGATGGTTCACTTTTTTCTTGTTCTGTATGAAGCTTATCAACCAATATGTTGTGCTTTGCATAAAGATGATTAAAACATTAAAAAAAAAGTTTTGGATGTTACTGAATTCTATACTCTGTCTCACTGTATTTCCAGTTTTGGCACAGTATAAGTCATCACAAGGACAAAATATAAGAAAACAAACAGATTGTATTAGAGGCTTATAGACCATTTAGTTATTTTAAACAAATGAGAGATCTGCATGAAACAAAATATATTTTTATTTTGATTTATGAAAACCACTTGTTCCTGAAACATACTCAAAATAGAATAATCCATTTGTACAAAAGAGATGAGGTGAAGATGTGATTCCATGTGCCCCAATGAAAGGAGAGTTTAATTTTACTTCCAATCTTTATAACACTTGGCTTCCCAAGGCAGATTACAACAGTTAAGATGAACCCATCAGTACATAGGATATCCTCACTGAAATTTGGCCATGTAGTACTGTACTGTATAGAACAGTGTAGACAAATGAGCACAAAATACGGTCTTTATTAGTGATGTTTTCACCCGCTACAATCATTTTTGAAGCTGTTCTAGTGATATTTAGTTTTGATTTTGTGATATTTATATCTACATATGGGAACCTTTCAGATAAACCAAAAAAGCTTTTGTCCTCCACCTTTTAAGACACTGCCTATCCAACTGAAACAGCTTTTGACTTTTTAGATGGACCACGCATAGGCAGTCCGTTACTTCTAATAATCTTTTACTATTGCTCAGTGGCGTAGCCAAGGGTGGACTTTGAGCTCAGGCCCACCAGTCGCAGCACACCTATGATGTGGCCAGCAGGGATTCCCAAACTGAAAACTCCCAACAACCGTCCCTCCTGCATACCTTATAAATAGCAGATCTTGGCCTGCAGGAAGCAGAGACCGATACATACTGCTCGCACCGGCCCCACAGCCTTCCCGCTGCCGTATTCCTGCCTATGCGGTAACAGGAAGCTGCATCAGTGGGAAGGATGTGGGGCCTATATGAGTAGTGTGTATTAGTTGCTCCTCACTGAAAATCTGAAATTTAAAAGGTGTGCAGGAGAGGAGAGATATTTGAGAGACCATATGGCATGCAGGCGAGAGGAGAGAACAAACCAAATCACCTATAGGATAGAGTGGGGTTCTTCTACCCACCCATCTTGGGCCCGGGCCCAGGCCCACCCAGTATTGCTTTCAATAGCTTTTGTTTTGGGTGTACTTATGACTCCGCCTACTGGCTTCATCCCATGGCTACATAGCCTCGTACCGTCTCTCTCTCTCCTTAATCTAACCTCCTTGGCCGACGATCCCCACAGAAGAGGATCTGTTCAGGCGGAGTTCGCCTAGAAACAAAACCCACCCGTCCCGGCCGCGGCGTGAGCTGGGTACGGCCTGCTGGCGAGACGCGCCTGCCTCAGCATCAGGGCTCGCTGCCTGTTCCGCTCGATCTTGGCTTTCACAGCAGCGGGCAGGGGCCGTTCCGCCTCCTCACCCACCAAAGCCCCCGAATCTCCGGCTTCCATTCTTTCTTTCAGTCGCAGAACCAGGCGGGGGATGGTATGTATCGAGCACCAGCGGGACGGCCTATCTGTCCACTCAACTCGTTCCTCTATGACTACCCGACGCTTCCGGAACTTTACTAGGAGGACCTGGGCCTGACGCAGATAGGAACGCCACGCCACCCGCAGACGTAAGGGAGGGGGGAGGAGTTTAGAAATTTGGGGTTAAATGAGTTGAAGAATGTGTGGGTGACTTGGTTAAAAACAGCCTAGCAAAGGTAGCAGCTCAGTTGTACAGCCCTATGCAGTGTAAGACTGAAGGAAAACTGAGCTGCATGTCTATGGAGGGAAAGTAGTGAGAGAGAAAATTAGCCTGGGTCTTCTTGTGGGCAGAACCCACAGGACTGGTTATATGAAAGCAGAGTGAATGATTGGTAGGTAGAGAGCCTAGAGAGGGAGCAGTAAATACTAGAGTCACTTTGAGGGGAGGAGAGTGGAAATTTAGAAGGAGTAGAGGTCAGTAAAAATTAGAGCATTCCTGAAGGGGCAGTAAAACCTTGAGAGGCGGAATTAAAAACTGCACAATCATGCAGGCTGGAAAAGAAGGAAGTACAAATTGGAATATTGGGAGAAGAGGAAAGGGAGCAATAAGTTTTTGATGGTAACTGGGAAGAGGAAGAGACCTGTAAAAATGGTAGAATCCTGGGGGCAGGAAGGCAGATAATCTTCCAATATCTCTCTATATAAAACGCACCTCCAACGTTCTAATGAAGCCTCAATTTCTCCAACATTCCCATGCATACCTCTTACCCACCCCCACCCTGTTAGACTATCAATGAAATGCTTGGATGTTTCACTTATAAATATACTGTCATCTACCACATTTGCTTATTTCCGATCTGACAAAGAAGGGCAACCTTCGAAAGCTAATCAAGAAATGTATTAAGTTATGTCCAATCATCTTATTTTCTTTTCCATGTTTTATTTTGTTTGATTTCTATTGATAACCTTTAAGAGTGGACTAACACGGCTACCACACCTCATAAGTACATAAGTAATGCCATACTGGGAAAAGACCAAGGGTCCATCGAGCCCAGCATCTTGTCCACGACAGCGGCCAATCCAGGCCAAGGGCACCTGGCAAGCTTCCCAAACGTACAAACATTCTATACATGTTATTCCTGGAATTTTGGAGTTTTCCAAGTCTGTTTAGTAGCGGTTTATGGACTTGTCCTTTAGGAAACCGTCCAACCCCTTTTTAAACTCTGCTAAGCTAACCGCCTTCACCACATTTTCCGGCAATGAATTCCAGAGTTTAATTACACGTTGGGTGAAGAAAAATTTTCTCCGATTTGTTTTAAATTTACTACACTGTAGTTTAATCGCATGCCCCCTAGTCCTAGTATTTTTGGAAAGTGTGAACAGACGCTTCACATCCACCTGTTCCACTTCACTCATTATTTTATATACCTCTATCATGTCTCCCCTCAGCCGTCTCTTCTCCAAGCTGAATAGCCCTAGCCTCCTTAGTCTTTCTTCATAGGGAAATCGTCCCATCCCCGCTATCATTTTAGTCGCCCTTCGCTGCACCTTTTCCAATTCTACTATATCTTTCTTGAGATGCGGCGACCAGAATTGAACACAATACTCAAGGTGCGGTCGCACCATGGAGCGATACAACGGCATTATAACATCCTCACACCTGTTTTCCATACCTTTCCTAATAATACCCAACATTCTATTCGCTTTCCTAGCCGCAGCAGCACACTGAGCAGAAGGTTTCAGTGTGTTATCGACGACGACACCCAGATCCCTTTCTTGGTCCGTAACTCCTAACGTGGAACCTTGCATGACGTAGCTATAATTCGGGTTCTTTTTTCCCACATGCATCACCTTGCACTTGCTCACATTAAACGTCATCTGCCATTTAGCCGCCCAGTCTCCCAGTCTCGTAAGGTCCTCTTGTAATTTTTCACAATCCTGTCGCGAGTTAACAACTTTGAATAACTTTGTGTCATCAGCAAATTTAATTACCTCGCTAGTTACTCCCATCTCTAAATCATTTATAAATATATTAAAAAGCAGCGGTCCTAGCACAGACCCCTGAGGAACCCCACTAACTACCCTTCTCCATTGTGAATACTGCCCATTTAACCCCACTCTCTGTTTCCTATCCTTCAACCAGCTTTTAATCCACAATAGGACATTTCCTCCTATCCCATGACCCTCCAATTTCCTCTGTAGCCTTTCATGAGGTACCTTGTCAAACGCCTTTTGAAAATCCAGATACACAATATCAACCGGCTCCCCTTTGTCCACATGTTTGTTTACTCCTTCAAAGAATTGAAGTAAATTGGTCAGGCAAGATTTCCCCACACAAAAGCCGTGCTGACTCGGTCTCAGTAATCCATGTCCTCGGATGTGCTCTGTAATTTTGTTTTTAATAATAGCCTCTACCATTTTCCCTGGCACCGACGTCAGACTCACCGGTCTATAATTTCCCGGATCTCCCCTGGAGCCTTTTTTAAAAATGGGCGTTACATTGGCCACCCTCCAATCTTCCGGTACCACGCTCGATTTTAAGGATAAGTTGCATATCACTAGCAGTAGCTCCGCAAGCTCATTTTTCAGTTCTATCAGTACTCTAGGATGAATACCATCCGGTCCAGGAGATTTGCTACTCTTCAGTTTGCCGAATTGCCCCATTATGTCCTCCAGGTTTACCGTGAAGTCAGTAAGTTTCTCCGACTCATCCGCTTGAAATACCATTTCCGACACCGGTATCCCACCCAAATCTTCCTCGGTGAAGACCGAAGCAAAGAATTCATTCAACGTTCTAAAAATTGGTCATGGTGTAGATCGCTTTCTCTCCAAGAGTGTCTGCCCTGCTATCGCGTCACAACGTGATGACGTCGAGGGCGGAGCAATGACACTGAACGAAATCGGAATCATCTGGCCAGGAGAGTCTACAATTGAGTGACCTGCTGAAAGAAGGGACGGAGCCTAGACCTGAGGCTCCAAACTGACAAGCCGGGGGCGGCCCCACGATCTCGGCGTCCCACGAGGATTGGAACAGGCAGAGAGGGCTCCCAGAGTGCCGGGTCCGCCAAGATGGCCGGCGCTCCGTATCGTAGGTAGGCAGAGGAACAGGCGTGCCATGGGAACGCCAAGATGGCTGCAGGAACGAGCGCCCCAAATCGCCGGCGTCAGACGGACTGGGAAATGTCACTCACCGAGGTGAGGAATGTAACAAAATAAGAAAAGTCTAAGGAGGTAGTAGAGCTATGAGTTCAGCAGCACAGACAGACTAGGAGGAAACCTTCGGAAACCCTAATCCAGCAGCAGTTGCACTAATCAAGGGGGTTAGTGTTTGCTGTCAGCAACTCTCAAACATGTAGCAAATATCAATTACTGTATGCCTCCCACTTGAACCCACCCCAAAATCGACACACAGCCTACCACACAAACGGACACACAGCCACAACTGTCAAATGCAAAATCAATATCTCTAACACACACACACACACACATGCACTGTGCCATGCACAGACAGCATCTCTCTTACTCACACTCAGACACTCCCCCCACACCCCTTCATTCACAAACTAAAACAAGGAAATTACACACCTATGAAACCTCAATCACCCACACAAACCCTCTAACCACCCGGGAAAGCAGGCATCGGCGTGGGTCAGCTGTTTGGCAGTGAGCGGAGCGAAGGTGAAGAGGAAAAGCAGGAGGGACGTTTGGGGGAAATCTCGGCATTGATTGGCCCTGCGTCGGCGTCTGACGTCAGACGCACGTTTTCGACGCAGGGCCAGAGATTCCCTAGGCTTAAAGGGAACCGGCTCTTTTAAAAGTGCAGAGCCGGTTCCAAAGAGAATAATGAGCCGGCGTGGGACCGGAGGAAGTTGGGGAGAAGTGCTCCGGTGCACTCTCTCAGCGTTTTCATTTTTTTAATAAATCGGCCAGTCGGTCAAGCAGGTCATGTCTGGCGACACTGCCGAGCTGAGTGGGCAGTGGAAGACCTCCATTATGAGAGGATGCCGAGGTCCATGGCAACCAGAAGCAGCAACCTAGGCCTGTGGTTGAAAGGGTCCAGCAACCCCGGTCTAGTCCAACACAGTGGTACCAGGTCTATCAGACCACTGAGGTCCTGACCCTCTCATCTGAGACAGAAGAAAGCTCAGCTACTAGCACTGATGGAAGAGAAATTAGATAAGATTGAGAGGGTGTTTGAAAAGTTGGTTGAGGAAGAAAGAAGGAAAAAAAAGGAAGTTGTGGAAAATTCGGGTGTTCAGCAGGATGTGGAGTCACAAGTTCTGGTGTTTGAAGAAGAGCGGCCAGTTGCAGAGGGGAATGGAAATGAAGAAGCCTCAGTTCCTGAGTTGGTGGAATCACTTCCTAAATCAAATTTGTTCTCTCACTCTGAAGAAGTCGAGCTTCCAGAAGGAGAAGTGGTAAATGAGGATCCTCCGGTGATACAACCACACAGGGAACCTGTGCAAAAGGAAGAGCTCCAGGTGGGGAATTCTCTGGAGGAGGAGATGTTGGAGCGGCAGGAAATTTTGGAACCACTTGTGGAAAACAGAAAACTCCAGGCAGATGTTGATGAGGTAAAGAAAAAAAATCCTGAGAGCAATAGTCCTGAAAATTTAATATGGTCAGTAATAAGTGAATCAGCACATTCAGAAGAGATTGAATGGACAGTCAGTCAGTTCAGTAAGAAAAGAAATGGTACTGAAGAAAACGTTACCAGAATCTGAAATTAAATACAAGTATAAATTGAGGAAAATTGTGATCAGGAAAGACACTAAAGAAATAAAGCAAAGAGAAGTAAGAGGCCAGAATAAATGGACAGAGATGCAGCTAGAGTCTGTTGCGGGGCAAGAACTACAACTGTTTTCCTGGCCTGCGAGACAAAAAGGTACAGATGGAGAATTGGACTTTAGTCAGAGAGATCCAGCCAGAGAGTGTAAGGCGGAGAAGCATGAAAGAAAACGCAGGGAAAGAAAGACCTATGATTTCAAGAAGAGGAAAAAGAAGAGACATTTTGTGACTGAGAGGTGACTCTGACCTGAAGGGAGGACTGGGGGTTACCCAGAAACAACCTTGTCAGTTTATGCTAGAGACTGTGCAAACATGAGGTAAGAAGTAATTAATTATTGTGCTTGTGGTAAAAAAAAAAAGTATATTGAAACATATTCACCACATGAAAAAATTGTGAAAAAAACTGAAGTTAAAAAGGGTGGCATGTAAAAATTAAATGTATATGTGGGTAAAGTGCATGGAAATTGTAATGTTGGGGATAATTGAAGATGTATTCATTAGACAAATGTAGATGGAATGGTGTGTTTGTATATATGGATTGTCTAAGGGGGTGTTGGTTTTGGGGTGGTGTTTGGGAAAAAAAGTTTATTATATACATATTTTTTTATTTTGCCAGCCCGAATGTAACCCTTCGGGTTAAATTTTAAAAGATTACCTGGCTCCTTCTGTTGGATTATTTGTAGTAAATAATTAGCAGATTTTAGTACACACAGCTTCAGCTTTAGAAATGTTAATTTCTTTCTTCATCTCTCTCTCATTCACCCCTGAATAATTCACTGCTGAGTCACTTTAAAGTTGAAGTAACAAAACATCTGTTTACTCACAGTTTGTAGTTAGATTATAATCAGACAGGCTTATATTTACATAATACTATACATTTGTATTATCAGCTCCTTCCATGTGCTTAGATGGTAATGGATGCTCACACCACCATAGATCCTCTCAGGTTAGGAGAGAACATGAGCTCCATGTGCTCCATGTGCTGTATGTGCTGCATCTAACCCCTACAGGAAGTTGCATAGCTGTGTGACCTCTCTAAGTAATTCACATCAGAGGTCACAGAGTAATCACAGAGAAATAATAGGTGACAGGCAATGCATGTAAAATACAATACATTCCAACAAACCCCTTCTCATGCATAACTGTCATGCAATTATTTATTCATACAAAGTCCAAGCTTTATACGCAGATTCACAAAATGTTCTCTGGGTAACGGTTTGGTCATGATGTCAGCTGTCATCTCACTGGTGTGACAATAGTGTAGACTGATGACCCCTTCTTTTGCCAACTCTCGCACGTTGTGGTATTTCGTTGCGATGTGCTTGGTACGTGACTGAACCTTGTCATTCTGTGACAGTCGGATGCAGCTCTGATTATCTTCCATTATCTGGATTGGTCTCTTTTCAGCTATTCCAAAATCCAGCAAAAGTTTTTCAATCCACATCAGTTCTCTGCACGCTTCCGATACGGCCACGTATTCAGCTTCTGTAGAAGACAAACTCACAATACTTTGTTTATGACTGGCCCATGAAATTTGTACATTTCCATACATAAACACATATCCACTTGTGGATTTATAATCAGAATGATCCCCTGCCCAATCTGAATCACAGTAACATATTAGTTTTGGGTTACTATTGGCTGAAATCTTTAATTTACAATCAATGGTACCCTTTAAATACCTTACCATCCTTTTAACTGCAGTCCAATCTGATTTGGTAGGTGAGCTGACCCTTCTGCTCAAAATTCCTACTGCATTTGCTATATCAGCCCTGTATGTGGTAGCTAGATATAAAAGCTTACCTATGGCTGATCTATATTGGATGTTATCTGGTAAAGGTTCTCTTACTGTTTCATCCTTCAGAAAATCAGTGATCATGGGAGTGCTTACAACTTGGGCATCTTGCATACCTAAACTTTCAATAAGCTCATTTATTTTCTGCTTCTGGCTTAGAAGATAAGAACCATCATTTTGTTTCTCAATTTCTATACCAAGATAGTATGACACATTACCAAGTTCTTTTATCTCAACATTGTGGTTTAAACACTTTACAATGTCCTTGTACTCTTGCTCACTTTTGCTTGCAATGAGCAGATCATCAACAAAAGCTAAAATGTATGCATATTGTCCATTTGTGCACCTAGTGTACAAGCATTTATCTGCTTCACCTTGCTTAAATCCTAAATTTGTCAATATTTCATGCAATTTTTCATTCCAACATTTTGCACTTTGCTTTAATCCATAAAGACCTTTGTTTAATTTACACACTAGCTGTCTTTGTTTTGTATTTATGAAACCTGTTGGCTGTTCCATGTACAAGTCTTCAGTTATATCTCCATGAAGAAACGCTGTTTTCACATCAATGTGGTTGACTTGCATGCCTTTTGAGACTGCAATGCTCAGAAGTGTTCTGATTGTCGTGTGTTTCACTACAGGTGCAAACACTTCATCAAAATCTTCTCCATATTTTTGAAGATATCCCTTTGCCACTAATCTGGCTTTATACCTTTCCACTTTTCCTTGTGCATTCCTTTTTAACTTGAATACCCATTTGCATCCTATAGCTTTCTTGCCAGGAGGTAATTTTGTAAGAATCCAAGTATTATTTTTATCCAATGCATCAATTTCTTCTTGTGCAGCTTTACGCCATTCAGCAGCTTCTTCTGCTGGCATTTTCTCAATCTCATCCCATGTTAAGGGCTCTTGAGCTTCTGCTGACTTTGTTAGGTAAGACAGTCTTGGGGGTGGAACACCTTTGTTTTCCCTGGATGAGCGTCTGACAACAGGTTGGTCTGACCTTTCCGCATCCTCTAAATCTGAGAGTTCTTCTCCAATTGATTCCCCTTCTCCAACTGTACTGTCTTCTTCAATGATCCTTTCTGTGTCTGCTTCCTCTGCCTGTTCCTCGTTAGATACAGGTGAGTTGCTTTCAGACATCTGCCTTGGTATGGCATTTATATACACTGGCATGTCTATTATGGTTCTAGTTTCATATTCTGGATGATAAGGCTCATCTGGGATAATCCAGCCTTTATCAACCCTTTTGTTTTCATCAAAATATGTAACATGTCTTATGCCAACAATGCCAGTTTTCAGATTCAAAATTCTATATCCTTTGTGTCCTGGAGCATAGCCAACTAAAATGCCCCTTTCTGTTGTGGAATCCAGCTTATGCCTTCTTTGCTTTGGTATATGAGCATATGCTGTACTCCCAAATGTTCTTATGTGTGACAGGTTTGGCTTCCTACCATGCCATGTCTCATGTGGTGTGCGCTCAGCGCCTTTAGTTGGCATTCTGTTTTGTAGGTACACTGCTGTGAGAATGGCTTCCCCCCATAGTCTTTTAGGGAGATTGCTATCTGACAGCATACACCTGGTCATTTCCACAAGTGACCTAAATTTTCTCTCTGCAACAGAATTTTGCTCTGGTGTATAAGCTACTGTTGTGATATGCTGAATGCCTTCTTGTTCTAGAAATGTGCGCATGCTTTGTGAAGTGAACTCACCACCATTGTCGGTCTGAAGAACCTTTGGTTTTCTTTCAAATTTATTGCTCACCATGGCTACGTATTTCTTCAGCATGTCTGTGACTTGACTTTTTTCTTTCAGCAAATAGGCCACACAATATCTAGAGAAATCATCCAAGAATATTATCACAAATCTGTTATTTCCCAATGATGGGATATTAAACGGTCCACATAAGTCACTGTGTATTAAGTCCAGTACTTTATTACTCCTATTTCCTGTGTATGCAGGAAATGAGGGTCTTACACCTTTTTGAGTAACACAGTCTATGCATTTCTCCATTTTACCAGCATCTGCACTTATCTGAATGCCGGTGGCCAGTTGCTTACTGTAAAGATCCTGGATCACCTTAGAATCACGATGTCCCAGGCGGCGGTGCCAGATTTCCGGACTACATTTACCATCATTCTTCCTTACTTGCGCCATATGTGAGGCTTCACCTGAAATGCTCAGTTTATAAACATCATTATGCATAAAAGCTTCAGCATACACTTCATCATTTTTAGAGATTGTGCACTTACTGTTTTCAAAATGAATCACAAATCCCTTCTTATCTAATGTAGATACACTAAGCATATTGCAAACTGCTTGGGGAATATACAAGACATCACTTACAGGAATTTCTTTAACTTCATTAGACACTTTGCATTTTAAGAATCCAATACCTTTTGCTTGGATCTTAGCAGTCCCTGCGTTTGCAGTTTTAAGAATACCTTCCTCTGGACACATTTCCTGAAAGAAATCCTTACAATTGGTTAAATGGCATGTGCTCCCTGAATCCAAAATCCAAGTACTTTCATTTGAATTATTATTTACCATAGTCAAAGATTTTTCTGCCATTAGAAAGCCCTTGTGTTTATCTTTGTCCTTCATACATTTCCTGGTTTGAAAATTCTTTAGTTCCATTGGCTTAGGTGAGCTAGAGGGAGTGTTTTGTGTTTCCTTACACCATTTAGATACATGTCCCTCCTTTCCACATGAGTAGCAAATCAGCTTGCCCTTGGGTGGAGTTTTCCCATAGCTCCGCCTTCCTCTGTTCTTTGCCAAGAAATTTGTTTCATTTCTCTCTGACTGACTTTGAGAACACATCTCCTCAGAATCATTTATTATGCATTCCTGCCTTAGTTTTGATGTTGCCTGTTCAAAAGATTGCCCTTCAATGGCCTCATTTACAGACCTAAAAACATCAAACTTCTTTGATAGTGAGGTAAAAAGAAATGCTCTTTTCAATGCATCACACATGGGAATTCCTGAAAGTTCTAGCTTTTGAAATGAAGACATAAGATGCATAATGTGATCATTACATTTACTTTTATCCCTTAATTTGGTTTCATTCAACTCTGCTAACCAAATTGGTTGCTGCTTTGCATATGTAGTTGCATACATAGTTCTCAGTTTATATAAAATGTCCTTTGGTGTATCTTTTCCCTCCACTAATATGGCTTGTTTCTCTGAGAGAGCTTCCAAAAGCATGCACTTCACATAATAGTTTGCATTGTCCCATTCAGCCATATTTTCAGCTGTTCTGTCTTGGTCTAAGCATATATCTAATCTTTTTGCTCGAAGGAGACATATGAATCTTAATTCCCACTTCTGATAATTAAACTCAGTTAATTTAGGCACCTTGAGAGAATAGAACAATGGTGAATTTCTTCCCTCAGCCATTTTCTTAGCCTTCTGTCTGCTGTGTGGGGGGAGAGAGAGACAGACTGAATCTTTCCTTTAAAACTTAAGAGAAAAATGTGGCCTTTTTTTCTGCCTGGTAATATTTCTCTTCTTTTTCAATTCCTGAGCCCTGGGCCCATAACCCTTTTGTTGGATTATTTGTAGTAAATAATTAGCAGATTTTAGTACACACAGCTTCAGCTTTAGAAATGTTAATTTCTTTCTTCATCTCTCTCTCATTCACCCCTGAATAATTCACTGCTGAGTCACTTTAAAGTTGAAGTAACAAAACATCTGTTTACTCACAGTTTGTAGTTAGATTATAATCAGACAGGCTTATATTTACATAATACTATACATTTGTATTATCAGCTCCTTCCATGTGCTTAGATGGTAATGGATGCTCACACCACCATAGATCCTCTCAGGTTAGGAGAGAACATGAGCTCCATGTGCTCCATGTGCTGTATGTGCTGCATCTAACCCCTACAGGAAGTTGCATAGCTGTGTGACCTCTCTAAGTAATTCACATCAGAGGTCACAGAGTAATCACAGAGAAATAATAGGTGACAGGCAATGCATGTAAAATACAATACATTCCAACACCTTCTAGATCTGGTGTAGAGACAGTGAGCAGCAGTGCAGTGAAACTGAGTAGTCTGTGTGCATGCGCTGAGTGTTCCGCATGCTGATGGAACTTTCAGGAGAGTGACAAACAGCTCAGGCTGGCAGTTGGGAGAGAGCTGTATTGGTGAGAACATGTTACTAGGGAAAGACTGGAAGAAAGTTGATGCTGGAGATCAACACCTGAAAGAAAAGGCGCCCACCGTTCAAGAGACCCAGAGGGAGAAAACAAAGAGAGCAGCTAAGTGACTGAAACTATTTTAAAAAGTGCACATAAGAGAAAATAGTAAAGGAAACCTGAACAATAAGTGAGAGATAACTAAAAGAAGAAAAAAAGAGTAGAGGAAAACTTACATGTTGGGATCCTTGGGGGTCTCCGGGGGTCTGAGGGACAGGAGAGGGGAGTCTTTGAAGAGTCTAGTGTGTTGCAAAATTGAATGTACTTAAATGATTTATGTAACTAATATTTATACTTATCTGAAAATGCGATCAATGTTTCTAGAGACTAAACTGATTTGTGTTGCAAACCTGTAATTGAAATACATATGTTAAATTTGCAAGTTGGTAAAATTTCATTAACATTTAAATATAATTCAAATAATAAAAAATATTTTCTTTTTATTGTTAAACTCCCTGGTTGGTGTTGAGTCATTTTGGGGAAACACTGTGACATATTTGGTACCATCATTGTAATACCTTGCTCTGCCACCAGGGGGTTTACACTATATATATAAAAGGCACCACTGAAGCCTCCAGCCGGAAGTGTGAAGCGCCAGAGATATCCGGTTTCCCCATGAGTGAAGGAAAACAGCACAGCAGGAAATCCCTCTCTCTGTAACAGTGAAGGACTCAGAGGGGGGAGGGGAGAGAGATGCCCTCACTCTCTCTATAACACAAACACAGATCAGCAGGAAACTTAACACTGAAAGACTGGACTCGGAGGGGGGAGGGAGAGAGGGCAGAGGGCAGGGACACACACTCCCACATGCACACTCTGAAGAAAACCTTGCTAGCCCCCGTTTCATTTGCATCAGAAACGGGGCTTTTTTACTAGTGTATAATAAGTGTATAGCAAATAATATTAATAACAATATACAAATAAAATAGTGCTATATAGAATGAAAAAATGCAAGTATCGTTGCCCCTAATACTATCACTATTGGTTAGCCATCTGTTCCAAAAAATAGTCAACAAGAATATGTAAATAAATATGATAACACCAAACATAAAACAATATATAGCTGAACTACTGAATTTATATCCAACAAATGTGTCAATAATGACTTATCATTATGATTGGAGATATCAACTTACATCTTGAAAATGCTACTAATCTACATACTAAACAACGGTCGCAATGCAGGGAATGTGTGCCGAGATATGTGCCCTCAAGGAGGCCTTTAGGCACCTTGAAGTACAGAGCTCTCCCATCCCATTTCCATTGCCTTCAGCCATAGCTGCTGTAGCTACACCTGTCCAAGGCCAGGAAGGCCACATTAATGCTGGCACCTTGCAGCAAAAGGCAATGATGTAACATCACAACTGTTGTATACCATGTAAACTGATAACTTTATTATACATATGTTGACAAATATATCACGCCATACTATATAATGTTGTACATATTACAGGTAAATCATGTTATGTTTCTTTGCTACTAAATACAAGTTTTCAGAGGATTTTCTGAACACGTGAGTGGATGAATCCTTATTTGTATTCATGATTCACAATTAAACCACCACCATTTGCCATTCCACATGAAACATGGTGATGGTGCGCCCTTATCAGGCAGCACTACACCAGAATATGTGTATTCCCACCCCGTTACCATTTACCTACCACCATTTTTCCCTCCCCTCAACAAACAAACATGACCTTGTGGAATGGTTAAAGAAGCCCCATATACACTACCTGCCCCCCCCAACACACGAAAATATACGGAATATGGTCAATCGCCCCCTACTATACACAATTCTTTCCCCATATTAAACCGTGTACCTTTCCCCCACAATAGGGACAACCATGTACAATGGCTACAAAATCCACTATATACAATTCTCCCTCGAACCCCCAATGATAAAACTGTAATGTTACATAAGTATGATTCATCATGCCCAAAATCCTGTTTCCAACAGTGGCCAATTCAGGTTACAAGTACCTGGCAAGATCCCAAAATAGTACAATACATTTTATGCTGCTTATCCTAGAAATAAGCAGCGGATTTTCTCCAAGTCCATTTTAATAATGGTCTATGGACTTTTCCTTTAGGAAGCGATCCAAACCTTTTTTAAACCCCACTAAGCTAACTGCTTTTACTACATTCTCTGGCAACGAATTCCAGAGTTTAATTACACATTGAGTGAAGAAACATTCTCCAATTCGTTTTAAATTTACTAATTTGTAGCTTCATTGTGTGCCCCCTAATCCTAGTATTTTTGGAAAGAGTAAACAAGCAATTCACGTCTACCCGTTCCACTCCACTCATTATTTTATAGACCTCTGTCATATCTCCCCTCAGCCTTCTTTTCTCCAAGCTGAAGAGCCCTATCCGTTTTAGCCTTTCCTCCCAACAGCTAAAACAATGAATGAGACTTTACAGAATTCCTATATACATGCCCCCTGACCCCCAACCAGAAAGAGTCCTGTGAAGAACTTCCAGCTACACCTATCACCTATGATCTTCTCTAGATCCTCAGCTGTACTCCCTGTGGTTGGGATCAGAGAAACAGGAAAAAAAGACAGAAATTAGACCCACATAGTGAAAATCTGCACCCCCCCCCCACAAAGTCTCTACCAACCACAACAAAATCCAGATATGCAATATGAACCGGCTCACCCATTTCCACATGTTCGTTCACCCCTTCAAAGAAATGTAGTAGATTGGTGAGGCAAGATTTCCCTTTACTAAATCCATATTGGCTTTGTCTCATTAATCCACGCTTTTGAATATGCTGTGTAATTTTGTTCTTTATAATAGTCGCTACCATTTTGCCTGGCACCGACGCCAAGCTCACCGGTCTGTAATTTCCTGAATCACCTCTGGAACCCTTTTAATAAATTGGCGTTACATTGGCCACCGTCTAATCTTATGGTACCATGCTTGATTTTAAAGATAAATTACATATTACTAACAATAGTTCTGCAAGTTTATTTTTCGATTCTATCAATACTCTGGGATGAATACCATCCGGTCCTCGTGATTTGCTACTCTTCAATTTGTCAAATTGCCCCATTACATCTTCCAGGTTTATAGAGATTTGATTCCGTTTCTCTGACTCGTCAGCATTGAATACCATTTCTGGCACCAGTATCTCTCCCACATCTTCCTCGGTGAAGACCAAAGGAAAGAATTCATTTAATGGAATGGAAAATAAAAATGAGGATGTTATAATGCCTTTGTATCACTCCATGGTGTGACTACACTAGAGACCTGCATGGAAACGGGGCTTGCGGGAATTCCGTGGAACCCGCAGTGTTCCCATGGGGATGGAAGCAGTTCTGTGGGGTTCCTTGGGGGTGGGAGCAGTTCTGCGGGGTTCCTGCGGGGACGGAATCATTTCCTGCGGGATTCCCGTGGGGATGGAAACAATTCCTGCAGAGTTCCTGTGGAAGTGTAAGCTGCACCTTCACCAGCCTCTCATCTACCGAGTACCAAGTTCTTAGTGTTGTCTCCTCCTCCTCCTCTTTGCTTTAACTGCACAAAGGCAGAAAGTCTTCCATTAAGGAGGTGGTAGAGACACAAATGAAGATGGAATTCAAAAAGACATGGGATGCATACAGAGGATCTCTAATTAGAAAATGGAAGTTATAAAAAACCTAAACTTAAATGGCTGCACGTGTGTGGATGTGTCGAGTGACGCTTAGATGGCGACTCTTGACTGTGATGAACTAGAGCTGATACCAGGTATTGTCTTTGTCTCGTATATGGCAGTCTGGTTTAGGATAGACTGGAAAGGGCTTAGATAGCAACTTTAGTGGCTGGAACATGAGGACAGTGCTGGACAAACTATTACGGTCTGTGTCCCACAAATGAGAAGACAGATAGACTAGAATGGGCTTCAACGGCAACTCCAGCAGTTGGAACATAAGAATAGGGCCGGATAGACTTCTGTGGTCTATGTCTCAGAAACACCAAAGAAAGACCATAATCAAGTATTTAGTATCATACTCATTGATTTAATCATGAATTGATAATGAGTGTATCTATTGGGTAGACTGGATGGACCGTTTAGGCCTTTATTTGCCATCACTTACTATGTTACTATTAATCTTCTTTGCACCTGGGCTGATGTGCAGACCTCAGCTCTGACACAGGCATGAGCATCAGATGTCACCTGACCTAGTGGTGCATTCATGTGGCAACCTCTCAGCATAGAGTGCCAGTGAATCAGAGACAAGTCTTGCAAGTGCTCACCGAAGTGTTCCAGTGGCGTACCAAGGGTGGGGGCGGTCCGCCCCAGGTGTCAGTGGGTGGGGAGGTGCTCCGCTCCCGCTGCTCTTCTCCTGCCACCACCCTGCCTTTAAAGAAAAATCGGTGAAGCAGCGTCGCAGGCAGCGCCTCGCGTCTGCCCTGCTTGTAAAAGAAGCAAATCTCCTTCTCGTCTTCGTCGGGCCTTCCCTCACTATGTCCCGCCCTCGCAGAAATAGGAAGTTACCTCAGAGGAGGGCGGGACACAGTGAGGGAAGGCCCGACGAAGACGAGGAGAAGGAGATTTGCTTCTTTTACAAGCAGGGCAGACGCGAGGCACTGCCTGCGACGCTGCTTCACTGATTTTTCTTTAATGGCAGGGTGGTGGCAGGAGAAGAGGGCTGTCATCTCTCGACGGAGCTGGTGGTCGGGTCGGGCTGGGGGGGTTCAGATGGGAGAAAGGGACTGAGGTGCGGAGGGGGGTCTCAGATGGGAGAAGGGGACTGGGGTGGGGGTCTCATAAGGGAGAAGGGGAGGGGTGTTCAGAGGGGAGAAGGGTACTGGGGTGGGGTGGGGGTGTTCAGAGGGGAGAAGGGGGCTGGAACTGGGGTCTGAGAAGGGGCCATGCAAGAAAATAGAGGGCCATGCCTGGGGCTGGTGGGAAAATGGGGCTGGGACTGAAAAGGGGGTCCCTAATGCAAGGCATGTGGATGAAGGCGGCTGGAACTGGGGGCTGAAAAGAAGGATAGGTGTGATAAGGGGGCTAGTACTGGAACTGGGGGCTGAAAAGGGGCAGGGGCTGAAACTGTGGGGAATGGGGGCTGAAAAGGGGACAGGGAGAAGTGGCTGAGGCTCAAGCTCGGGACTGGTGAGAGAAAAGGGCTGGAGCTGAAACTGCGGACTGGTGGGATAGTGGGGCTGAAAAGGGGGGCAGGTGGGAGATGTGGGCTGGAGCTAGAACTAGGGGCAGGTGGGATAAGGGGGCTGGAACTGGGGGCTGAAAAAAAGGGGCCGAGAGAGAGGGGGGACAGATCCTGGATGGAAGGGGGAGCAGGAGGGAGGGCAGACCCTGGATGGATGGGAGAGGGAGGGTAAATGGTGGATTCAAGGGGCAGAGAGAAAGGGCAGACAGTGGATGGAAGAGATAGAAAGGGCAGAGTGAATGGAAGGGGGGAGAGAGGGCAGACAGGGGCAGAGATAGAGGGCAGATGTGCATGGAAGGGGCAGGGAGAGAGGGCAGACAATGGATGGAGGGAACAGCAGAGAGGGCAGACACTGGATGGCAGAGAAAGAACAAAGACAGATGCTGGATGGAAGGAAGACAGTGAAAAGAAGATGAGGAAAGCGCTGCGTACGTCTAGTAGCGCTATAGATATGATAGTAGTAGTAGTAATGTAAATAAGGTAATCTTTTTATTGGACTAATTTTAATAAATTTTGACTAACTTTCGGAGAACAAAACCCCCTTCCTCAGGTCAGGATAGGATACTGTAACAGCACTATACTGTATTGACCTGAGGAAGAAGGTTTTGGCCTCTGACAGCTAAATGTATTAGCCCAATAAAATGGTATTTTATTTTCTATATTTGTTTTATTTCTATTTGTTAATTTGTAAAGTGGTGATTGGTATTTGTTAGTTTTTTCAAATTTACATCTGCTGTCTTTATATTTTCCACAGTATTAGGGGACATTTTCTGTTTCGGTGGTGTTGCATTGTTTGCAGAGTCTGGCATCTTGGGGGTTAAGTTTAATTTTTGTCTACATAGAAAGTTTATGGTTACTTATTCTATAGTGGATTAGGGTTTATCTGTGTTTGTGAAAAAGACATGGCTTTCAGTTGGCACTGACTGTGCAGGATCAACGATCTGTACTATTCTGTCTGGTTTCGTTTTACAATAGGTGAATTGATGTTCTAGTGCTCACTGTAGTGTTTAAGATGCTTTCCTTTTCCTTGTGTGACTCGTAGAAATGACTGCTTATGGTATGCTAGAATTGCTCTATAGGTCCTGAGTGTTTTGTATTCTCGGTATGCCTAGTGCTGGATTTTGGAGGGGGTGTTAAAAAATGACCAGCCCCAGGTGTCAACTATTCTAGGTATGCCACTGGAGTGTTCCAAGTTCCAAAGTCAGTTCCTTCCTTGCCTGCAGTGCTGTGGCTCAAATCCAGAGAGACTGAGAGAGATGACCAGAATTTTCTTTTATGTACCATTAAATTATTGCGCAACTATTACGAGTTAAATTTCTTAATTATCGGTCAATTCCAATTACCTCCCACTCTATTATGACCTAAACAGCATTTATCAAAATTAATACTTAATATTAAAACAACTTACTTTATTCAAATCAAACATAAACATTAATAAATTTATAACACAATAACAATACACAAGTTGTGTTCTGTATTAATACTTATGATACTCAATGTAGTTCTTCAAACTTTCAAAAAGTCAGATGATTTATTTTCATTCCAAACGACGAAATGTATACTTTTCCATCTTATAGTTCACAAATGAGTATCAGTCACTTGTCCATCAATAAACAGAGAACAACATCCAAAAAAAAGGGGGAAGTGAAGAAATTCACGGTATCCTCGGAGTGGATCAATATCGTCTGAAGCCAATGACTTCACCACACCGGATCCTTATATCAAAATTCCTTCACAACGATGTTCAATTCCACATTCATATATATATATATCAACAGATCTCAACACAGGCCGTGTTTCATTGTAACTTCTTCAGGAGATCCTACATACAAACATATAACATTACTAAACCATCAATCTTAAACAACAATACAAACTCCATATTTCTTAAAGCTCTTACCAGCCACATTCGAACACTGGGCTCATAACAGGAAATCCCTTCCGATAGACTATACCGTCATGATTAGATTGAATAACCCAACTTTATGTGAACCACTACTCTTATACAGACATCAATAATGCCCAATCAACCTCCTTATTAAGGCCATATGGGTGCACCGTCCCCCAATTAAAAATGAAACGTTGCTCCCTACGAATGAGTTCACGTTCAACATTACCAAAACCTCCCCGCAGGCAATTAATGACAACAAACTGCAGATCATCCACTGAATGATTATAACGTAGCCAATGGCTAACCAATGGCGTTTCTACTTTCTGTAATCGAATATTACTCAAATGTTGAGCAATGCGCAATTTGATTTTCCTTGTAGTTTCTCCTATATACCATAACTGACAGGGGCAGCATATGGCATAAACTACATTTTGTGTATTGCAATCCGTATGAGATCGCAGTACAAAATATCTATTTAAAGATTGTACCCAGATTTGATTCGTGCATAAAGCATATTTACAGTACACACAAGAGTTACAACCAGTGTGCCCACCAACCTCTTGCTGGCTATCATATCGATAGAATTTTTTCTTGGATAAGATTTCACCTATATTTTTCTCACGATTGCAAGCAAATCTTGGTCTAGTTTGTAAACTATGGTGAAGAGATAGCACTGACCAATGTTTAAGAATAATATCTTGTATCGCTCGTGTCTGCTTATAAAAAGGAAGAATACAGTTAACCTGGGAAGCATATGTATTCACAGAGGGTGCCCCGTTATTCAGCCAACATCTTTGTACATATTTTGCCCGTTTATGAGCTGATTTTATAGCATATTGTGGATAACCACGCTTTTGAAATCTCAGAGCCATAGATATCGCTTGTTGATCAAATTCTACAGGACTAGAGCATAGCCGTTTAATTCTCAAAAACTGACCTATGGGAATACTTTCTTTTAACTTCCTCGGGTGATGACTATTAAAATGTAAAATAGCATTTTTATCCGTAGCCTTCCTAAACACTCCAGTGATAAACTGGCCATTCACCAGCTGTATATCTATATCCAAAAACTGCACTTTTAAACCTTTAGATTGTATCACTAGTCGAATATTAGGATCGCACTCATTTAAATGCTCCACAAAGGCATGTAACTCATATTCAGTCCCCGACCATATAATAAATATATCGTCAATATACCTTTTCCAAGTGACTAAATGAGATACATTATAAGTAGACGTACTGTATACACATATAGAGGCATATTTTCAAAGCACTTTGGGAGGCTAAGTTCCATAGGTTTCTATGGAACTTTGGGAGGCTAAGTGCTTTGAAAATAAGCCTCATAGTGATTCAAACATCGCCATATATAAACAAGCAATCGCTGGAGCTACCGTGGCCCCCATAGCGACTCCTTTTACTTGTAAGTAAAAGTGATCAAGAAATCGAAAATAATTTTTTCTTATAACAAAAGTCGCCATCTGGTTGTACACTGGTTGTAACTCTTGTGTGTACTGTAAATATGCTTTATGCACGAATCAAATCTGGGTACAATCTTTAAATAGATATTTTGTACTGCGATCTCATACGGATTGCAATACACAAAATGTAGTTTATGCCATATGCTGCCCCTGTCAGTTATGGTATATAGGAGAAACTACAAGGAAAATCAAATTGCGCATTGCTCAACATTTGAGTAATATTCGATTACAGAAAGTAGAAACGCCATTGGTTAGCCATTGGCTACGTTATAATCATTCAGTGGATGATCTGCAGTTTGTTGTCATTAATTGCCTGCGGGGAGGTTTTGGTAATGTTGAACGTGAACTCATTCGTAGGGAGCAACGTTTCATTTTTAATTGGGGGACGGTGCACCCATATGGCCTTAATAAGGAGGTTGATTGGGCATTATTGATGTCTGTATAAGAGTAGTGGTTCACATAAAGTTGGGTTATTCAATCTAATCATGACGGTATAGTCTATCGGAAGGGATTTCCTGTTATGAGCCCAGTGTTCGAATGTGGCTGGTAAGAGCTTTAAGAAATATGGAGTTTGTATTGTTGTTTAAGATTGATGGTTTAGTAATGTTATATGTTTGTATGTAGGATCTCCTGAAGAAGTTACAATGAAACACGGCCTGTGTTGAGATCTGTTGATATATATATATATGAATGTGGAATTGAACATCGTTGTGAAGGAATTTTGATATAAGGATCCGGTGTGGTGAAGTCATTGGCTTCAGACGATATTGATCCACTCCGAGGATACCGTGAATTTCTTCACTTCCCCCTTTTTTTGGATGTTGTTCTCTGTTTATTGATGGACAAGTGACTGATACTCATTTGTGAACTATAAGATGGAAAAGTATACATTTCGTCGTTTGGAATGAAAATAAATCATCTGACTTTTTGAAAGTTTGAAGAACTACATTGAGTATCATAAGTATTAATACAGAACACAACTTGTGTATTGTTATTGTGTTATAAATTTATTAATGTTTATGTTTGATTTGAATAAAGTAAGTTGTTTTAATATTAAGTATTAATTTTGATAAATGCTGTTTAGGTCATAATAGAGTGGGGGATTAAATTATTGCGGGGACAGGTTGGGATGGGTTAAATTCTTGCGGGGATGGGTAAGATTACAGTGGGGACGGGTGGGGATGGGTAAGATTCCAGCAGGGATGGGTAAGATTTCTGTCCCCGTGCAACTATCTAGATAGCACCTTGAATACTGTGTGCAATTCTGATCACCACATCTCAAAGAAGATATAGTGGAATTAGAAAAGGTACAGAGAAGGGCGACGAAAATGTTAAAGGGGATGGGACGACTTCCCTATGAGGAAAGGCTGAAACACCTTGGGCTCTTCGGCTTGGAGAAAAAACAGCTGAGGGAAGATATGATAGAGCTATATAAAATAGTGAGCGGAGTGGCAGGTAGACGTGAATCATTTGTTTACTCTTTCCAATAATACTAGGATTAGGGTGCACACAATGAAGCTACAAAGTAGTACATTTAAAACAAATTGGAGAAAATATTTCTTAATGTGTAATTAAACTCTGGAATTCATTGCCAGAGAATGTGGTAAAAGCAGTTAGCTTAACGGGATTTAAAAAAGGTTTGGATGGCTTCCTAAAAGTCCATAAGCCATTACTAAAATAGACTTGGGGAAAATCCACTGCTTATTTCTAGGATAAGCAGTATAAAATGTATTGCACTGTTTTGGGATCTTGCCAGGTACTTGTGACCTGGATTGGCCACTGTTGGAAACAGGATACTGGGCTTGATGGACCTTCAGTCTGTCACAGTATGGCAACACTTATGTATTTCCCTTTCTTCACTGTTCCAGTCTTCTTCCTTTCATCCCTTATATTTATGTCAGACATTGATCTTTGTTTCGTCTTTTCTCTCCATTTCTCTCACTTGCTTTTTGATCTATTTATTTATTACATTTGTATCACACGCTTTCCCACTCAAAGCAGGTTCAATGCGGCTTACACAGTAATAGGAATACAGAATATTGTTAGAAAGGGTAAAAGTTAAGTATACCAGAATGATAGAAGAGATGAGTAGGTAGGGATAGGTAATGGAGGGGAGCAAAGTGGGAGATGTAGTGTGGATCAATGTTGTTATCATATGGGTGTGTGATAGGTACCTACCTATAGTTAGGTATCATTCCTTCTTCTCCTTTGCCCTGCCCCCCTCTTTTTACCTACATACTAACTTTCCACTTCCTACACTCCCTAGTCCTTCCTTTTCTTCCTGTGTATCTTTATTTCTTCCCCAGCCTCTTTCCCCCCATTTTTCATTCACTTTCTAGTTCTCTATTTCCATTGTCTGTACTCATACACTCATCTGCCACTGCCCTGGATGTCACCATTATCTGGAAAGTTTAAGTGTTTACTGCTGTACCTGGGCATTCAATGCCAAATCAGGTACAGTGGATACTGGTTAATTGGGACACATCGGGACTTCTGTCTCGCTGCACCCTATGCCTGGAATAAACTTCCTGAGCCCCTATGTCTTGCCCCATCCTTGACCACCTTTAAATCTAGACTGAACGCCCACCTCTTTAACATTGCTTTTGACTCGTAACCACTTGTAACCACTCGCCTCCACCTACCCTCCTCTCCTCCTTCCTGTACACATTAATTGATTTGATTTGCTTACTTTATTTTTTGTCTATTAGATTGTAAGCTCTTTGAGCAGGGACTGTCTTTCTTCTATGTTTGTGCAGCGCTGCTTATGCCTTGTAGCGCTATAGAAATGCTAAATAGTAGTAGTAGTAGTACTATAGTACGTTGCCCCAATTAAATGGCTGCCCTGAAAAAACAAAGTTGACATGTTACCATTGAAAAAAAGATTCAGTACAAGTGACAGATAAAAGTCAAAACAATTATTTGTCCAAACATAAAAGTGGAAGAGAAAAACTGAGAACAGTACAGTTTAATTTCAAAGTTTATATTTGTTCGTTAACACAAAAATTGAAATAAAGGAAAAGAAAACATTTAAATTTGCATAAATTAAAAGAAAAGTTTCTCATTCAAAATAGCATTAACGTTGGAGGTATCGATGAAGTGTACCTTGACAAGCTCTCATCACTGATTGCAGCTGGACAAAATCGGCACAGGCATCTAGAACAGTAACCGGACTCCTTCATTGCCTTCCTTCATGAAAACATTTTTAATCCAGAAATAAATCTCTTGGCATCCTGGTTTGCCACTTGTTCACACTCAGTTGTGTCATCCTTTTCAGTTTCCTGATTTTGTGAAATCTTCATATGTTTGGCTGAAATTTGCTGAACAATTTCATCCTCACATCCCGTGTTTTGATTGTAACATTGAAGATTGTGGTCAATGGATGAAAACTTCATTGGTTTTCCACCTGGTGTGCTTCTATAACATAATTTTCATTATCCATAGCATTTTCATTTTCAGTCTAATCCTGTGTGCCCATTCAAAGGTGTTTAAACCCATAGTGAGTAAAACAATGCTTTTCCAGAAATGGGAAGGTGCTAGAACTAGAGGACATGACTTGAGGTTGAAGGGGGCAGACTGAGGAATAATGTCAGGAAGTAATTTTTCATGGAGAGGGTGGTAGATACCTGGAATGTCCTCCCGCAGGAGATGGTGCATATGAAAACTGTAATCTAATTCAAAAAGGCGTGGGATAAACACAAAGGAATCCTGTTTAGAAGGAATGGATCCAAAGAAGCTTAGTGGAGATTCGAAAGCAACTTTCAGTTGGGAAGCAAAGCCAGTAGTGGGCAAACGTTTACAGTCTGCACTCTGATCATGGCTGGACAGATTCAGCTTCAGAAGTTGGAGAAAAAGACCGGTGCTGGGCAGACTTCTTTTATTTATTTATAATATTTCAAACCTTATTCACAAGATATATCTTGAACAAGAAACACAGAGATATTATCTGAAATAACAAAAAAATATTCTAAAGTAAATATTCCTCTTTTCTTAGACCACTAATTTAGAGGGGGAGGTCAGTAAAGTTGAGGAGAACATATATCATATTAGTTCATAATAGGCAATAAGGCCTGGACCCAAACCACGGGCTATTTTACAATTACTTTATTTATTTATTTATGGATTACTTATATCCCACATTTTCCCACTCATGCAGGTGCAATGTGGCTTACAGAGAATTAAATAAGAGTACAAAGGTAAAACTCAGGCAAGTATACAACAGGCAAATAGGGGAGGAGAATCTAACAGCAAGATCTAGGCAGGGTAAGGGACAAGGGGAGCATCAATCAACAGAGTAAGTTGGAGAGTAAGTTTTAGCAAAGAGGAATGTCTTTAACAACTTCTTGAAAAGGGCATGGTCCACTTGAGTTTTAAGGTGATGAGGCAGTGCGTTCCAGAGTTTGGGACTCCAATAGCGGAAGGACAAGGCGAAGATCTGCTTGTACTTGACACCCTTACAATTCGGAAAGTGGAGGTGGAGATAGGACCGAGTAGCAGGATTGGCATTTCTTCACGGAAGGTCGATCAAGGGGAGCATGTAATCCGGGGTAGCACCATAGATGACTTTATGTGTTAGGGAGCAGATCTTAAAAGCAATGCGCTCCTGTACTGGCAGCCAATGAAGTTGAAAGCGCAGGGGTTCAGCATGAGCAAACACTAGTCCCGAAAGCCATATGGTAATTTTCTTTAAAGCAATAAAACTGGGCAGACTTCTAAGGTCTGTGACCTAATCATGGCTGAATAGATCTTGATGGCAGGAGTGGAACTTTTTAGGGTCTTTGATATTAAATTCAGAAATGTTAGAACAAGGGCAGTGCTGGGCAGACTTCTACAGTCTGTGCCCTGAAAATGGCAAGGCCAAATCAAGACCAGGTATACATATGAAGTATCACATACCATGTAAAATGAGTTTATCTTGTTGGTCAGACTGGATGAACCGTACAGGTCTTTGTCTGCTGTCATTTACTGTGTTGGAACAGCATAGCACTGTTACACAATCCGTAGCTTTCTTTGAGTCTGACAGTGTTGTGTGTTTATAGGTCAGGGATCCATCAGGTGTGGCATGGTAGAATAGCCCTGTTTTGTCAGTGTTGTAGATGTCATTCGCACAAAATTTACAAAGCAAAATGTGACTTTCCATTGTTCAATGCTTATAGTGTCAGCACTGTCCTTCTCACCGTGTACTCTCTAATATTTTATCCCGAACCTGCATTTCCATTGTGGCACCCACTCATTTGTTGCTTTAAAATTGTTGTGACTGAGTTTTCTAGCTAACTGTTTTTAACATTGGTCCACTCACATGGACACCTCTTCCTGTTACAATTGAATCGGAGAAAATTTTTCTTCACTCAACCTGTAATTAAACTCTGGAATTCGTTGCCAGAGAATGTGGTAAAGGCGGTTAGCTTAGCGGAGTTTTAAAAAGATTTGGACGGCTTCCTAAAGGAAAAGTCCATAGACCATTATTAAATGGACTAGGGGAAAATCCACTATTTCTGGGATAAGCAATACAAAATGTTTTGTACTTTTTTGGAATCTTGCCAGGTATTTGTGACCTGGATTGGCCACTGTTGGAAACAGGATGCTGGGCTTGATGGACCTTTGGTCTTTCCCAGTATGGCAATACTTATGTAGGTCAGTTCCCACCCACCAATTCCCACCTAGGACAATTCCCACTGAGCCAATTCCTACCACACCAGGGAGGACAATTCCCACCCATAACCCCAAAAATACAAAGCACACAAGGCAAGTAATCTCCCTCCCTTTTCTCTTCCAGATTGTTTGGGGGGGCAGTACCCCCTCGCACCTTCCCCCCCCCACAAAATTATCTTTTACACATCTGTTTCCCCTTCCAGACATGCAGTTCATGGGGGGGGGGGGCAATGCTCTTCCCACACCCCCAAACTAGGTTTCAACCTAATTCATGTTTAATCAGGGATCTAAATGTCATAAATAAGTAAATATATAAATAACAAACTGCAGTTCATGGGGGGGGGGGGGGGGGGGGGGAATGCTCCCACACACACACCCAAACTAGGTTTGAACCTAATTTAGTCCCTCAAAATGATGCACTGATTATGATTTATAACAAATTACTACTCTACCTATGAAAAATGTATTCTGTTATTATACGTCCTCTGTGTACATCTGTAGGCTGCTCTAACCTCCTTGTTCTACCACAGCTGGGGTTTAAAATAAACATGGACCATAGAGTTTAAATATTCATCTGTAAGAAATAAGAAGGGAGAAGAAACATGAAAAAAAAGGAAAAACTAGAATGTAAATGTGTATGTATGGATGACAGAATGTATCAGTTGGTGGGGGGGGGGGGGGGGGGGGGAAGCTAATCCAAATCAATCTGAGGGAAAGGCACAAGGATTTTTATAAAGAGGAGACGGAAACCAGAGATAATGTGTGTCTACTCTAGACAGTTGAGGAGCCACAGAAGAGACTGGCAGAAAGTCTGTTAGCAAAATGGCTTAGACTTCAAGGGGTTCAGGTTTAGGTGGTGATCATCTAACCATAGTGCAATTTTTTCTAAACAAGTATTTAAACCAGAAAGATCGGGATTTTTTGGATCAATGAAAGTAACCATCAGTGAAAAAAAAAAGAGCTTAAATTCCCAATTCCTGAGTCAGCAAGGCTAAAGGGCTCAAGAACAGATTGAGAGCAAAGGTGACAACAGGGAGCCCTGGGAAACTCCAGAGGGTAAACATTTGAGTTGTAGATTCTTCAGAAGAATGCATTACAAAAAAAAAGGTTCTCTCTGATAAGAATGAATGACCATACCCCTTAATCCGGTATCTCTAAGGAGATGAAGGAGGAGATAATGGTCTATAAGGTCAAAAGCTGGTAAAAGTCTAAAAAAGTGACCAGCGCTACCTCTCCCATATCTAAATGCTTACAAATGTCACTGATCATAGAGATTGCAGTTGTCTGGGTGCTCTTTTGCTCACTAAATCCTGATTGGCAGGATATAGTAGATTGCTTTTATCGACAAAATCTTATAGTTGTATCAATACAGCTTTCTCTACCAACTTTGAGATAAAAGTCAAATTAGAAACAGGCCTATCATTTTCAGGCAGTTCTGAATCTAATGAATTATTCTTTAAAATAGGACCTATTACAGCCTTTTCCCAACATACCAGCATAACTCCTAACTGAAGACTCGAGTTGATTATACTAAGTATGTGTAGGAGCAGTGATTGCAAGTTTTGTGTAAGAAATTTTGAGGTAATTGGGCCTAAAATAGAGGAATTCTCATGTTTCCGGGAAATCAGCTCATTTAAATCTTGTTCTGTGAGTTAGTTAAACTTTGGCCGATGATTGGCTACACAAGATGAGCTGCTATAATTGTCTTTGTCTAGGTCATCTATTAGAAGAGTTACAGCTAATAATGGAGTAGGAGTAGGAAAAGTAGCCCTGTAGTTTCTTTAACCAAGTCATCTAACATTAGTATCATCACAAAACAGTACTTAGAACATTACATAGCAATAAAAAATTATCTAATTATCATCAGTATGATCATGTAGTTCTAGCCTACAAAGATGTAAGGTGGCAGTATTCTGAATAAGCTGTAATCTTTAAGGGCCCCTTTTACAAAGTGGTGGTAAGCCCAACGTGGGCTTACCACTCGCTAAAAAGGAAGTACCGCTGGGCTACCGCAGCAGCCTGGTGGTACTTCCCACCCCCAGCATGCCATTATTTCTGGTAAGGGCTCCCCCCGAAATGGCCATGCAACAAGTGCTTTACTTGTCGCAAGGCCATTTCTTGCAGAAAAGAAAGACCTACCCTTTTACCAACTGCAGTAAAAGGGGGCTTTGGTGAACATCAAAAGCACACGCCAACACCAGCGCAGGCCCCCTTTTGCCGCAGCCTGGTAAAAAGGGCCCTCAATTAGGTTTTAGTTTAGGCTAATGAGTTACAATAGTCTAGAAACATAGAAATATAGAAACATGATGACACATGAAGGCCGTATGGCCCATTCAGTCCGCTCATTATCAGTAACCACTAACTCCTCCTTTTCCTAAGAGATTCCATGTGTCTGTCCCACGCCTTCTTAAACTCTGACACAGTCTTCGTCTCCGCAACCTCCACCGGGAGGCCATTCTACGCATCCACCACCATTTCCGTGAAAGAGTATTTCCTCAGATTCGTCCTAAGCCTATTTCCTCTTAACTTCATCTTATGCCCTCTCATTCTAGTACCGATTTTGCTTCAATGGCAAATCAAACAGAGGTAAAATAATTTGCTAGCAGGTGAAGTATTGTTTTTGCCATGGTCTACTCAAATACATAAAAATAGGCAGCTAACTCATAACATCACATCTCTTCAACAAAGCCTACAAAGAGAACCCATAACCTACAAAACTACCTCACCAACCCACCCAGTCATTAAAGTCCACCTTCTACACTAACCTGACTCACACCTTCTTTCTCCCTTCCCTTACCTAATCTGTGTACTTTACTCATTGTAACTGATAGCCTGGAATGACTATGTCATAACAAAACTCTGTAAGCCACATTGAGCCTGCAAATAGGTGGGAAAATGTGGGATACAAATGCAATAAAATAAAAATAAATAAAATAAGCTTGTTAATATTTCTAGTGGGTATAGAACTATACTGTCCACTAGGTGGAAACATCATACTATCATATCCTGAATACTTCTCTGCACTGAGCAAGGCAAACACTAAATCACTTTCAGGCAGCATTGCCTTAAAAAACAATAGCCTCACAGTTCATTGGGGTTAAGCAGAGGCTGTCCAGAGCAAATGGGAGGAAAGGAGGCTTGAGTGAATGTGACTGACGTGAGGGATTCTGCTAGCATGTAGTGTTTGTGTAACAGTCCAGCTTGTTACAGTTTTCCAGTAGCAGATATATTGGTGCTCTATGGTCCAGTGTAAAATTTATAGCACTGTCTTTTCATAGGTGGGTTAAGACTGTTGTGTGTTAAGTTTTCTGTATAGGTTTTGAGTGTCTCTTTGTAGGGTTTTGTGTTATTTCATAAAGTGTCTGGCCCTATTGTTTTTGATATACTAGCTTCATATTTAGCATTTTAGTCTGGTGCATGTGTGTTTTTGTTAATTTTATTAATAACCATAATGAATATGTATGAGATGTACAGTGGGGGAAATAAGTATTTGATCCCTTGCTGATTTTGTAAGTTTGCCCACTGACAAAGACATGAGCAGCCCATAATTGAAGGGTAGGTTATTGGTAACAGTGAGAGATAGCACATCACAAATTAAATCCGGAAAATCACATTGTGGAAAGTATATGAATTTATTTGCATTCTGCAGAGGGAAATAAGTATTTGATCCCCCACCAACCAGTAAGAGATCTGGCCCCTACAGACCAGGTAGATGCTCCAAATCAACTCGTTACCTGCATGACAGACAGCTGTCGGCAATGGTCACCTGTATGAAAGACACCTGTCCACAGACTCAGTGAATCAGTCAGACTCTAACCTCTACAAAATGGCCAAGAGCAAGGAGCTGTCTAAGGATGTCAGGGACAAGATCATACACCTGCACAAGGCTGGAATGGGCTACAAAACCATCAGTAAGACGCTGGGCGAGAAGGAGACAACTGTTGGTGCCATAGTAAGAAAATGGAAGAAGTACAAAATGACTGTCAATCGACAAAGATCTGGGCTCCACGCAAAATCTCACCTCGTGGGTATCCTTGATCATGAGGAAGGTTAGAAATCAGCCTACAACTACAAGGGGGGAACTTGTCAATGATCTCAAGGCAGCTGGGACCACTGTCACCACGAAAACCATTGGTAACACATTACGACATAACGGATTGCAATCCTGCAGTGCCCGCAAGGTCCCCCTGCTCCGGAAGGCACATGTGACGGCCCGTCTGAAGTTTGCCAGTGAACACCTGGATGATGCCGAGAGTGATTGGGAGAAGGTGCTGTGGTCAGATGAGACAAAAATTGAGCTCTTTGGCATGAACTCAACTCGCCGTGTTTGGAGGAAGAGAAATGCTGCCTATGACCCAAAGAACACCGTCCCCACTGTCAAGCATGGAGGTGGAAATGTTATGTTTTGGGGGTGTTTCTCTGCTAAGGGCACAGGACTACTTCACCGCATCAATGGGAGAATGGATGGGGCCATGTACCATACAATTCTGAGTGACAACCTCCTTCCCTCCGCCAGGGCCTTAAAAATGGGTCGTGGCTGGGTCTTCCAGCACGACAATGACCCAAAACATACAGCCAAGGCAACAAAGGAGTGGCTCAGGAAGAAGCACATTAGGGTCATGGAGTGGCCTAGCCAGTCACCAGACCTTAATCCCATTGAAAACTTATGGAGGGAGCTGAAGCTGCGAGTTGCCAAGCGACAGCCCAGAACTCTTAATGATTTAGAGATGATCTGCAAAGAGGAGTGGACCAAAATTCCTCCTGACATGTGTGCAAACCTCATCATCAACTACAGAAGACGTCTGACCGCTGTGCTTGCCAACAAGGGTTTTGCCACCAAGTATTAGGTCTTGTTTGCCAGAGGGATCAAATACTTATTTCCCTCTGCAGAATGCAAATAAATTCATATACTTTCCACAATGTGATTTTCCGGATTTAATTTGTGATGTGCTATCTCTCACTGTTACCAATAACCTACCCTTCAATTATGGGCTGCTCATGTCTTTGTCAGTGGGCAAACTTACAAAATCAGCAAGGGATCAAATACTTATTTCCCCCACTGTATATATGCAAATGAATATGCAAATGTTCCAAGCCACACCCTTTGCCCCCACCCCCAAATGAAACAGTCAAACTACGCCCATGGTAGCCTCTATCACCTGTTGGGAGGAAGCAAAGATCACAGACATAGGTATGTATTGCCATGTATGGGCACCTTGGAATGGGGGATGGGTCTGGGACATAGCATCTTGGGTAAGCTGGTATGGTCACCATTGGAGGGTGGGGAGGAGGGGGCATCGGGGAGGGAATCCCAATACTGTTTATCTAGGAGCCAGCCACCAGTGATCTCCCCTCAGTCAAACCGCTGGTAAATTCCTAAGTGCTGTAGTATGTATGCATCATGGCAGGCACACATGTCTACTATCTCCCCCTGGGCATCACATACCACCTACTTGTTTATGGAGTGATAGGATTTCCTATTCCTATAGGTGTCCTCCTGTGCCTGAGGGGAGTCTGTGTGTGTGCAGTTAATGACCCCTATGACCGAGGAGAAGTAATCTGTGGAATAGAACTAGGTCATGTTGTTCTGGTGGGCCTGAACAGTAGTGGGGAAGGAGATGTATTGTGAGCTGTGGGTGAGGAAGGCATCAAGGAACAGAACAGGGACAGACAGTTTGAGATGGTGGGTTGGGTGAGGCCTGCAGTAATTACTAACACTGACTGAAAGGTACCAAGAAAGGTGAGGGAGGCTGTAAACTTAAGATGCACTGGATTATTTCTATGGGGCCCTAGCTGCCGTATGATAGCACTATCAAAGCAGTATCTGGTAAGGCACTCTTGGTCACTGGTCTATGAACTGGATCCTGGCCCTGAATACTCTCTGAAAGGGATACCTCCTACCCCTCCCCTCCAGACTTTCAACCACATCCAGCAAAGCACCAACCACAACAGCATTCAGCACATCCATGCTTCATGTGCAGGTGTCCCACCACCACCACAGGTGCAATGTATTAACCACACTTACACCACTGTGCACACCTCCATCTACTGCAGAACTAATCGTTACCTAGTGAGACACTGACCCATCACTACTAGCAACAGCACACTGATAAACTGGGACTGGACAAACATAGAGGCACAACACAGAGGCACAAGGAGAGACATAGTTCAAGCAGGTAAGGAGGTATAATGGGAGCTGTGGGGGTTTCAGGACAGTGAGGGATTGGTGGGCAAAGGACACAGCAAAGAGGGAAGGGGGCCTGAGAAACAGCAAGGGATAGGTGTTGGTGGGGGCTAGCAGGTGTGGTCAAGGGGTTCAGGAGGTGAGACACAGAGTCAAGGCACCAAATGTGGGGGACAAAGGTTTCAGACTGGGGCAGACAAACACAGCAAACAAACCACTCTCCTTCATAATGCAACCAAGTCCACCTCTCTACTCTCCAACTCAACAAAAGCACAAATGGATCCAGGTTGTGGTTTCACTTAATCATGTTTATAGCAGGTCTAAATTGGAATGTTTTCATTTCCACCCCAGGATGTTGCCCTGCTATCCATTATCGCTAAAAAATGCCCGAGTCATAATACCGCCCAAGATCATGCCCCTGACACACCTTTAAAACACCCCTTCTCAAAACCAGTGGCATAGCTATAGGGGGCCTAGGGGGATCAAAAGAGAAAGATTGTTTGTAGGAACTTGCTCCTTTTGTTTTGTGGAATGCAGTGGTATATTATAAAAATGCTCTTAATATTGTTTATTACTACTATTTATAAGAGAGATATTGAATGAGGGCAGAGTTATCTTCATGCAGAGGTCCAGGGTCAGTCTAAATGTGCCAACATTTTCCAGTTCTGTGGTATATATTTATTTCTTCTTCAAGTTTAGTTGTAAAAGGCATTTTGTTAGAGGTGAGGGGGGTTATCTTTGTCTCCCCACTGTGTGTTTGTATATAGATGAGTTCTGGGAATAATGATGTCGTATATATTGCTGAACTTGTTGTTTTAAGTTGCAAACATCTCTACATAGTGAGCTCTGCATAAATGCCATGAGTGATGATAGTGGCAGCAAACTGTTTTCATTGATAACACAGAAACATAAAGGCGACCTTATTTTTCCCTCAACAGATGTTACTGAAATTTGTATTAAGTATGAAAAATGTTGTAGACACCATGTCTCAAATCCAGCTAGCCCAGCAGTTTCCTTTCTTGGGGTTTCTTTGTTTTGAAATAGTGCAGTCTTGTTAAGAAGCTTCTCAAACAGAACTATCTTTTCTGTTTTGTCAGGTCATGTGTATGAATATGATCCAGTAGTTAATCTTGTGCTTTTGTTAGTTAAAACTGTGGCAGAAAAATATTTGCAAGTGTGATTTTGTTATGCAGGCAAACAATACACTGCCAAAAAACAAAATAGCAAGCAACACAGTATTAGCTGCTAAGTTCATACAAAGTTAATTATTTTCAGTGGAAAATAAATCTGTTGGCTGCCTGCTATGTGAATATTCCATCACTGTTTCATTATTGCTACCAAGTATTACATATTTAGGGCATATGCCTTAAACATAGATTGTTTAAATTTGTGTATCTAGACCTTGTATGCAGATAGTATTGCTTGTTAAACCCAAAGGCAAACCCTAAGGGTGGTTAAACATTTGGTATAAACTGTGTTATTATTGACTTTACTTGTTTTGTGCTGCTTTGGGTCCTACTGGATGGTCAATGCCAGTCACCAGAAACAGCTTGGCATTGAATATCCAGGGTCAGTGCCAATCGTGGCACTTATGCGGGCTTCTTCCTGTGGTCTGAAATATTGGGCCCACTGCGTTCCACAACTTTTACCTTTTCATGGTATCCAGAATTTATTTGTGGTTTATTGTGGGGTAGAAAGTGGTCTTGCATTTTGCATCCTTCAGTAAAGATAATGCATTTTATTTTATTCTTCCCATGCTGTACTGCTTATAGAGAATGTGATTTTTTAGTGTTTCCTTTTCTAATGTTTGGTCCTTTATTCTGTAATTGGCGAGATTGGTCTGTGTTCTGTGAGCAACTGAAGAAATAGATTTAAAAATGTCAGTGTTTCCAAAGTTTCCATAAGTGTGCATGTGGTTTATGTTAACGCAGAACAGACTGCTTACTTAGAAATCCATCATAAAGTTCACTCTAAGGCATTATTTGGTATACTCCTAAACACTAGTCCACACCTATATGCCTAGTGCCCCACCATGTTAACTCTGAACCCCTCCCAAAATGTCAATTCTGGCTATGCCCCTCTCCAAAATGTCTTTCTTTTGTTCTCTTCGCCCACTTGGATGTTTTCTGAGCGTGTGTTTGATTTACCAATTGTACATTTTCCACAGAAAACCATCTATCTGGCCTTTTTGAGACATTTTTCTACTTTAAAAATAGTGCCAGAATGATTTGTGGGGTACTATATAATCTCTCAAGATTTTCTGCTAATTTCATACAAGATTCATGTTTCAGACTGTATTTTCACAGTTTTGAACACACTTCACAGTGAAAGTATATGTTCCAGGAGAAAACTGGAATCTTTGCAGGCTATGGTATGTTTTTATTGGATCAACAAAAAGATTTGGAGATCCCGGTTTTAGATGGAATTTAACTACTTTTTGCGATCCTGCCAGGTAGCTGTGACTTGAATTGGTCACTGCTATAAACAGAATATTGGGCTTGATGCACATTTAATCTGACCCAGTATGACTGTTTTATGTCTAAATGATACTGAGTACCTTTATTACCTAAAATATGTTTGACCAAAACAATGGATTGCATCTTAAACTTATCTTTTTCAGGCGTGAAGTAACATTTAAAAAGATCCAGAATTTGAAGGATGAAACCAATGATCATTGTAATGCATTGTGACTTTCTAACACTATCTTGAATGTGTTAACAACATAAATGCCTAAACTCTGCAACACAGCAAAACCAAAGCTCGTAATGGACACTACATAACCTTTCCTCTCTTCGTTCCCCATTGTGCCTGAATCATATGAACCTTATTCGACCACAACATCACCTTGTATTGTTTCTCTACTGGACTGGATGAACACCTTTACGGTACTATGTAAGCCAGATTGAGCCTGCAAATAGGTGGGAAAATGTGGGATACAAATGTAATAAATAAATAAATAAACAACTGAATCAAAATGGGGGAAGATATCTACCTAAATGCTGAACTGTCTCATTGGAGTGGTTGCTTCTCTCACCACGACTTTCTCTAAGGAATGTGCTATCATAAAAAGCTGATCTATCATGTTTGAGGTAGTTGGGTAAAAAACACAAAAATAAAAAAACAAAAGGAACCCACAACATACAGGTAGTAACAGTATACAGTTGGGTCTGGGTGGAGTTCTAGTAATTTTGGACTGTTCTTGTTTGAAGAGTGCATGTTTGTTTTCTGTTATTCATACACAATTTTATATTTGTTATCTGAACAACCTTCTATACATCTTCATAGTACTGTATGGTTTATGGACTCCTGAGGAAGGCAGTTGTGCCGAAACATGACTCGTGTTGAGTCTCATTTGCAAATTTCTACAGTAAAGAGCTGCTACATTTGGACCACTTGCTTGCTTGTCTGAGATAGATGGGTCCCGTATTTTGTTTCAAGGAAATTTTTGTGTGCTGAACAAACATACCTTTCTCTCTATCCTGGCTATAAAATGGAAGAAAATGGACTCTTATTATTGTAAGTAAAATCAAGAACATACCGATAGGTTCAGATGTTTAAATCCTTTTTCCGACTTAATGTACACACTAGGCAGTGCACCAGATAGAAATGCAGTGAGTCATCTCACCAGGTTACAGAATATGAGCTGGCAGATAAAATCTGTTTGTCATGTGTCTGCTGGGATTTTCTCATTTGCCCACCACCTGTGGGAGTGGATATTTCAATGGCTTGACCTGTCTTTCTACTCCATTTATCATCTTTGGATTATTGTCTGCATTTCTAGCTGAAAGATAGGTAATTAAGGGGACGTGTAATGTGTTGAAAGCAGTGGCTCAGGATTGAAAAGAATCAGGTATGTAAGAATCGGTGAGTGAATGTATAATAGCACAACCTGGCAAGCTTCTCTGGCAGGCAATCACAGTGCAAGAGTTTTCAGTTATAATTATTATTGGTTGTACAAAAGGTGACAGGAAAGGAGCATGTGTCTTTGTTAATGTGGTAAATAATGTTCATCTGTATTTGTGGCCACTGGCTAGCATTCTGTGCTGTTAATAGGAGTTAGTCAATGTCCTGAGAAGATACACAAGGGTTTTTTGGTTTTCCTTGTTTAATTATTCCCTTAAACCAATGAGCCCAATGGTCTAATTTGTAGGACCTCATATGAAGTAGTGCACAAGTTTGCTGCTCATGCAGAGGATATGGGAAGAAAATTTACACAAGAAATTCAGCTCCTGGGATGAACAAATAAGTAGGCCTCATTGAGTAGTTTTCTTTTCTGTGAAAACCTGCGTGAGAGATGTTTTGCTGTCAGTTTCTACTAAATTCATTATTCATAAGCTGCTTGCATGGTCTTTCCTTAATAATGAATTTAAATACAATTTAATGCATAGAAGACTATCAGGGTCCTTTTACTAAGGTGCGCTGAAAAATGGCCTGCGGTAGTGTAGGCACGTGATTTGGATGCGCGCAAATCCATTTTTCAGCGCGCCTTCAAGAAATACCTTTTAAAAGTTTGCTGAAAATGGACGTACGGCAAAATAAAAAATTGGTGCACGTCCATTTTGGGTCTGAGACCTTACCGCCAGCCATTGACTTAGTGGTAAGTTCTCACACGTTAACTGGTAATGATCTACATGCATCAAATTCCACTTGGCGTGCATAGCGGACGTGCGCCAGAAAACAAAAATTATTTTTCGGAGGCGCGTATTGGACGCACGCCAAAAGTGAAATTACTGCAAGAGCCAAGCAGTAGCCAGGTGGCAAATCCAAATGGGCGTGCGTTCGTCATGTGGCAACTCCAAATGGGCGTGCGTTTGTCACGTGTAGACGCTAATGCGGTTTAGTAAAAAGGCCCCTATGTGCTAACTTTTACTATTATATGCACAGAGAACCTGAGAAAACCTTTGCAAAAGGGGGCTTCATGTACTAAATGTGTGAAAATCCTGGAATTTCAGGGTTTAAACATTATTTAGTATGCAACGCTCTATTTGACAGAGTTTCTGTTCTTTAGTACCAGCCACAAATGCCCCAGCAAATGAAGCAGATCTGGCTAGGACTTATTTGTAGGGTTACCATATTTGCAGAGACAAAAAAAGAAGACATAAAAAATAAAAGTTGTTGCTAGATTTTGCTAAAAAAATATGTAATCATAGCAAATGTGTAGATGGCTTTAATTAATGAATACACAGCAGTGACTGACTTACATTACAGCCGTAGACGATAATCTACTTTTCCAAAACTTCTGAATTTGAGTTTGACTGAGTCTGAGCCCAAGCGTACTTATCAGAAGAGCCGATGTCTCTCAACAACTTTGGCTGGCTTCTGAGATATATACGAAAGTCTTTGCTTGACATATGCTTACAAATTCCTTTGACAGGTTCAACCAGCAGGGAAAAAGAGAGATCAGCAATACCATTCTCCCTCTTTATCACCCCCATCTGTCCAGACTGACTAATAGGCCAGAAATGGTTTCTCTTATTATGTGGGTAGGTGTGTTGGTCATAGGCACATAAAAGAAAAAGAAAAACCTGGAGGACTTATCTGAAGAAGTCCAAAAGGAGGACATGTTCTCTTGGTATGTGGTGCAATACTCACTAGTTCGATTGTAACAGACACTCCTGCGTTCTCCTAGTTTCTCTCAGCTTCTGTCCTGTTAGGAAAAGGTCAGAACTGTCATTGAACATACACACTATCCACCTTATAATTGAAAGAGAAAAACGCCAAGATTTCGACCCAAATCGGGAGATAGACGTTTATCTCACAAAAACGAATAAATCGTTATAATGGAAAGCCGATTTTGGACGTTTTCAACTGCACTCCATCGCGGAAGCGTACAAAGTTGACGGGGGCGTGTCGGAGGCGTGGCGAAGGTGGAACTGGGGCGTGGTTATCGGCCGAGGAGAGATGGGTGCCTTTCGCCGATAATGGAAAAAAAGTATGCGTTTGTAGCTAGAATTTAGGGCACTTTTCCTGGACCCTATTTTTTCACAAATAAGGCCCCAAAAAGTGCCCTAAATGACCAGATTACCCCCAGAGGGAATCGGGGATGACCTCCCCTGACTCCCCCAGTGGTCACTAACCCCCTCCCACCACAAAAATGATGTTTCCACAACTTCAAATGTCACCCTCAAATGTCATACTCACCTCCCTGGCAGCAGTATGCAGGTCCTGGAGCAGTGTACAATATAGCTGGCTACTGCTAACAATTCACAGCATCGCCAGCTAAGTTTTTGGCAGCCAGACTGGGCTGCCCAAATAGCAGGCCTATCTTTGACTGGTTTCAACTTAACCGGCCAGTGCTGAATATTGGCTTGGTTGGTTAAGTTGAAACCGGTCAAAAATTAAACTGGATATTCAATGACGGACTGGCATCCATTCTCTCTCTCTCTTTCCTTCCATCCCCTCTGCCCTTAGTGACATGTTTTCATCTTTCTCCCTCTCCTCCACATCCAGCTCCACATCTGCTTAGCTCCTCCCCCCTTGTGGCCGGCAATCTCTCTCTGAAACCTCCCCCCCCCAATTTACCTTAGAGAGGTCGCTGGCGATGAATCCTATCGACAGTCTGCACTAGCCTTGGAGGTTTCCCTCTACCACATCCCATGCTCGATGATGTCACTTCCTGTCTTTTTACTGGTGGGGACACGGTAGAGGGAAGCCTGCAGGGCAGGCACAGATTGCCTACAGGAATTGCTACCGGTGGCAGCTCTAATGGAAACCGGGGAGGGGAGGAGAGAAGAGGGAGAGAGGGGAGTGAGGCACCACAACTAAGGTGTTATTGGGGGCTTCATGGGTGACTAGACTTGGTGGGCCTGAGGCAAGAATGGGAGGGCCTGTGCCTACCTAGTCCCACCTGTACCTATACCACTATGGGCTATCCGCTGCATTCAACTGGTTTTCACAGCTGAAAATTAGTGATTAGCACCTAAGTGAAAACTGGCTATCTTGAGGGTGTTCTGGGGGCAGAGCCAGCATTTGGCCAGTTATGTGCCAATATTCAGCCCTTAACCATCCAAGGTAACTGTGTAAATGGGACCGCATAAAACACATTCCCATTTTTATGCAGTAACCCATAGCAGCTTAAGTTCTGAATATCATACTTAACTGCCTATGCATTAGCTGGCTCCACATAAACTCAACATTCAATGCTGAAACCCCAACATGACCCGGCATTGAATATCCGGGAATAATGCCAGCAGTGCAGCAGCGGTCAGCAAAATGCTCACCACCACTGGCTGAATTTGTAACCCTTCTGAACCAGTGCCTGACCTTTGGTGCTTGCTTCATTGAGGGTATAGCATAAGAACATAAGTGTTGCCATACTGGGACAGATCGAAGGTCCATCAAGTCCAGCATCCTGTTTCCAACAGTGGCCAATCCAGATTACAAGTACCTGGCAAGATCCCAAAACAGTACAATACATTTTATGCTGCTAGAAATAAGCAGTGGATTTTCCCCAAGCCCATCTTAATAATGGCTTATGGACCCTTCTTTTAGGAAATTATCCAAACCTTTGGTAAACCCGCTAAGCTAACTACTTTTACTACTTTCTGTGGCAACAAATTCCAGAGTTTAATTACTCGTTGAGTGAAGAAATATTTTCTCTGATTTGTTTTTAATTTACTGCTTATAAGCTTCATTGCATGCTCCCTAATCTTTGTGTTTTTGGAAAGAGTAAACAAGCAATTCACATCTGCCCATTCCACTCATTATTTAATTGACCTCTGTCATACCTCCCCTCAGCCATCTCTTCTCCAAGCTGAAGAGCACTAGCCGCTTTAGCCTTTCCTCATAGGGAAGTCGTCCCTTCCTCTTTATCATTTTTGTCGCCCTTCTCTGTACATTTTCTAATTCTGCTATATCATATAACATACCTGGGTTTGTGTGTTTGGTTTGATAGTCTTCTCACATAAGTATAAAAGCTATGGAACACAGTGGCAGTGCTTTCGTCTGCAAACATAACAAGTTCCCATTGCCCAGCTGTTTACTGTTATATTTGTGGTAGAAAGTGAGCTGATCTTGAATATTTTTGTCAAATAAGTTTGGCTTTCAAGCTGGCCGATATGATCGAAGTCCAACATTGAGCAATCTTTAATATATTGTCCTGTTACTGAGTTTCGTTGGAGTACCTGGAAGTCTTGATCTGATAACTTTTGATGTTTTTCAGGAGCACTGTGCTCTCTATATGATTGCATTGTTTTTGCATATTCATAGCCCTGGGTTGCCCAGAGAGTGCTTGCCATTGAAAAATGGTCAGCTAGTGATTTTGCCTGACTGTTACTATTACATTTGAATGAGCCACTTTCAGCTTTGCTATTTTAGTAGTATCTTCTCTTTGTAGAGAATAAATATCTGCATGCATTTCTTTAGTCCAAACTCTTCCCCATGTACCATGATGCCAAACCAGTTAATAAACCTGATGAATGCAGTGCCAAAGACTCCATAGAATATATCATTGGGTTGATATTCAGGGTGGTTTTAAGCAGGCAGGAGAGTTTTGTATCACAGCCATGTTCATGATTCTGATTAGGATTAGCATTGCAGCATCTTATTTAGTTAAATTTATAATGGTGGTAAAGCTTAGGTTGTAAAGCTTTCAAATTGGAAAAGGGAAGATAATTTATTATTTTTGGCCTGCCAGTTTCCTTATGCTTCTTTAGTTTTCCAGCTCAATTAGAACCAACTTCTAGTAGAACAAATACCATGAGCCATTACAACAGATTCCTATTTTTTCCCCTTATTTTTAACACTCTTCCCCCTTTTATTTATGTTTATTTATTTATATCCCACCTTATATCCAAGGCAGGCTAACAACATAATGTTCAAGATAAAACTCAGTGTCTGGTGCTCTCGTCCATCCATACCAGATTTTCATCACGCTTGCTTGTCCTTAAAGACCAGACTCTCCCTATTTCAAAGAGCTTAAAACTTCTAGGTGTTGAGCTGGACCCTTACCTTCAACTGGATTTGCAAGTGCGAGCGGTCACCAAGCGGATGTTCTATGCAATGTGGAGACTGCGGCGCATTAGGTTTTGTCTTACCAGAGAGCTCTTCCGCACACTTGTTCACTGGTTAGTTCTCTCTCACCTCGACTACTGCAGCGGGATTTACGCAGGCTGCCAGGAGCAACTACTGCGAAAGTTCCAGACTGCCCAGAACACTGCTGCAAGACTCATCCTGGGCAAATCGCGCATGGTTCCCCGCAACCTCTACGTCTCAATCTGCACTGGCTCCCAGTTAGAGAGCGAATCGCTTTCAAGCTCTGCACCTTAATGCATAAATTATCTACGGTCTAGCTCCAGAATACATGATTCCTCTAATAGACCTCCCACCTAGAAATGCCATCAACACAGCCCGCACCTATCCAACTTCATTATCCGTCTTGCCGGGGTGTCAAATACAAGCTTCTTTTTGCCTCTACTTTTCACTACTCCAGCCCAAACTTGGAATGCTTTACCTCTGAACCTAAAATCTCAATCTGATCATCACCTTTTCAAGAAGATGTTGAAAACGTTCCTTTTTGAAAAAACTTACTCCATTAGTAATTCTGCTTATTAGTCACCCTAATTGTTGTTAGTGTTCTCTCCTTATTCTGCTGTAAAATTCATGTGTTGTACTTCTCTACTTTTGTAATTCATGTAAGCCACATTGTGCCTGCAATTGTGGGAAACTGTGGGGTATAAATGAACCATAATAAATAAATAAATATAAAAAAACAACAATACAGACCACTAAGCAATACAATAACATCAATACAGCACAAATACAGCAGCAAAAGACACAAAAAAACATCATTGATCAACAAGATGGTCCAGCAGTAATGTCAATATCTGCTTAAATGATGCTATATTCTGTTGAATTTTCAAAGAAAAAATGTATTCCATGCCTGAGATCCAACCACAAAAAAAGTACTAATTCTTGGAAGTTGTAATCGCAGACACCATAGATCTGTTAGTCTCCCCTACTTTCAAACTTCCCTTGAAAGTCCAGCAGTAGGCCAGTGCTGTGGAGGTGCTTTATTCCTTGTGTTTTGCAGCAGCAAAGCATGTGTGTCAGGGTCACTGTCACCGATGGACCTGGATGGGCCTTGGCCCCTCCACTTTTTGAGCCAGGTCCACAGAGTCAGCAACAGCTGCACAAGTCAATGAAAGGAAAGCTGGAGGCGTTGTCAGTATCTGCACAGCCTAGGGCTCACCCATGTTAAGTTTGGGCCCCACCAAAGGCTTCTAGAATCTTTGAGTCTCTTTCTAGTCCATAGTGTGGAAAGCTTTCTTATGCAGATGCTTATGAGGCTTTCTTGTTAACAAAGAAAGCTTTTACCACTTCCTGTAAAACTTGTTTAAATCTTGACTATGCCACCGATGTGGGGCAAGTGTATGCATGGTGAAATCCACTCTGTTTTAAGAGGCCTATCCTAATTCTGTCCCTTGTGCTGCATCGTTTCTCTGCATATGGAAGAGGGGAAGAAAACCTGTTTACCCATAGAAAATTGCCCCATAATAAGATGTTGTAGAATATTTGTACTGGCTTTCAATGGTTGAATGTTTCTTTACAAGAATATGCCAGATGTGTTGCATGCTGAAATTGCCTTTTCCTTGTACCAAGGTCATGATCACATGTATTAACATGCTTTTGTTCTCAGCTATTCCATATACTGTAATCCAGGAAATGAAAATCTTTTCACTGAGATTTACCAGTCAAATCTTTTCTGTGGGAGCTTAGTGCTCTAGCTCCCTATTTCAGGGCTGGATTAAGGCCAACTAATGCCCCATGCATAGGCCAGCAATGGTGCCCCTTGTCCCTTCCATTGCTTAACTGACAAGACATTAAGACTCAAGTCGGTTTACATAGTACATATAAGTACTTATTTGTACCTTTGGGCAACAGAGGGTTAAGTGACTTGCCCAGAGTCACAAGGACAGCAGTAGGATTTGAACCAGCCACCTCTGGATGTCAAGGCTAGTGCACTAACCACTAGGACACTCCTCCACTCACTTTTGGTGAATGTAGAGACTTTAAATATAGAGTTGCATTATTTTTATCAGTTTTATATTCAGTTCTATTTTTTTTAAATAAAGGCTTCATTTCATAGACTAGCTCCATTTCCCCACCATTCCTTTTCATAGTGATCTGTAATTTATGAGCCCAATTCATGCAGTGAGAGAAGAGGCATGAAAAATCCAAAACAGTCTTCTGTGAAAATCAGTGTAATTTACAAAGATACACATTATATTCAGCTGTTTCAGCTTATACATTTAGGAGGTAATTCTATAAGTGCATGCCTCCATTTAGGACTAGATTCTTATATCACGTTTAAAAATTTGCTGCCGAAATTAAATTCGCTTAAGCGCATTCCATAATTTAAGCGTACTTTTTAGAATAAGCCTAAATTTCTGTGTGGATTTATAGAATATGCCGAGTGCCCATACGTGCAACTTGTTTTAGTCAAGACAGTTATGCCAAGTAAAATTTGGAGTAAATTCCGACATCTAAATTACCTGCGGACCGGGTATATTCTATAACAACCTGCATAAATCGTGCATAGATTTTAGAAATGCCACGATCGCCTATGACCATGCCCCCTTTTCAAATATGCGACTTAGAATTTACACGCCGCACATTATAGAATCATCTAGATAGTTCAGCGCATAAATTCGAATTAATGCCAATTAGTGTCAATAATTGCTTGTTAATTGGCAATCTGCATTAGCCACCATGTCCCCACCCTTCGAAAATCTGCTGCTGAAGCTAAGTGTTTTCCTGCTGAATTTACATATATTGAAGTGCAAGCATTGATTTGTTATGATTTGACACAATCATTTGAAAATATAAAAATATAAATAATATTAAAAATTGATTGGTATGAAGACAGATTTGTATTGTGAAGAGAGCAATGATGCTGAGTATTTAGGACTTTGAAGAAGATTTTTTGACCAATGAATAAGATGGTGAGCTGTGCATTTACAACTACTGCTTTATTGGGGGGTCACTCCTGATTCCCTCCAGTGATCACATGGTCATTATTCGTTCTAAAAACAGGTCTAGACCAAAATGTCTTAGTTTTAGTCCTGGACGTTTTTGTTTTTTTCCATTATGGCTGTAAAATGTCCAAGTGTTAGGCACACCCTAATCCCGCCTTCAAAATACCCCTGACGCTCCCCCTCGTAATTTGGATGCACTCAGATGACTTGCAAAGCAAAAAAACGTTTGCAAAATAGGTTTTGAAAATACCAATTTGGACGTTTTGAGAAGAAAAAACATCCAAATGGTGCTTTATGACACTTTTTGGACATTTTTCTCTTTCGAAAATGAGCCCCCTAGTATTGTAGATGGCAAGAATAGTTAACAAACAAAAACGTAGGATGTAGGGTAACCCTTGTTGTCTTATAATGCTGTTTGGACAAGTTAGTAAAAAAGTGCCAGACAGGACAGTGATATATGGGACTAGTAAATGCATGCTCAGTGGTTAATAAGACTATGTTGATCCAGGATTTGATATTAAAGGAGAGATTTTAATGTTGTTATTAGTGAAACTTGAGTAGGTGAAGGAGACTCTTATTTTGGCTGATTGTTGTCCAATTTTTTATTTTTATTTTTTTACTATCAGGGATCTAAATTAAGAGAAGGAAAGAGCTCACCATCGGGACAATCAACTCTGCCTCTATTGTGGGCATTTCCTGAGATATTGCCCGAATAAACCAGGAAATGCGTTGACCCAGGGCCTCTGAAGGGGGTGGCCCTGGGTCGATTCTCACCTCTTCTGGATAATCTTGTCTCTATCCCTATTTTCCTGCGCTGGAAGGAACTTTGTATTAGCACCATGGCGTTGATCGATTCAGGGGCTGGAGGGAATTTTATTAACGGCAGTCTCCTAGTCCAGCTTGGAACTCCCTCAATGGCCTGTAAACCTACGTTACAAGTGACCTCCATTCAGGGACTGACTCTATTCTACTCTACTCCATCACTCAGCCGTTGCAGATGCAAGTAGGAATTTTACATAAGGAAGAGATTCAGCTTCTGGTTCTTCCCCAAACCATTCCTCTATTGCCAAGTTTTACTTGTGACCTAAAATATCTGGTATTGGTACATTCACTTACAAAGTAACTAGGGGCGGGGGAGCGCTTAAAGTTTTTAATTGCGTAATTAATCACGATTAATCATGGCATGCATTTTGGACACATGCTTTTCAATTTTTTTTTAATGTTGACCCAAACATCCTTTTGACCAATTGCTTAGCGTGGCCGATTATTCTTTACAACATGCTATTCAATTAGGGGTGGGCAACAATGAAAAATTTTAATCAAAATTTCATGGTATTAAATGATTAGTTGAAACTCTGGACTGGATGGCTTGGTACTGGTAAATTCTCACTGCATAGAAATTTTTTGAACCTACTGATTTTTTTTTTTATTTTAAAATATGTTTATTAAGCATTTGTGTGGCAAACATACAATAATGCAAATTCTGAGGAAAACATAGTAGTTTTGGTGACTTAGCCACTACTTTAGTGTTGAAAACATTTATTTACTCTCTATCTAAACAAAAGGTTGCCCTTCTACAAACTCTACTATCTAGTACAGTGCATCAATTCCTAACTCTACATTGGTAGAAAACCGAGCTTGAGTGCTATTACCAAGTTTAACTTCAAATACCCCTTTCTTCATCCCTGCCCCTCCTATCCCTATCTATCTATGTCCCTTCCCTTCCCCTTCCCCCCCTCTCCTCCTATCCTCTCTAGGTAGCCGTCTACTTGTACAGGAGTAGTCCAGTCTGTCCTGTCCATCAATCACAGATTGAGAATGCGCACTCTACCCCCTAGTGGTATAGTCTGCCAAAACGGAGTCCATATGCGATAGAAGTCTTTCTCTTTAAATCTCAAGTCATGCTTGTTGTCCGCCACTCTTTTCTCGAATCTCATGTATTCCATCATGCAGCCTCGCCATTGCTGTACAGTAGGCACTTCATTTGTAAGCCATTTTGAAAGAATTAGTTTCTTTGCTATCATTACTGTTCTGTGGACAAATCCCGTAAATCCAGCCGGTGTAGGCCTCATCAAGATAAATTGTCCAAACAACAGGAGCGGACCCCCTTCCAGGTTGCACCCCACATGGTCGAAGTGCGTGTATTAATGTCTTCCAAAATTTCTGGATAGCCGGGCACCCCCAGAACATGTGACCAAGCCGCGCTCCCTCCGCGTTACACTTGGGACAAGCTCCGTCTGGTGATATCCCCATGTGGAACGCCCTGCGTGGGGGGATGAAGGCTCTCATGGCAAATTTGTACTCCATTTCATTGTGGGTAGTCATTTTAGATGATTTTTGGATTGAAACTATATATTCACTTAAAACTTGAGGTGTCACTTGAGTGTCCAATTCCTTATTCCATTTGCACGCCAAATCTTGAAAGTCAGGATCTTCACTTGTGTCTCTCAAATGTCTATGATGCATGATTAATGTGACTTTATTTTGTGATTGTAGGGAGTAAGCTGAGGAAAGTTCCTCTTGTACATCTTCTGTCAAGCAAACCCATGGCAGGCTGCGAATATAATGCCGTAGCTGCAAATAATGTATGTGATCTGTCAATCTCAGTGCGAAATGGGTTTTTAAGTCTGCAAATGTCTTTACTTGACCCTCGTCTGTCACTGCTTGAAGGATAAACAAACCAGCAAATCAGTATAATATCCAAAAAGACTTTATTGAGGATACCGTGTATGAAACAAATGCCCGACACAGGCCGTGTTTCGCCCAACAATAGGGCTGCGTCAGGGGCTAGTCTGTATCTTTCTTAAATAAGATCGGTATCATTGCCTATCTGGCGTCATCCAGGATATTCTATTTTATGCTGCTCATGCTGGATTTTTATGAAGAAGGTTCCTTATATCCTTGCTTTGACATATAATTTGATACCGATCTTATTTAAGAAAGATACAGACTAGCCCCTGACGCAGCCCTATTGTTGGGCGAAACACGGCCTGTGTTGGGCATTTGTTTCATACACGGTATCCTCAATAAAGTATTTTTGGATATTATACTGATCTGCTGGTTTGTTTTCCACATTGGAGTTTACAGATCGTTTGCCTTGTTGTTTTCTGGGACACTGCTTGAAGGATATACATGAGACCCTTTCTCTGCCATCACGAAAGTCGGGTATATCATGCCCGGTGGGAAATTGGGATTGTCGCAAATTGCCAGGAAGGGGGTACACCTCCTAGAGAAGCGATGGTGTCGGCACAGCCATTGCCACACTGTGAACCTGCTGATTATAATGAAGAGTTGCATATGCACACTTCCTTCCCACAGCACATTGCTCCCCCTCTCCTCCTTTCAGGTACCTACCTTTATCCTTTCCTGGTGGATCCTTCCCTTCAGCTTTCCTTCTGCTGCTAAACCTGTTACCCCTGTCACACAGACCCATTTCTACTGCTGAACCCCCCCCCCCCCAGTACACAAGTCTAGCATCCCCCCACCACATTTATCTTAACATTTATCTGGCTCTTCATAGGCTCTCCGGCAGTGATTCCCACATGCTACTTTCAATTGATGCCGATGTCTTCCCTCTGTTATGTTATGCCGATGTGAACTAGGATAAGCAGGGTAGAAAAAGCAATGCTGGGCAAGAGACAGGAGTTATAAAATGTCTATCATGATTAAAAAATGTAATCGTGGTTAAAAAAAAAATTTTTTTCCATTAATAGTGCACTAAGTGCCCACCCCTAAAAATAACTGGATGATTTTGAGCTGAAAACCTTTTTATTTAAAGGATTCTGATAGAGATTGTAAGCTCCTTTGAGCAGGGACTGTCCTTCTTTGTTTTTGTACAGTGCTGCGTAACCCTGGTAGTGCTCTAGAAATGTTAAATAGTAGTAGTAGCACTAGGGGGGACGTTATCAGCCTGGGCTACTGTTATGCCAGGTTATTTTACCACAGGGCTTCATTGTATAAAATGGGACCCTGTGCTAAAATAACATAACTTGCGATATAAAAAAAATACACATCTTAACAGTAGCCCCCTCATTCTATAAAAAGATGCTAAAAATTCCATGCACAAATTTGGACACGTATCCATTACACATATAATTTAACTGAATTAACAAGCTAATTAGTGCCAATAATTGGTATTTTAACTAGCAATTATTGGCACTAATTAGATTTAATTGGCATGTATGTCCATAAATGTAGGCGTAGGATCCGTTCCTAAATTTTACATGTGGCCCAAAAAAGGGGGCATAAAAATGGGTCCTTGGCATTTTGGGGCAGAGCGTGGGCATGGATTCCAGTTATGCATGGAATTAGAGAATAAGGAGGCACCACATTTTTGTTGATGCAAATGGACGTGCCTACATTTACACGTGACCCCTATGCCTAAATGCTGTTCTGTAAACTGCGCTGAACTTCAGGCAAGGCTTATAGAATAGCACTTAGGTGAGTTTTTTTCAGCGTTGATTTTATAGGCACTATTTATAGAATCTAACCCATAATGCATACTTAAATGTTAGCACAGCACAGCACAGCACTCAACAATGGAGAAGACCAAAAAGTACCTCACACAAAAGATGTCCAAGTAAACTTTATTCAAATCTTCAAGACTCGACACGGCTCGTGTTTCGGCCTAAATGGCCTGCATCAGGAGTCTAGAAGATTTGGCATGCTACAACAGAGCGGTTGATATAAGTATTATCTCGTTGCAGACTTGGCTGAGCGTCTGCCAGTTTAAGCACGCTGTTTTTGAAGTCTGTATGAGAGGATATTGTAGGCATATGCCATAAAATCTTTTAGACTCCTGATGCCGGCCATTTAGGCCGAAACACGAGTCATGTCAAGTCATGAAGAAGATTTGAATAAAGTTTACTTGGACATCTTTGGGGTAAGGTACTTTTTGGTCTTCTCCACTGTTGAGTGCTGTGCGTGTTGCCTTCCGTGAAGGATAGTTCTTCTGTGCTTTGTTGAGCATCTAGTTTAAACAATTCACCACAATTCGTTACCATGACAGTATTGAACCTCATTCCTAAGCCAGGTTATGTTGGAGTAAGATCTCAGACTCAAATTTACTGCTAATGCTTGCCATAGTACTTGCATTATACCAAAGAGAGATTCATTCTGGAGTTTATTAGATATAACTTGTATGCTTGGAAATTCCTTTTGATCAGGTCTGTGGTCCTCAATAAAATGGGAAAATATTTCTGTGACTTTCTGCCACATTTTCTTGGCCTCTGACTGCATTTCTTGATGGTTTAAGATCTTCTCTTTCCACACCTGATTCATAGAATAATTGCTTGGAACTGACACCTGTACAATCAATGCCATTCTGGTTTTCTTCTCCTTCACTACTATGTCTGACTTTTTTGCATCCAGCTTTTTATTGGTCAGAATGGGAAACTCCCAGGTGGTCATAACCTCTTCATTCTTCATCATTTTCTTTAGGTCATGATCCCAATGGTTTTCCACATTGTAATCTTTACAAAGGCACGCTAGCGTTTTTAGCGTGTGATAAAAATAGAGATGCTCATATATTCCTATGGGTGTCTCTAGCGTTTAGCGCATGCTAATCATTAGCACACACTAAAAAATGCTACCGTGCCTTTGTAAAAAAAACCCAAAGTTTCCAGTGGTTGAGACATGCCACTTTATGATGCCTACTGTATAGAAATTTTCTGTCATCAGAAATTTGCAACCAGCTAAGAGAAGAGTAACTGTTTCCAGCTGTTTCTTACAGAATCTATAGATGTCTGCTTTCACCCAATTTTTCAAAATGCAATAGCTATGATTAACTAAAAAATCATTAAACCAATTGAACACCAAACCTGAAATTTCAATTCACTAAGTCTTTCAAGTAATAAATTACGATCTACTGTATCAAATGCCCCTGATATATCAAATTGAAGAGTTATCAGTTGTCTGCCTTGACTTAAAGCATACCTAATTTTTGTAATTACAGTTAAAAGTTACAGTTCAGTACTGAGTTGACTTCTAAATCCATATTGCGAAGAATGCAGCCAAAAGTGATCTTCCAAATAGTTAGCCAATCTATGTCCTTGGGGCCTGGATTGGCCACTGTTGGAAACAGGATAGAGGTCTTGATGGATCTTCGGTCTGTCCTAGTATGGCAACACTTCTTCTGTCCACTGTCCCTTCTAAGTTAAGCAGTCCTCCTCCACTGACAGTCCTGCCAGTGGGGGCGTTGTTTCACTATCATGAAGTGGGCTTTGATGGCAACTCCAGTAGTTGGAAAATAAGGACAGAGCTGGGCGGTCTATGTCCCAGAAACACCAAAGAAAGGTCATGATCAACTAAATATATCATGTTCATTGTTGATTTAAATCTCGAATTGATATTGATTGTGAGTGTTGGGCAGACTGAATGGACCATTCAGGTCATTATCTGCTGTCTTTTACTATGTTACTATGTATATTTTCAATAGTGAGAGACAGGCCAGCTCTGCAGGTCTCCAGGGAACCTGCCTGTCTTTAGCAATTGAAAACAATATTGAAGCACCAACCCCACTGCCAGGAATGCAGTTGGAGAACTCCCGCTCAATTTAGAGGGAACAGTGCTGATCTCCTACTAATTCTCAATTAGTTTTAGAAAAAAGAGAATATTTGCAATTGGTCTAAAGTTAGAAGATTGTGATAAATCTAGCCCATTTGCTTTGGGAGTTGGTACCAGTGCTAACTTTATCTGCTTACTTAACCAATTAGCAGACCGAATCTCACTGCTAATCAGTTAAGTGCTGGCTCTACCCAAGTTCTGCCCTAGCACTAGCTGGATAGCGCATTGGCAGTCACAGGCATATTCCGGGGCACTACCTGTTTCAGTGCAGCTAAATATTGCCAGATGGCCGGTTTAGTGGGGTTTAACTCCAGCCCAGTTAAACCTTTTTGATTATCAACTCCATATAAATGAAACTAGCTGATACAACCTAAATTGTAGATTCTGTGAGTATTGCACTGTTCTGTGGATTTGGAGATCTCTCTGATCTAATGTTTTCTCCTGAAAAGCTTGTTGCAAAACTCCAAACTTGGGACGAAATGCTGAGGAAATGTTGGCTTTACCCAATGAGAATGTTTATTGGTTGCTTTGCTTCACTTTGGGAATTGATGAGATCTGGCTGGACTTTTTGGTAGATCCCACTCATTATCTGGGACTTTTTGCCTCATGTTGACTGACATAGAAATTGAGCTAAGTATAGCTATAATGTGGCCTGTTGGCATTGTTTATATAATCAGCATTGTATGTATGCCATTTGTTCTATGTCTGAGTATGTTTTCTTGATGAAGACCTAGCAATGAGTGGGTTACGTTGTTCCTCCATCAATTATACCAGATGTATATATATAAAAATATATGTGATGAGCTCAGAAACCAAATGTGACTTTATCAGTGTAAACACCAATCAATATAGTCAGTGTTATCATTGCACAATCGCTGCCAGATTCTATATAGCGTGCCTAGAGATCTGCGCCAGAATCCAGGTGTATTCTATAACAATGCGTGTAGCTTAATTGGCTTAACAAACTAATCAATATCGATAACAGCACTTAAGCAATAATGAGTACTAATTGGCAATAATTAGAATTTATACACACAACTCGCTAAGCGTATTCTGTAATGAACTGTGCCTAATTCTAATGTGCGTAGTTCAGAAGGGGCATGGCTATGGGTGGGGACCCAACCCCGCCAGCCGAGGTCCTCTTCTTCCTGCGCAAGGCTTCGTTCTGACTGTTTCTGACGTCCTGCTGGGGTCCCCCGCCAGCAAAGGTAGGCAACACCGGCGACGGTGGGTTGGTGGCGGGAGGGGGTCAAGAGGGTCATCAGCAGGGGGGTGTAGGGCCAAATCTATGGGGGCCCAGGCCCCCGTGGCCCCACGTAGCTACGCCACTGATCTACATGCAGGGATTTACTCAACGTTTTCATTGGTGTAAATAGAGGTACGTAGTGTAGGTGCTGGAATATCAACTAGTGTATTCTATATACCTAAATCTAGGTGCGCTTATAGAATACGTTTAGGTGGAAATGTTTACTGTGTGGATTTTTTAGGCGCCTTATATAGAATCTGGCCCAATGTTTCAAATGAGAGTGGTGACTAGATTTGCCGTAACATATAAAAAAAAGTGCCAAATCTTCTGTTCAGATCTCAAGTCTCATCTGTCGCGTGTTGAAGAGCTCAATAATCACAACTCCATACTCAAACACCATCTCTCAACATGTGCGTTTGCCAAAGATAGTAACAGGGCTTTCTCTCCCCAATAATCCTGATGTGCATCCAGGTTTCGCCAGCAAAGGCTTCTTCAGAAGATGTCAATAACTCAGCTGGTGGGAAACTCCTCACTCAAAAAAAACAGCATCCCCGTGTATAGTATGGGTTACGTTGTTGCTATAAGCTATCATATAGTTTGAGAACATGAGCAGTGCGATGATGGTTCTCATCCAGTCAGTCTCTTTGAATGGTGACTGTATTGTTTGAACAGAGCACTCTTCATTTAAAAATGTATAAATTAAATATTTAGATGTTTAAGTATTAACATTGTAAAATCATATTTTACCTATATCTCAGGATTATTTTATATTGAAAATCTGTACCATTGATTCTTTGGGGTACACTTATTTAATTATATTTACTCCCTTTTCGTATTTTTTCCTGTTTCAGTAAGACATTATTAACAAACAAACCTTTCTAAAGTTCAGGTATGAATGAGGACTTCAAATGAAGGAAGCACCAAACAAGGAGGCATTACGAGACGAAACTCAAGGAAGAAACAATTGTATTGCCCCAACTCCTTTTGGTTGATGGGAAAAATCTGGCATTTATTTTCATTCTGGCATTGTATAGATAACGAGCAGCTGCTGTGGAAGTCATTTATGGCGTCAACAACTATTTAATATTATGACCATAAATCTACAGCTTTGATACATTGCATGCACGCTATAATTATCAGGTATGCAGGCTCTGAATGTGCAAACAGGGTTTTCTAAATGTGCTAGCCCAGCTACCTCAAATGTATACAGCGGCACCAAATGTTCCATGCCACTGCACTTCTATAGCAGCAGTTTGACAGACTTTACTAAGTACACAGATAATGTATCCCACATTTCAGCAGCTGAAATCAATGGTTAACAGAAAAATGTAGGTGCAGCCATACTATCCCATCCATCCCCTGTTCTCCCATCCCATACAGCCCTTACTAATTAAGCCATGAAAAACTTTCTAGCCCAACCCAATTTAAAAGTCAGTTGGCACATGCATTTAAGACACATTTCTATACTGGTTAAGCTGCAGTCCTTTCTCATGTTCCTATCTAAAGGAAGGCCTTAGGGTTTACATTCAAGTAGGTACACTTTTATGTAGATTATTATTATTAATTTGGATTTAGCTCACACCTTTTTCAGTAGTATCTCAAGGTGAGTTACATTCAGGTACACTAGCCTGCTTATAATCGAACGAGGAAAAACACCCAAGTTCCGACCTAAATCGGGAGATGGACGTTTATCTCAAAAACGAATAACGCGGTATAATCGAAAGCTGAACTTGGACATTTTCAACTGCACTCCATCGCGGAAGCATACAAAGTGGATGGGGGCGTGTCGGAGGCATGGTGAAGGCGGGACTGGGGCATGGTTATCACCCGAACAGAGATGGGCGCCTTTCGCCGATAATGGAAAAAAAGTATGGTTTGTAGCTAGAATTTAGGGCACTTTTCCTGGACCTGTTTTTTCACGAATAAGGCCCCAAAAAGTGCCCTAAATGACCAGATTACCCCAGAGGGATCGGGGATGACCTCCCTGACTCCCCCAGTGGTCACTAACCCCTCCCACCACAAAAAATGGTTTCACAACTTTTTATTTTCACCTCAAATGTCATACCCACCTCCTGGCAGCAGTATGCAGGTCCCTGGAGCAGTTTGTTAGGGGTTTGTTTGTTTGTTTTTTTTGTTGTTTGTTTTGCAGTTGTTTTGTTTGCTTTTTTGTTTTTTTTTTTTGCAGTGTTTGTTTGTGCTGTTGTTGCAGTGGACTTCAGGCAGGTGGACCAGGCCCACCCCCCCTACCTGTTACAATTGTGCTGCTTAATGCTTATTAGTCGTCCAACCCCAAACCCACTGTACCCACATGTAGGTGCCCCCTTCACCCCTTAGGGCTATAGTAATGGTGTAGACTTGTGGGCAGTGAGTTTTGAGGGGGATTTGGGGGGCTCAACACACAAGGGAAGGGTGCTATGCACCTGGGAGCTCTTTTACCTTTTTTTTTGTTTTTGTAAAAGTGCCCTCTAGGGTGCCCGGTTGGTGTCCTGGCATGTGAGGGGGACCAGTGCACTACGAATCCTGGCCCCTCCCATGAACAAATGCCTTGGATTTATTCGTTTTTGAGCTGGGCGCTTTCATTTTCCATTATCGCTGAAAAACAAAAACGCCCAGCTCACAAATTGTCGAATAAAACATGGACGTCTATTTTTTTCGAAAATACGGTTGGTCCGCCCCTTCACGGACCCGTTCTCGGAGATAAACGCCCATGGAGATAGACGTTTTCGTTCGATTATGCCCCTCCACGTATTTCTCTGTTCTTGAAGGGCTCACAATCTAATTTTCTACCTTAAACAATAGAGGGTTAAGTGGCTTGCCCAAGATCTCAAAGAGCAGCAGTGGTATTTGAACCAGCCACCTCTGGGACGTTTTGTTTTGGGGCAGTCCTGTCTTTAGTGCTCAGTGCTCACCCTATTGATCAAATTTGGAATCAGAATGAGGTTTCATGAATCTCAACCCTCATTCTGGATCCAAATTTGACCAATAAGAGGGTGAGGTGGGTGATGAGGTCATCAGGTGAAGATGACTCATCATGCTCTGGAGGAGGAGGAGCCAGACATAGAGCAGCAGGCACCAGGCAGCAGTAGCAGAACGTTGCATGAGGAAAAGAGCACAGCAGCATGTGGTGGGAAGAGGTGAGAAGATAAGAGCGAGCATGCTTGCATGGGTGCTTGTATGGGTGCTTGCATGGGTGGGACCTCTCCTGCTCTTGTGGCCCCCCCCCCCGCTCTTTGGATATCCCATTGGGCAGCTTGGGCTGACTTTGGGATCCTTTTGGGTTGGGCTGGGAAATTATTTCCCATCTGGCAACCCTGATGATGCAGGAACTTGAATGCCAGGTCTGAGGAAACGTAGAAGAATTAGCTCATTCTTATGCAGTACTGTGAGGGTTTACCCCCAAATTCTATAAATAGCGCTTTAAATTGCATGCGCAAAGTTGTTTGAATAATGAGCCAATTAGCACCAATAATTAAGTACATAAGTATTGCCACACTGGGACAGACCAAAGGTCCATCAAGCCCAGCATCCTGTTTTCCAACAGTGGCCAATTCAGGTCACAAATGCCTGGCAAGATCCCAAAAAAGTTCAATACATTTTATGCTGCGTAACCCAGTAATAAGCAGTGGATTTTTCCCCTAGTCACTTTAATAATGGTCTATGGACTTTTCCTTTAGGAAGCTGTCCAGACCTTTTTTAAACCCCGCTAAGCTAACCACCTTTACCACATTCTCTGGCAACGAATTTCAGAGTTTACATGTTGAGTGAAGAAATATTTCCTCCGATTCGTATTAAATTTACTACTTTGTAACTTCATTGCATGCCCCCAGTCCTAGTATTTATGGAGAGAATTAACAAACAATTCATGTCTACCCGTTATTTTATAGACCTCTATCATATCTCCCCTCAGCTGTTTTCTCCAAGCTGACCCTTCAGCCTTTCCTCATAGGGAAGTCGTCCCATCCCATTTATTTTGTCACCCTTCTCTGTATCTTTTCTAATTCCACTATATCTTTTTTGAGATGCGGCGAGCAGAATTGAACACAATATTTGAGGTGCAATCGCACCATGGACCGATACAAAGGCATTATATCGTCCTCACTTTTGTTTTCCATTCTTTTCCAAATAATACCTAACATTCTATTTGCTTTCTTAGCCACCGCAGCACACTGAGCAGAGAGTTTCAATGTATCATCAACAACGACGCCGAGATCTCTTTCTTGTTTGGTGACTCCTAACATGGAACATTGCATTACGTAGCTATAGTTTGGGTTTCTCTTTCCCACATGCATCACTTTGGACTTGCTCACATTAAAAGTCATCTGCCATTTAGACGCCCAGTCTCCCAGTCTCATAAGGTCCTCTTGTAATTTTTCACAATCCTCTTGCAATTTAACAACTTTGAATAACTTTGTGTGGTCAGCAAATTTAATTACCTCTCTAGTTATATCCATCTCTAGATCATTTATAAATATATTAAAAAGCAGTGGTTCCAGCACAGACCCCTGGGGAACTCCACTATCTACCCTTCTCCATTGAGAATACTGACCATTTAACCCTACTCTCTGTTTTCTATCTTTTAGCCAGTTTTTAATCCACAATAGGACACTACCTCCTATCCCAAGACTCTCCAATTTCTTCTGGAGTCTTTCATGAGGTACTTTGTCAAACGCCTTTTGAAAATCCAGATACACAATATCACCCCTTCAAAGAAATGTAATAGATTGGTGAGGCAAGATTTCCCTTCACTAAATCCTTTTTTCTTGCGACCAAGCCTCAAAAAGGTGCCCGAACTGACCAGATGACCACTGGAGGGAATCGGGGATGACCTCCCCTTTCTCCCCCAGGGGTCACTAACCCCCTCCCACCCTAAAAAAAACTTTAAAAATATTTTTTGCCAACCTCTATGCCAGCCTCAAATGTCATACCCAGCTCCCTGACAGCAGTATTCAGGTCCCTGGAGCACTTTTAGTGGGTGCAGTGCACTTCAGGCAGGCGGACCCAGGCCCATCCCCCTCCTACCTGTTACACTTGTGGTGGTAAATGTGAGCCCTTCAAAACCCAACAGTAAAGGGGTGGAAAGGACCCAAAATCAAATGATCAGTCAGCCACCCCTTTACTGTTGTGTTCCGTTCCTGTGGAGAGTGTGAACCCCATTTGTCTTTTAGCCCTTCAAAACCCACCACAAACCCATTGTACCCACATGTAGGTGCCCCCTTCACCCCTTAGGGCTATGGTAGTGTTGTACAGTTGTATCTTTCTCTAATTTTAGAGGACCTGACCCTGACGCAGCTCCTGCGAAACATGCCGCATGTCGGTTTTGTGTATTATTGGTCCCGATAGCATAACAAAAACCCAGCTAAAACCCAGCAAAGATGAGTGCCAATTAATTTAGTTGAAAAAGTGGGTTTAAAGTACATAAAGTATTTAAATTTTGGGAGTAAAAATTGATTACACACTATTGAGGTAGATAAAGTTTGGGACCTATGATGAGCCAAGGGCGTGTCAAGAGTTGAGAGCAATCGTGTCTCTTGACAGATGAATCGCCGCTGATGCACTCATTGTGCTTCTGAGGTCCGTCAAATACTTTAATGAAAGAATGGATATGAGTAAATCTAGATAATAAGGAAGATACTACATGTTTGAGTTGGAATGATGGGCGTTGGGTATGTCTTGAAGTGATCTATGTTGTTATATAACCCCTGCCAATGGAAATATTGTTTGAATGCTGATGAAGTGCTAGTGGTAGATTTATCGTACACATTAAAGAAACATGTCATAAAGAATATAAAAATTCTATGGACTAGATTCTATATATCATGCCTAAAAAATTGGCCCTCCCCCAAAAATTTGACCGAAAAAAAATATGCCTAAAGTTCCGCATAGTTTAATAGAATATGCTGAGCACCCGTCCACATGACTAAATTTAGTTGCAGGCATTTATGCCAAGTAAAACTTGGTGTAAATGCTGATGCCTAAATTAGCCGCAGACTAGATGGTTTCTGTAATAATGCACATAGATTTTAGAAATGCCCACAACCTACCCATTCCATGCCCATTGCCATGGCCCCTATTCAACTATGCGACTTAGAATTTACATGCTTCAAGTTACAGAATATGCTTAGACTGTTGTGTGTGTAAATTCTAATTAATGCTAATTAGTGTCAAATACTTGTTAATTGGCAATTATCAGCACTGATTGGCTTGCTAACTGATTAAGTTGCACATGCAAATTCAGAATATGACCGGATTTATGCGTGCAACTTAAGTTACGCTGTGTGGAATCCAGGTGTATATGTCTGGTGAGAAAGCTAAGACCTTTAAGCTAATCAACAATCAAACATAAGCAGCACAGAGCACTTGAGACACCTATGGAAAACAAAAATCCAAAGAGAATGGTAACTTTAAAATGTGTTGAGCATGAACCCAAGTTGGCATCTGGTCAGAGCAGCGCAAGCAACTGTCATAGTCATTCTATTGATATGCTTATAAAAGACAAAAACTCATAATAAAAACAGAAATTTATTTTAAAATAACTATCCACCATGTGGATCTAGCTTTCAAAAAATAGGTGAAAAAATTACACTTAGTAAAACTTAATAAACCAAAATGACATTAACAGCAAAACACTTCTTCACAAGTGGTCTAGTCTCGTTAAATAAATAGTGCATACTGCATAGATTATTGTATATATGCCACCTGTCTATAAGCAGATATTTAAAAAAACAACAACAAAAAGCTAAATGTGCATTGGTTACTTGGGAAACTAAAGCCTTCGCAGCAAACAATTTAGGCCAATGCAGGTACGCTGTCACCACAAAAGACCTTTCAATAAATTTACAGTGCAACCGTACTTGGACTGTGCAGGCTATTTGTCACATATATGTTGATAACCAGAACAATAAATGAAACAGATGTGTAATAAGTTATGAACCTTAAACCGTGCACTAGTAAGCTTGCACCAGAATCTGAGAAAGAACAGCGGGGGAAACATTCCCATCTGTGCTGTCTAAAGCACTTACAAAGCACAGAGTCTCATTTTGAAAGAGGTCTGCCATGATCAAGAGATTAATAGACAAGGAAAATAAATGACTAAAATAAAACATTTTTATATATAATAAATGAACACTGCCTAAGTAAATAATGGCATGCCTAACTAGATAGCTATGGTATGAAGGAGGATAAAAATACTTAAATGAAAACATGATGCACGGCTATGGGTGCAACTATGGCTCCTGATGTTTCTATTGTGGTTCATTGGAAGGCCATTTGTCCATCCCTATTTTTTTTTTTTTTTGGTATTTTAGAACACTTAGATGCCAAGTTAAAGAATAACACCTAAGTGCTCATACATGCATATCTGCCGTTTCATCCCTATTTTGGCGTGTAACTGCCATTTTAGCCAGTGGCACAGTTAGGACTGAGGTAGTGAGGACTGGGGGAGGAGGAATCTCTTCAGAGCTCCAGTAAACAAACCCTTCAAACAGACCTGTCTAGAATATCTGTCACAGTAAATCCAAATAAATAATAGAAATACAAACTGAAATACAAGATAGAGATACACACTTCCCAAAGCTGACATATTGGACCCAATTCTATAAATGGTGCCAAAATTCCCTGCACTAAGCGCTGTTCTATAAATGGCATAAAAAGTCAGGTACCCTTTATAGAATATCACTTAGTGCTGGGATCTGTGCCTAACTTTAGGTGCAAGGATTTACACCAACTAAACCCTGGTGTACATTCTTGTGCCAAAATTAGGCGAGGATCCCCCTTATCTATAACGGCATGTATAAATTGCAGGAACATCCCTGGCCCACCCATGAATTTCCCATGGCTGCACCCCATTTTTGGAGTCGCATGCCAATTCTATGTACGGATCTCAGTGCCTAAAATTGTGCGTATAAATTTTCATCAATGGCAATTACAGCTGATAATTAGCAATCAATTATCAGTGCTATTTGGCGTGTTATTCAATTAAATTGCACATACAACCCAAATTTGGGTGTGCAATTTTTAGTACCATATATAGAATTTAGAGGATTATGATTCGGAAATTCAGAAAAATCCCTTCTTTCTGCCTTTGTTGTCTTAGCATCGCTTTCATGCTACTGCTCTTTTCTACTTTTCTCTGTTTTTTTTTTTTAGGATCTCTTGTTCTTTTGACATTTCTTCTCTCTCTATGTCCACCATCCATCTTTCCTCTGCATCCCTATCCATCCTTTCCAGTGTCTCCCTTCTGTGTCCCTGTCCCTATTCTTCCTCCATATTCAACATCCTCTTCTTTGTCCCTATCCTTTCCCTTCTGTCTAGCAATGCCACTGTGTCTTTATCCCTATGCTCCCTCTATGTAAGCATCTCTTCTGCAAATTTAGGACCCTGTTTAAAAAGGCGCACTAGCATTTAGCGCGCACTAAAAATAAGCATATGCTAAATGCTAGAGAGGCCCATATATTCCTATGGGTGTCTCTAGCATTTAGCGTGCACTAAAAATGCTAGCGTGCCTTTGTAAAAGACCCCCTTAGGTAGCATATATTTCCAAGGAACATACAGTATATAGTAGCAGTGCATGAGTGAGACACAGGAGGGCTTCCCACTTACACATGTAAATTGCAGAATATTGCATTTATACCAGTTCTATGCAGTGGTGTAGCCATAAGGGCCTGGGTTCCCCCCACTTCGGGCTTAGGCCCCAAACAAACCTTTAGCACACGTTAAATGGTTGGCGGAAATGCCAAAGCCTTGCCAGTCAAAGAAATTCACTGCTGAGCTGTTCCCCTCCTCCTTGCAGTGCTGCAGGAAACTGGAAGTTGTCAGCATCCCTCCAGCCACTGATGCTGGGACTCCTCATGCATGCTCAGGTCACATAAGAACTGAGCATGCTCGGGGAGTCCTGGAGTCAGTGGTTGGAGGCACACCACTGACTTCCTGTTTCCTGCAGCAGCAAGAGGAGGAGGGGAGCGGCTTTGCAGCGAATTTCTTTGACTGGCGGGGCCTCGGCATAGCTGCCAGCAAAAGTATTTTTAATGGGCCAGGGGTGGGGGGAGAGGGAATGTGTTGCCCCCTAGTCCACTTCTGGGCCCCTCCAAAATCAGAAGACTGGCAAATGTGGCCAAGATTGGGGGGGTCTGGGCCCCCCAGGCCCCTCTGAGCTATGCCCCTGATTCATGTATACACTATTGGGAAAGAGGGTACACTCTTTCTGAAAGAATGTGCCATCTTCACAATTAGTGCATACTCTTTAGGAACAGTGAACTCTGTGAAGAGAGGCTCTTTGAAAACAGTGTATTCTGTTTTGAAAAAGTGCATGCTTTTGATCACAAACAACCCTCCCCCCCACACACAATATATTATGTGTGTGTGTGGGGGGGGGGGGGGGGTTCTGCTCATTTTCACTGGTTAACATGAAATGACATGGGATATGTTGTTGACATTACCTATGTCACTTTAAATGAATGTAAACAATATAAATGAGATAAAACATATATTGTTAGTATATGGGAAGTGAGCATCAGCTGAAGATACTTGTCAGATTTCTCCACTTGTTGGTATCTATTTTTTAGAGAAGGAACTGAGTTTTTTCTAATTGGAACTTTGCTCTAACCATCTCTGGTGGATTTTTGTCTGTCATGAACTATTTAATGAGCTCTTTTGGGGCAACTGAGATGGGTTATTACTAATTGGGTGGTATGCTCTGTTAAACCTGATTTATCTAATTTAGAATAGGTAGGTATTTTACCTATCTATTTAGTTTTCAGGATTTTGTTGTGCTCAAAGTTTTTCTAGTTGCATTTATATATATTTTTGTATAATTGAATAAAGTTTGTATCATTGATTTTTTGAATTTAGTCTTTACTAATTTTTGTATTGACTTTAAATGAATGCACATCCCTAGTCTCCTCCTGGCCCACACAGGCTGATGCCAGCTCCTCCTCCTCCTTTAAGGCCATGCAGGCAAAACAAACGCAGCCTTCTTGCCACTTTATGGCCAATGTGAACTAGTACTAGTACACCTTCCTTTGTTTAATGAGTTCATATGGCCTCTTTCTCCTTCCAACTCATGTACATGAATGCCACGCCCTTTATATTTTATGCAGCAATGTTCTCAAAAACTCTGTCCACGTGGCCATTTTGTGAGTCCCTGATTCATGACCCAGTAACACAGAGAACAGGTATTGAATATTATAGGGGAGAAAGTTCCAGGTGGTGATGGCTACCCTTGTTTCTCTACCCTCCTTTTGAAGGCAGGAGTGCAGGGTTGGCTTTCATGGTGTGTCACCTGTGCAGTCACATAGGACACCAGCTCTTCTGGGTGCTGTGGCGGCTTTAATGGGATTCCACTGTAATTATTTTGGGAGACCTCTTGACCACAAAGTGCACGGCTCTTCTTGTTTTCACAGGGCAGTACCAGTGCTAAAGTTAGCCAAAGCTGAGATAGGTTACATAGGCAGAATACTACAATGGGAAATGACCCCTGAAGTGAAAAATAAGTGTAAAATGCATTAGAGAACTGTTTGGACTGTAGGTGATATATAATTCTGAATTATCATCTTATATAACTTTAAATATCTAATGAATGAATTATTATTAACAGTAGGCATTAAGCAATAGAATGCATGACAAAAATGGGCCGAGACACTCACTAGTTTATTAAAATTTGTTAGGGGGAAGAAAAAGCCTGTAACAGCAAGGAATGAGAAATAGCTTGTGAGGATCCCAGTCCACAAAGCATACAAACAAATTTTTACTTAAGAAGCATTTAGTATAGCTGCATACCTGGGAAGCCCTGGTAATCCTTACAAGAGGATCCATATGGCAAATCTGGAAAATATGGCAGGTGAGCGTTTAAGCTTGTTTTCTTACCTCATTAATTTGAAAGGTCTTCACGCAACAAATATCTTCCTATCTGATCCCCTGAAGAATGTGGTTTATTTGAACTAACATGGCATGAATTATCATAAATGCAGCTGATTTTATCTTCATTAGCAGTCTTTTTAGCAAAGAACAATACAGCTTATTTCTTCCATCAACACAAGCTGCTAACTATGCTTTTTGCATTCCCAAATCAAACTCATCTCGGGGTTGAGAGGGTAGCTTCCATTATCAGTTTCCTTTTTGAATGCCAAATTTAGGTTCTTAGGTAGAAAGCCAAAATTCAGAACTTCCAGGGTAGCATTTTCAGAAGTGCCCCTCCTTCCACATGCAGAACCCAAGATTCAAGCAGAGTTCCGGAGTCTCAAAGCTTGGATGACACAATGGTGCAGGGAAGAAAGATTTAGATTTGTTAGGAACTAGACAGCATTCTGGGGAACTGGGAGCCTATCTCGGAAAGATGGGCTCCACCTTAACCAGGGTGGAACTAGGCTGCTGGCATTAACATTTAACATTGTAACGTGGAGGGGCAAAATCGAACGTCGCCGGCGAAATAGGTCGCCAGCGATCTATTTTGGAGGTGGCACAACAGCTGGCCGGAACTGTATTTTCGAAAAAGATGGCTGGCCATCTTTTTTTTTTTTATAATACGGTTTGGGCCGGCCAAATGCCAGAGTTCGCCGGGTTTGAGATTGCCAGTTTTGTTTTTCAGCGATAATGGGAAAAAAATGCTGCCATCTCAAACCCGGCGAAATCCAAGGCATTTGGTCGTGGGAGGAGCCAGCATTTTTTTAGTGCACTGGCCTCCCTGACATGCCAGGACACCAACCGGATACCCTAGGGGGCACTTCTAAAAATTAAAAAAATATATATACAAGTAGCTCCCAGGTCCATAGCTCCCAGGTCCATAGCTCCCTTACCTTGGGTGCTGAGCCCCCCAAATCCTCCCCAAACCCACTCCCCACAACTCTACACCATTACCATAGCCCTTATGGGTGAAGGGGGGGCACCTACATGTGGGTACAGTGGGTTTTGGGGGGGGGGGTTGGAGGGCTCAACGCTTAGCACCACAAGTGTAACAGGTAGGGGGGGATGGACCTGGATCTGCCTGCCTGAAGTGCACTGCACCCATTAAAAACTGCTCCAGGGACCTGCATACTGCTGTCAGGGAGCTGGGTATGACATTTGAGGTTGGCATAGAGGCTGGCAAAAAAGTGTTTTATTTTTATTTTTTTAGGTGGGAGGGGGTCGGTGACCACTGGGGGAGTATGGGGAGGTACATAAGTACATAAGTACATAAGTAGTGCCATACTGGGAAAGACCAAAGGTCCATCTAGCCCAGCATCCTGTCACCGACAGTGGCCAATCCAGGTCAAGGGCACCTGGCACGCTCCCCAAACGTAAAAACATTCCAGACAAGTTATACCTAAAAATGCGGAATTTTTCCAAGTCCATTTAATAGCGGTCTATGGACTTGTCCTTTAGGAATCTATCTAACCCCTTTTTAAACTCCGTCAAGCTAACCGCCCGTACCACGTTCTCCGGCAACGAATTCCAGAGTCTAATTACACGTTGGGTGAAGAAATATTTTCTCCGATTCGTTTTAAATTTACCACACTGTAGCTTCAACTCATGCCCTCTAGTCCTAGTATTTTTGGATAGCGTGAACAGTCGCTTCACATCCACCCGATCCATTCCACTCATTATTTTATACACTTCTATCATATCTCCCCTCAGCCGTCTCTTCTCCAAGCTGAAAAGCCCTAGCCTTCTCAGCCTCTCTTCATAGGAAAGTCGTCCCATCCCCACTATCATTTTCGTCGCCCTTCGCTGTACCTTTTCCAATTCTACTATATCTTTTTTGAGATACGGAGACCAGTACTGAACACACTACTCCAGGTGCGGTCGCACCATGGAGCGATACAACGGCATTATAACATCCGCACACCTGGACTCCATACCCTTCCTAATAACACCCAACATTCTATTCGCTTTCCTAGCCGCAGCAGCACACTGAGCAGAAGGTTTCAGCGTATCATCGACGACGACACCCAGATCCCTTTCTTGATCCGTAACTCCTAACGCGGAACCTTGCAAGACGTAGCTATAATTCGGGTTCCTCTTACCCATGCATCACTTTGCACTTGTCAACATTGAACTTCATCTGCCACTTGCACGCCCATTCTCCCAGTCTCGCAAGGTCCTCCTGTAATCGTTCACATTCCTCCTGCGACTTGACGACCCTGAATAATTTTGTGTCATCGGCGAATTTAATTACCTCACTAGTTATTCCCATCTCTAGGTCATTTATAAATACATTAAAAAGCAACGGACCACCCACAGACCCCTGCGGGACCCCACTAACTACCCTCCTCCACTGAGAATACTGGCCACGCAATCCTACTCTCTGCTTCCTATCTTTCAACCAGTTCTTAATCCATAATAATACCCCCTCCGATTTCATGACTCTGCAATTTCTTCAGGAGTCTTTCGTGCGGCACTTTGTCAAACGCCTTCTGAAAATCCAGATATACAATATCAACCGGCTCCCCATTGTCCACATGTTTGCTTACCCCCTCAAAAAAAATGCATTAGATTGGTGAGGCAAGACTTCCCTTCACTAAATCCGTGCTGACTTTGTCTCATCAGTCCATGGTCATCCCCCATTCCCTCCGATGGTCATCTGGTCAATTGGGACACCTTTTTGAGGCTTGGTCGTGAAAATTAAAGGACCAAGTAAACCTGGGGAAATACTGCTTAACGCTGCATTTTTTTCCATTATCCGCGAAAGCCAGCCATCTGGTAGCCACGCCCATGCCCACCCATGTCCCACCTTCACTTTGCCACCAACACGCCACCTTGAACTTTTGCCGGCGCAGCGACGGGAAAGCGGAGATGGTGTAAAAAAACGCCGCTTTCGATTATACCGATTTTGCCGCTTTTGAAAATAAGCCTGATAGTAGATGACAGCAGATAAGATCTGCCAAACAAGATAACTCCTAGTATATGATATTGACCCCCCCCCCCCAAGTTGGTGAATTTTATTGAGAATAAGGGGAGAGAAGAAATCTTGGTAAAGTGCTTTAAAACACTAACAGGTTTATTCTTTCTAAGGTGAACTGTCACTTTTAGCTTGCCTTAGCGGGTAACAAAATACAATCATAATTATAAACATAAAACATAAACACAAAACAACATAAGCACATAACAAATAAATCATCAGCACTATCCAGAAGCAGTCATAAATGACATGTCTAATATATAAGTCATTGTTACATTGGAAGCTACTTTAAAGACTTTTTCACACCAGAAATTTGCTCCCAGGTTATTTATAGCAAAGCTGACAGAAAGCTTCCACAGTAATAAATACTGACAACCAGTGGCGTACCAAGGGGGGGGGGGGCGGTGGGGGCGGTCCGCCTCGGGTGCACGCCGCTGGGGGGTGCCGCGCACCTGTCGGCTCTTCGTTTTCATGCTCCCTTTGCCCCGAAATAGGTTACTTCCTGTTCTGGGGCAGAGGGAGCATGAAAACGAAGAGCCGGCAGGCGTGCGGCACCCCCCCCAGCGGCGTGCACCTGGGGGGGGTTCTTTCGCTGGGGGATCGGGGGTTCTTTCGCCAGGGGGGCGTCGCGCTGTTCCGGGGGGGGGGGGTGCTGCACCCGGGGGGCGGGGCGCATCGGCAATCCGCCCCAGGTGTCAGCTGCCCTAGGAACGCCACTGCTGACAACCCAACAACTAGGTGGACTAGATATCCACCTTACTTCCTGCAATGTAACATTGTTACATTGCAGGAAGAGAGATAGGTCCCACAGATCTGCCTGCATGCAAATGGAAACAAAAGACATTTTTGAGGGGATTAATTCAATGAAGGGTATAAAGTTTGTGGGATAAATGATGCACACACACTGAATAGAGAGAGCTGGATCAGAATAAGGGAACTGGAAAAACCTGCTCCCCACGAGTTTAGGGGAGGGGGAGATTGGTGGCATGGTTGGGAATCCACTGAGAGAGAAAATTTACCTTGTGTGAAAGCTTGTTTCATGCTGAACCATCTCTGATGATTTTGGCTAACATGGGAGCTAGCTCTCTACTTGGGAAACCCTGTTACTGGCAATTGCAGAGCACCTTTTATAGAATTGTGCTTAATCAGGGGCTTAGCCAGACCTCATAGTGGGAGGGGGCCAAAGCCTGAGGTATGGGGGATACATTTTAGTCTGCTGCCCTGCTGTTCCCCACCCACTGCTGAAGCAAATACCTTGGCTGGCAGGGGTCCCTAACCCCCACCAGCTGAAGCCTTCTCCAGCACTGGTCTCCAGTGCCACTGCCTTCCCTGCCTTGCTCTCTCTTGTTCCTCATGTCTTGCACGCTCCTTTAAGTGAAACTGCTCAATTTCACTAAAAGGAGCATGCAGGTAGTGAGGGGAAAAAGAGAGCAAGGCAGGCAATGTGGTGGCGCCGGAGACCGGTACTGGATAAGGCTCCAGCTGGCAGGGGTTGGGGACCCCCACCAGCAAAACCAGGGGCCCAGATGAAATTTGGCGTGGGGGGGGGGGGGGGAGGACCCCATGGCCCCACATTAGCTACGCCACTGGTGCAGATTTCTGCGCTGTTTGCAGAACCCGCTTACATTTCTGCCTTCGTTGCAGAAAACGCCCAACCAGTTTGTGCACTGTTTATAGACTATACGCCTAAATCTCGGTGCCCTTTATAGAATCTTGAAATATGGAGCTGAACTTTTGGCTCTGATTTGATGTTGGTGTGTTATGACATCATGATGTTATATGCAAAGGGGCAGTGAGAAAAATTGCGTTGAGACTCCGGCAGCCTAATTTCTCCCAGGAGGACACCAGAAGTAGAAAAGACATTTCATCCTCCCAGGCCACAAGAGATCCAACCTGAGGTACAGGAAAGCCTGAGAGAGATTGATTGTGGCCATGTCATAGTCAAATATGCAGCTGATGGTGAGCATGACTGTAACCAACATCTATATTTCCCACCCTTGCAGCTCAGCCACCAGCTACAGCATCTCTTGGACTTGCTGCCACAGAGCCAAGCCCCAAGAGGAAGGAGGAGGAGGAGGAGAAGGAGGATGAAGAGGAGGAGGATGAAGAGGAGGAGGATGAAGAGGAGGAGGATGAAGAGGAGGAGGATGAAAGGAGAAGTAGGAAGAGGACCCCATGTGTCCCACCCCAGGAGAAGCTGGACCAGCCTCAGGAGGGGTTGGTGGCTCTTCTGGAGAGGGCAATGGTCTCATGCATCCTCTCCCTCTTCTCTAATACAGAGAGTTGAGGTTAATACACTTCCAGGGGCAGGTGCAGCTGCAGGTACAGCTGCACTTTGCCCTATACCTGCCCCTGGAAGTCAGGCTGCTGTATTGGAGAGGATGGAGGCACTGCATTAGGTCATTGACTACTGGTTAAGGGGTCTGGCAAGGATGGAACATGCTCAAGAGCGCATATTATCTGCCCTAGAGCATTCTAGTCCCTTAAGTGCAGACCCTCCTAGGACCCTTAGTCTGCCCCAACTCCTGAGGCAGCTCCAGCAGCCTTTTGGTGGGGGCCTCCCTTCCTATTTCCCTGTCCACTGTGATCCATTCCCCTTCTCTCACCCTTTTGGCTATTATTCTTATTCATTTTTTTCCTCCCTCATTTGTAAATATGTTGCCATCCCTGTGTTGTTATTTATTTGTTATTTAAGGAAAACTATTTTTTTTTAATTTCTAGCCAAAAAATTGTTTGTTTTAATAAATAAGTTTTCTAGTTGAAGTTTATATGGGTGTAATGTGTTCCTTTTGATTCCTATGGCTGCCTTTTCTGATATCAAGTTTCTTAGGCTAATACACAGGTTTCCTGAGCACTGTGAAGAGCAGGATAAGGAGTGCTGATATAATGTCTTCTATGAGCTGCAATACCTTATCTCAATGGGTCCTCCTAAAACATAGTACCCCAGAATGATAGAATGAGTAAGAGATTATGAGGCCTTTATTGCCTTCCACAATCACATTAAACAGAACATGCATTGATACAAGACAACGGAGTCAGTTCAGCTCAGCAAATGGTAGGAGGCAGATAACAATACAGTCCAACTGGTCCAATAACACAGAATCTTGCTTGAAAACAGAACAGTGATGCGCCCAGGCCGCTGCCCCTGCACACCCTTACTCACTTGGTTACTGTAATGGTACTCCTGGAAGCCTCCAGTCCTATACCTACACATTCTTTCCCCCAGAATTGTAAGCCTTTTCTAAAATATACAGGGCCGTGTCTAGGGTCTCTGGCACCCCCCTGCAGACTATCAGTTGGCGCTCGCACCCCCGGACCTGCCTGGCTCCAAGGCGCGTGGTCAAGCCCTACTACAATTTAACACAGAGTCCCACCTAAACGGAAGAGAAACAGTTGAGACAGTATCCACTAAAAGCGATGGAACTAAATGAAAGCAGAATACATATTTAAAGCGATGTCTGGAAATTTTGTCCTAGCCTGGCCAACAATATTGGACATTACCAGGCACTTTCCGGTATCCCCACCCTGTGCTCCTGGAAATGTTTGAAAAGAAAAGACAAGACGCTAACAGAAAATCCCCAGTTCAGGCCCGGCGAGGAATAAGGAACTAACAGCTTTCTCCCAACCTCTGACAGCTAGAGTAAAGCCGTGCCACAAATCATACAGAGGAACCTCAAAAATGAGAAACAGAAAAGTGAATATATATGGAAGTCTAGACTAATAGGTAAACGAACAACGCGATGGCACAAAATATGCCACAAAACCGAGGGTGCGCAGTTATTCAAAGCGATAATACCACCACTCCACTTCAAAAACTTGTATCTCTTGGAGTGGCTGGCAATGCTTCCCTGTAAATGATCGAGGCACTGCCTACATTGTGACGAATGGAGTTCTCCACCAATAGTGTGTTTGCTCCCACAGCTCAGTGGTTTGCTGCGTCTGTGGAAGAAAGAGAAAGCAAAATGCATTTCTCTGAGGCTTGATTTACACATTCTTCTAACAGCAAAGTTGTCCAACCATGATGATACCTTTCAATTTTAGTCAACAACAGGCTGTTGCTTTTACTACTGGCGCCCCGCCCGCCAGTTCACCAACGCGGTAAGGTTTTTTTTTTTTTTAATACAACTCGACGGCGCCCTTGAAGGCAGGGGCCCCCCTGCGGCGCTTACCCCGCTTACCGTGTTGGCACGGCCCTGAAATTATAAATCTCTGTGCCACAAAAGATGATGATGTGGTAGAGATAGCTAAGTCTAGTACTCATTCCCTGCTGTAGCTGAGATAGAGTCAGCAGAAAGCCTCTGAAAGGAAAGAGCAGTAGCAAGGGGGACAGGTTCTGTGGAGGACCATTCATATAAGTTTATGATGCTCCACCATATACCTTGGGGAACATCCCCTAATTCTAGAAACTTCCACCTGCAATTAAGATTCCCCCAAACAATTGTCTGTGATTGATTGTTCTGACAAGACATGGTTTTTCAATGCTGAAAGAACTTAACAGCATAGGTGTTCTGCTCAACAGTACGAGAAATCAGGAGAAAATATCACCAATACCATAATTGTGCAAGAAACAGCTTCAGTGCTGGAAAAAATGCCCAATTTTGTGCCAATTGGTTGGTGCTGAAATAGCCACATGCTGATAGGTGCACATGACAGTGCTGTAATGGAGGTGGAGGAGTGGCCGATTTAGTGCTTTCTAATAAAAATCATTCTATACCACAAGCAGTCAGCATGGCTCAGAGAGGAACTCTCCGAAAAGCCAGTTTCAGCCCTGCTGAACCATGCCTCATGGTGCAGGAGGTCATTGCAAACTTCAATGACCTGTATGGGACTGTTGTCACAACGTTAGGTGGCAATGCCAAACTGGCAAGTTGGTGCTGCATCGCTCAGCCTGTCAATGGCATATACCACAACAATTACATCCCAGGTTATATATCTTGTACAGGGGTCTGTCAACACCCCAATTACTGCAGTTTCAAATATGTGTGTCCAGGTGTTCTCAAATGCTGTGTTTTGCCACCTGCTTCCTTTTCCCTTTGGAGACTAGGCATTGTCCCTGTTTGGTGTGCCAACATCACTGATTGTCACAAGTCTGGTTACGCTAATGTGTCCTTTGCTCCTTCCATGCAGATGCTGCAGCTGTGTGGAGTGGTGGTAAGGAGGCTGTCTTAGAGGTGGAAGATGCTTCTGCTCCTGCTGACCCAGAAGATCAGGGTCAAGCAGCAGTGGAAGATGATGACATGCTGCATCTGGAGGGAGATTAAGACATCAGGGACACAGATGTTGAGGCAGAGGAAGAGGAGGAGGAAAGAGGAAGAGAGGAAGCCAGAACATCAGCGACACAACACCCCCGTATGTCAGCAGGAAGAAAGAGAAGAAGATCCAGTTGTGGTGGTGGGTAGGAAAATTATAGAACATCAGGTCCTGCTCAGGGAAGAGCTTGCAGGCATCAAGCAGGTGCTGACTGGTGAGCAGCAAAAACTGGCAGCTGCTGGGCCCAGTGCTCCACCCCAGCTCCTCCAACCCAGGGCTGCCGAGAGGGGGAGCAAGGGGACAAAATTCCCCGGGCCCGGGTCTCCATATATAGAATCTAACCCTAAATCGCTCAATACCAGTAAGACTCCTGGTATGCATGGCTTTATGACATCCTTACAGGTCCCCAAATAACAGGCTTCATATGATTCATTTATAAAGTCTGGCTTGATATCCAGCACATTTGCAGAATCTTTAATTGTTGTTCTCCCTAAGCCAGAGAAAAATCTGCAGGAAGTGGCTAACTACCAACGTATTTCACTTATAAACATAGATTGTAAAATATATGCTAAGATCCTTGCAAATTATCTGATGATAGTGATCCACAATCATGCCTATCCTCACCAGGTGGGCTTCCCGATGGGAAGACTTTCATTGCATGACACTAGGTTATGTCTACATCTTCTGCAGAAGACCAAACCTTTACCTATCCTAGCCTTCTCTGTGTCCTTAGATGCAGAGAAGGCCTTTGAACTTGTAGAGTGGTCATATCTTTTTCACATATTACAATGGTTTGGGTTTGCTGATTCTTTTCTTAACATGGTAAATGTATTATAGAGTTGCCTTACTGTACGCTTGTATATAGACAAGCATCTATCTTCTCCCCTCTCTCTATCAAGAAGTGCATGACAAGGATGCCCCTGTCTCTCTTGCTTTTTGTGCTTTTAAACCATTATCTACAGCCATATGTCAACAGATACAGATACGGGGCACCATCTTGATTCATAATCATATGTATAACCTGGCTTTTTATGCAGATGATGTCCTGTTATTTCTGGCTGACCTGAAATAACACTCCAAAGCAAGGGTAGATACAATGAGCCTGTTCTTATTTCTCAAAGGAAGGAGTAAAAGACCTCAGATATTCAACCATCGTTAAAAATTATTTGCAGCATCATAACTGCTTTGTCTGTCATTGAGTTCCTTCAGCACTGGTCTCAAAAACCTCCACCTCTTTTTTTTTTAATTTGTATATTTAATTATCCTTTAAATTCTTTTACTTTCATGTTATTCTATTTAGCACAGTCTTAATTCATAAATTTCAAAATTCAAATCAAGACAATTTAGGCTGAATCAATGACTTAACTGGCGTTTAAATTTTCCAGTTTGCTTAACAGAGCGCTGCTGTTTCACCGCAACTTTTTTCAAGAGCTTTTTCAATATCGTCGCCAATCAGTCCTTACTCAGTGCCAGCTATTATTCCTGCACAAGTTCAGTGGCCAGATTAGAGATTAGCTTTACATTTTGACCTGAAATAACACCACTTTTCCTGTCTTGCTGTCTCTTATAGAGGAGGTTGGGGGAATCTCAACCTACAAAATTAATGTGAAATTTTGCCTTTGAACATCCACTGTACTAAACTTTATTTTGATCAATATTCTTTTCTGTGGTCACAAGTTGAATAGTATCACCTATCTTAATAGACAAATGCTCCTGGAGTTGGATATCATGATTTTGGCCAATGGGACTTGATTGCTTTCTCAAGTGAAAGGCCCTTTGCACCAACAGGTCCCCTTTGTGTTTCTGATCAAATGAGTATGCTAGGGAAATAGACCATCCTGCTTATAATCGAACGAGAAAAACGCCCAAGTTCCGACCTAAATCGGGAGATGGACGTTTATCTCACAAAAACGAATAAAGCGGTATAATCGAAAGCCGATTTTTGGACGTTTTCAACTGCACTCCGTCGCGGATGCGGACAAAGTTGATGGGGGCGTGTCAGAGGTGTGGCGAAGGCGGAACTGGGGCGTGGTTATCTGCCGAACAAAGATGGGCGCATTTCACCGATAATGGGAAAAAAGTATGCGTTTTTAGCTAGAATTTAGGACACTTTTCCTGGACCCTGTTTTTTCACGAATAAGGCCCCAAAAAGTGCCCTAAATGACCAGATGACCACTGGAGGGAATCGGGGATGACCTCCCCTGACTCCCCCAGTGGTCACTAACCCCCTCCCACCACAAAAAAATGATGTTTCACAACTTTTATTTTCACCCTCAAATGTCATACCCAGCTCCCTGGCAGCAGTATGCAGGTCACTGGAGGAGTTGTTAGGGGGTGCAGTGGACTTCAGGCAGGTGGACCCAGGCCCATCCCCCTACCTGTTACAATTGTGCTGCTTAATGCTTATTAGTCGTCCAACCCCCCCAAACCCACTGTACCCACATGTAGGTGCCCCCCTTCACCCCTTAGGGCTATAGTAATGTGTAGACTTGTGGGCAGTGGGTTTTGAGGGGGATTTGGGGGGCTCAACACACAAGGGAAGGGTGCTATGCACCTGGGAGCTCTTTTACCTGTTTTTTTGTTTTTGTAAAAGTGCCCCCTAGGGTGCCCGGTTGATGTCCTGGCATGTGAGGGGGACCAGTGCACTATGAATCCTAGGCCCCTCCCACGAATAAATGTCTCGGATTTATTCGTTTTTGAGCTGGGCGCTTTCATTTTCCATTATCGCTGAAAAACAAAAACGCCCAGCTCACACATTGTTGAATAAAACATGGGCGTCTATTTTTTCCCAAAATACGGTTCGGTCCACCCCTTCACGGACCCGTTCTCGGAGATAAACGCCCATGGAGATAGGCGTTTTCGTTCAATTATGCCCCTCCATGTGATCCAGAGATGTGCGAGGAAACTCTGGATATTTTAAACAATGTATATTATGTTTAAAATATCCAAAGTTTCCTCACACATCTCTGGATCTCATGGTCCATTTCCTACTCCCTGTCTTTTCCTGTTATACTTTGTGGGATCTCAGCGTTCCTCTGCCTAAGCAGATCTTCATGGCCCAATTGAGTATGCTAACCTTGTTTTTTTCATGTCCTCCTATAATATGTATTGTTGAACTGCTGGCATCTTTAACTCGCTGTCTATTAAAATATCCTCCTTCTAATGGAATTCATTTTAAATGGGTACTAGGCTATTATTTTCTCTTCAAGCAGTAAAAGCTTGGAATAGTCTACTGCTGAGAATAAAACAGCAAACTTGTTATATTTCTTTCCATAGGCATCTTAAGGCTTTCTTATTTCATAAATATTATCACTCATCACATTATCAGGATCTGTGCAGATTGTGTTTATATTATTTTTGACTGTAGAATTCCCGGTATCTAATAGGTTTCTTTTGTGTAACTCTCTTGGACTGACTGTGGGAATGGGTAGGCTATAAATGCCTTAGATTAGATTAGATTAGATTAAAGAGACAAACCTGCCAAATTGCAGCTTCCCAAGACTCATGGTTGAGCTAACTTTCTATGCTTCTGCATATCATTGCAACTTGATATTATGGCAAAAAGTATGCTACTACCTCAACATCTGATGTGCGTCAACCAAGCTGGCTGACCCTGGAGAGCTGTCTGATGGCACTCAAGGATCCTAGATGCATAATTTGCTCTTTACGTGTTCATCTAATTCTCAAATATGCATTAGAAGCCCTAACATATTTGAACAAATTGTTGAACACTACAACTCTTGCATCTGTTTATTTTCCTTCGTGGCACAATCAGTTATTTCAAATTAAGAAGCATAAACTCCAGTGGCAAACTTGGATGTTCAAAGGAATTTGCAGTGATGGGGAGGTGCTGCAGGATGGTCATCTGAAGTCCTTCCTTCAGTTAAGAGACAAAGATGAACATAAGAACATAAGAGTAGCCATACTGGGTCAGACCAATGGTCCATCTAGCCCAGTATCCTGTTTTCCAAACAGTGGCCAAGCCAGGTCACAAGTACCTGGCAGAAACCCAAATTGTGGCAACACTCTATACTACAAATCCCAGGGCAAGCAGTTGCTTCCCATGTCTGTCTTTATTCTTGGAGTAAATATCTTGCAAGTATGAAGGAAGTGCCTGATATCAGTGGGCTTAGTAGAGTAGTACTTGCTAATGGTCATGTGGCCTTATTTTTGTGTACAATACTTACAAGAACCAATCTGGATAATAAGGCTCTTGTTCTTCATGGTGTCTGGGTGAAAGATTTGAATTTACACTTATCTTCTTCTCAGTGGTGTGAATTTTAGATCATGATTATGGGCTGCTCTAGATCTGCTAGCTTAACACAGTCCCTTTTCTTTCTGCTCCATCAGGCAATGTGGACACTGGTTCAAGTGTGTTGTATTACGGCTTCCCATTCTAACAGATACTGGTCATGCAAGTTAGGAGTGAGTACATTGGACCATTTACTTACTCACTGTGGAAACAAACAGTGAATCTAGTCAAGGGAGCGATCAAAAATACGAATGCTCCTTCCAGTTCCAATTTTACCCAATTATAATCAGATTATCCGGTGTTTCAATCTTTCTTTGATCTTTTCATTACACTGCCTTGCAGTGTTTTATCCACTCTTACCCTAGGTGAGATAATATTTAATCACCTCTCTGGCCTCATGTGCAACTTTCTTTAAATTAGTCCCCTTATTTTCTAACTCCTCTTACTCTCTTACCTATCTATATGTTTCATCTTTGCTTGTACCCTACGCTGTCTATTAAAATGTTTCATTACGTATTATGTTGATATGGTAATGACAAATTTGTCTCTTTAATCTAATCTAAGGCATTTATGCCATACTTTGCATTATTTGAATATTTTTACTGCTGTGATTGTCTATTGCTTATATTTGATTTATTCTTACTCTACACCGCCTCGAAGGGCCCTTTTACTAAGTGACAGTAAGCCTTACTGCACGCTAATTCAGAACTACCACCGGGCTACTGCAGGTAGTTCCCACTCCTAGCACACGTCATTTCCAGTGATACAAAAGTATGTCCTTCTTTTGTAGTGCCTGAATGTAACCGGCGGTAATCAGGCAGTGCCGTGTGCTGCCTGGTTGCCGTCGGGTTGGCACGTGAGCTCTTACTCCTATCTTAATAGGTGGCAGAAACGGATCCCTCCCTCCCCAAATGGTCACACAGTAAGTGTTTCACTTACCACATGGTCACTCTTTTCTTCAGAAAAAGACAGCCTTTTACCCGCTGCAGTAAAAGGGGGTCTCAGCATGCATCAAAAACATGCACTGATGCTAGCGCGAGCCCCCCATTTACCGCAGCTTAGTAAAAGGACCCCTGAGTGAATTCTTTCAAAAAGATGGTTAATAAATCCTAATAAATAAATAAATGTGTAGTAACATAACTGGAAGGATTTCACGCACCGTAATGAGCATTTTTGGTGGAACTCAGCCTGTCTATTATATAAATATGGAGCCCGTTACTGTGGAGAAATTAGAACAACACGACAGTTTTATTCAGTCTAGTTCCATCCTTAGAGACTCTTTAGCATCTTAGTTTGAGATGTTAATGCAACCTTTTTTATGCTTGCTAACAATATATTAACTTTCTGAGATGTACAATTCTCTTAGTTGTGTTGTTAAACATAATGTGGTCTGCCATTTGGAGGCTCAGATCATTAGTGGAGGAGTAGCATAGTGGTTAGAGCACTGGTCTTGTAATCCAGAGGTGATTAGTTCAAATCCCACTGCTGGTCCTTGTGATCTTGGGCAAGTCACTTAACCCTCCATTGCCTCAGGTACAAACTTAGATTGTGAGCCCTCCTGGGACAGAGAAATATCCACCATACCTGAATGTAACTCACCTTGAGCTACCACTGAAAAAGGTGTGAGCAAAATCTAAATTAAAAACAGAAGAGTAGGGTATACAATGGCATTTCCAACCCACAACCAAAGAGATGTGAAGTCCAGCATAGTAGAAAGTTTGTGATAAATATACCATATATAAAATAATGAGTGGAGTGGAACAGGTGGATGTGAAGCATCTGTTTACACTTTCCAAAAATACTAGGGGGCATGCAATGAAACTACAGTGTAGTAAATTTAAAACAAATAGGTGAAAACTTTTCTTCACCCAACACATAATTAAACTCTGGAATTCGTTGCCGGAGAACATAGTGAAGGCGGTTAGCTTGGCAGAGTTTAAAAAGGGGTTGGACGGTTTCCTAAAGGACAAGTTCATAGACTGCTACTAAATGGACTTGAGAAAAATCCACAATTTTGGGAATAACATGTATAAAATGTTTGTACGTTTGGGTAGCTTGCCAGGTGCCCTTGACCTGGATTGGCCACTGTCGTGGACAGGATGCTGGGCTCAATGGATCTTTGGTCTTTTCCCAGTATGTCATTACTTATGTACTTATGGTGTCCTCATTCCTCCACCTTCAATGGTTTCATTAGCTAAGCAACACAAATGTATCCACTCTCCGCCCATGCCACACCCCCTCCCAAAAATATGTGTTTAAAAATGTTTAGCATGTGCAAACAGGTAAAATACTGCAAAACATTTTGACACATTTCTGCAGTAGCATTTTCTGGTGCTAAACACACATGAAGACCTTATCACCCTTTAGTAAAAGGGCTCCTTAGTAAGTAGCAAGAGGATTACATTCTTCGACAATTGTATTATGTGCTAAGGTTATTCTGCAGACACTGTTCATTTCAGGGGCAGTGGTAAGCTCCATACTGTGTAATCCCTGCAAACCACAATAAAGCCTAATTTATATTTTTAAAAAAGTGCCGTTCCTGTGCTTCCTTCTGGTTTAGCCTGCAAAAGAAAGGTGAAAAGCAAAGCCTTGGCCGCATAAAGTCTCATCTAAGTTTATATTAGGTGAACTGTAAAAAGAGGCCTGGACACCCACAGTGGGAACAGTTCATGCCTTCTCACTCTGATGCCCTTTTGTCAGTGACATGAAGGTACAGGAAAAAAAAAAAAGCCCTACTGAACTTTGGGACTATTATTTACAGCCATTGTTCTGTAAATGACAAGTCTTAGAGGAAAAAAAAAAGAAAACCATTAGCCTTAACATTGTAAGTTGTGTAAAAGCATTCCTTCCATTCAATGTGGGTGGTCTGTGGTGCAGGTACTAAGGCTTCTAGCATACAACTGCACAAAAGGAGATGAGTAATGCGTACAAATGCAAAAGCATTCTAATTACATTTCTGTTTTTACGCCATGACTGTATGAGTGATTAATCCCTCCATTTTTTCTCTTATCGTGCATGCTTGCATTTCTCTGATATACTGTAGCACAAAAAGAAATGTGAATCCATAAAATGGCTTATTTATTGGGATTTTATTAACCATCTTTATGAAGAGATTCCCCAAGGCAGTGTTCCAGCAAATATATAGCCTGACATAGACAGCTTTCATTGTGTTAAAAGTGTTAATCATAATAAAATGACCAAATGTAAGTATAAAATACAGCCAAAGAGGTAAACACGGAGATAGGCAGAGTTAAATCCTATTAAGAGCAATGTCACGATAAGAGTGTCAGATGTGGTGTACGGACATTTCATTACATGACACTTGTTCTTCATGCAACAGTTCATCATGTAAAAAAAAGGTATGAACCTGCCCTTGCAGTTAAAAGGGAGGAATCAACTTGATTGCAGTGTATTAAATTATTTCTCCGAGGACAAGCAGGCTGCTTGTTCTCACTGATGGGTGACGTCCACGGCAGCCCCTCCAATCGGAAACTTCTCTAGCAAAGTCCTTTGTTAGTCCTCGCGCGCCCGCGCGCACCGCGCATGCGCGGCCGTCTTCCCGCCCGAAACCGGCTCGAGCCGGCCAGTCTTCTTTTGTCCGCACTCGGTACAGTCGTGTTTCGCCGTGTCGAGCCCCGGAAAGTCGACCTCGCGCGTCCAAATTTATTTTGACGTGTTCTTTTTCTTCGGAAAAGTCTTTAAAAGTGTCGGGAAGTGCTCCGGAAACCCCCCCCCCGGGTTTCGGGCCAACCCCTTCCCGTACTTCCAGCTTTTTGCCCCGATAAGTTTTCTTTCGTCGTCGGGGTAGGCCTCTTTTCGGCCTCGGTCGAGATTTTCTCCCTAAAAAAATTTTTTGGTGCTCTTTTTCCGACATTTCGGATTTTGATTTCGCCGGCGTGATTTTTCCGCCCATGACATCGAAGCCTTCCAGCGGCTTCAAGAAGTGCACCTAGTGCGCCCGGGTAATCTCGCTCACTGATAGACACTCGTCGTGTCTTCAGTGTCTGGGGGCCGAGCACCGCCCTCAGAACTGTAGTCTGTGTTCCCTGCTTCAAAGGCGGACTCAGGTAGCGAGATTAGCCCAGTGGAACGTGTTGTTCTCGGGCTCTTCGTCGGCATCGGCACCGGGATCTTCGAGTGCATCGACGTCGTCAGCGTCCAGACCATCTTCCTCGGCCGCCACTGCATCGAGTGCATCGAGGCATCGGGCCTCTGCATCGGCGCCAAGGTATCGGGCGACTGCATCGACGTCGGTGGTACCGGGACCTCGTCTGCTGATGTCGTCGGACGGTGGTGCATCGTCAGGAGTGCAGGTGAGGGCTGTCCATTCCCCTGCTGGTGGCGGTGAGCCTTCGGGTGGGTCTCCTCCTACCTTGAGGGCTCCTGCGGTACAGCCCCCCCGAGACCGACCTCCTTCAGCCTCGGCCCCGAGGAAGCGACGGCTGGATTCTACGTCCTCCTCGTCGGTGCCGGGGAGCTCCGGTGACATGCTTCGGAAGAAGTCGAAGAAGCATCGACACCGGTCGCCTCCCCGCATCGGCACCGAGAGCTCTGGGTCGCCGAGGGAGTCGGCACCCAGCAGGCATCGGCACCGAGAGGACCGCTCACCCTCTGTTCAGGAGGTGTCGATGCGCTCCACTCTGGACAGCCCGGAACAGCCTCCTCGCCCGGAACAGGTTCTGACGTCGACGCCTGCATCGACCTCTTTGCCTTTCTCTGCAGCCGCTCTGAACGAGAGCCTCCGGGCCGTTCTCCCAGAGATTCTGGGAGAGCTGTTGCGCCCTACCCCTCCGGTACCGGCGGTGCTTGCGCCTCCGGTACCGTCGAGCGTGGCACCGGCTGGCCCATCGCCCGGGGTGAGGTCCCCGACGTTGGTACCGCGTGCGGTGCCGACTGCGGCCACCTCCCAGGAGGGCTCCCCGACTACGTCGGCGGAGGGAGCTTCGCCGATGCGGGCGAGGGAGTCTACCTCTCGACGCCCCCATCGTGGACGTGGCTCCACGGAGTTGAGCCGGGCGAGGTTGCAGACACAGGTTCGTGAACTTGTGTCTGACACCGAGGGTGAGGCCTCGTGGGAGGAAGAGGAAGACCCCAGATATTTCTCGGACGAGGAGTCTGAGGGTCTTCCTTCTGATCCTACTCCCTCTCCTGAAAGGCAGCTTTCTCCTCCTGAGAGTCTGTCTTTCGCTTCCTTTGTCCGGGAGATGTCTATGGCCATCCCCTTCCCGGTGGTTGTGGAGGACGAGCCCAGGGCTGAAATGTTTGAGCTCCTGGACTATCCTTCTCCACCTAAGGAAGCGTCCACTGTTCCCTTGCACCATGTCCTAAAAAAGACATTGCTTGCGAACTGGACCAAGCCACTAAGTAATCCCCACATTCCCAAGAAGATCGAGTCCCAGTACCGGATCCATGGGGACCCAGAGCTGATGCGCACCCAGTTGCCTCATGACTCTGGAGTTGTGGATTTGGCCCTAAAGAAGGCTAAGAGTTCTAGGGAGCATGCTTCGGCGCCCCCGGGCAAAGACCCTAGAACCTTAGACTCCTTTGGGAGGAAGGCCTACCATTCTTCTATGCTCGTGGCCAAAATTCAGTCGTACCAGCTCTACACGAGCATACATATGCGGAACAATGTGCGGCAGTTGGCGGGCTTGGTTGATGCTCTTCCCCCTGAGCAGGCCAAGCTTTTTCAGGAGGTGGTCAGGCAGCTGAAGGCGTGCAGAAAATTCCTGGCCAGAGAGGTGTATGACACCTTTGATGTTGCGTCCAGGGCCGCTGCTCAAGGTGTGGTGATGCGCAGGCTCTCATGGCTGCGTGCCGCCGACCTGGAGAATAGACTCCAGCAGCGGATTGCGGACTCGCCTTGCCGTGCGGATAACATTTTTGGAGAGAAGGTCGAACAGGTGGTAGAGCATCTCCACCAGCGGGACACCGCATTCGACAAGTTCTCCCGCCGGCAGCCTTCAGCATCTACCTCTACAGGTAGAAGATTTTTGGGGGGAAGGAAGACTGTTCCCTATGCTTCTGGTAAGCGTAGGTACAATCCTCCTTCTCGACAGCCTGCGGCCCAGGCTAAGCCCCAGCGCGCTCGCTCTCGTCAGCAGCGTGCGCCTCAGCAAGGCCCCGCGGCTCCCCAGCAAAAGCAAGGGGCGAGCTTTTGACTGGCTCCAGCAGAGCATAGCCGACATCCAAGTGTCAGTGCCGGGCGACCTGCCAGTCGGGGGGAGGTTGAAAGCTTTTCACCAAAGGTGGCCTCTCATAACCTCCGACCAGTGGGTTCTTCAAATAGTCCGGCAAGGATACACCCTCAATTTGGCCTCAAAACCTCCAAATTGTCCACCGGGAGCTCAGTCTTACAGCTTCCAGCACAGGCAGGTACTTGCAGAGGAACTCTCCGCCCTTCTCAGCGCCAATGCGGTCGAGCCCGTGCCATCCGGGCAAGAAGGGCTGGGATTCTATTCCAGGTACTTCCTTGTGGAAAAGAAAACAGGGGGGATGCGTCCCATCCTAGACCTAAGGGCCCTGAACAAATATCTCGTAAAAGAAAAGTTCAGGATGCTTTCCCTGGGCACCCTTCTCCCCATGATTCAGCAAAACGATTGGCTATGCTCTCTGGACTTGAAGGATGCCTATACACACATCCCGATACTGCCAGCTCACAGACAGTATCTGCGATTTCAGTTGGGCACACGCCACTTCCAGTACTGTGTGCTACCCTTTGGGCTCGCCTCTGCGCCCAGGGTGTTCACAAAGTGCCTAGCTGTGGTAGCAGCGGCACTTCGCAGGCTGGGGGTGCACGTGTTCCCATATCTCGACGATTGGCTGGTGAAGAACACATCCGAGGCAGGAGCCCTGCAGTCCATGCAGATGACTATTCGCCTCCTGGAGCTACTGGGGTTTGTGATAAATTACCCAAAGTCCCATCTTCTCCCAGTGCAGAAACTCGAATTCATAGGAGCTCTGCTGGATTCTCGGACGGCTCGCGCCTACCTCCCAGAGACGAGAGCCAACAACTTGTTGTCCCTCGTCTCGCGGGTGCGAGCGTCTCAGCAGATCACAGTTCGGCAGATGTTGAGATTGCTGGGCCACATGGCCTCCACAGTTCATGTGACTCCCATGGCCCGCCTTCACATGAGATCTGCTCAATGGACCCTAGCCTCCCAGTGGTATCAGGCTGCTGGGGGTCTAGAAGACGTGATCCACCTGTCCACGAGTTTTCTCGAATCCCTGTATTGGTGGACAATCTGGTCCAATTTGACTCTGGGACTTCCTTTCCAAATCCCTCAGCCACAAAAAGTGCTGACAACGGATGCGTCTCTCCTGGGGTGGGGAGCTCATGTCGATGGGCTTCACACCCAAGGAAGTTGGTCCCTCCAGGAACGCGATCTGCAGATCAATCTTCTGGAGTTGCGAGCGATCTGGAACGCTCTGAAGGCTTTCAGAGATCGGCTGTCCCACCAAATTATCCAAATTCAGACAGACAACCAGGTTGCCATGTATTACGTCAACAAGCAGGGGGGCACCGGATCTCGCCCCCTGTGTCAGGAAGCCGTCAGCATGTGGCTCTGGGCTCGCCGTCACGGCATGGTGCTCCAAGCCACATACCTGGCAGGCGTAAACAACAGTCTGGCCGACAGGTTGAGCAGGATTATGCAACCTCACGAGTGGTCGCTCAATTCTCGCGTGGTGCGACAGATCTTCCAGGTGTGGGGCACCCCCTTGGTGGATCTCTTCGCAACTCGAGTGAACCACAAAGTCCCTCAGTTCTGTTCCAGGCTTCAGGCCCACGGCAGACTGGCATCGGATGCCTTCCTCCTGCACTGGGGGGAGGGTCTGCTGTATGCTTATCCTCCCATACCTCTGGTGGGGAAGACTTTGTTGAAACTCAAGCAAGACCGAGGCACCATGATTCTGATTGCTCCCTTTTGGCCGCGTCAGATCTGGTTCCCTCTTCTTCTGGAGTTGTCCTCCGAAGAACCGTGGAGATTGGAGTGTTTTCCGACCCTCATCACTCAGGACGAAGGGGCACTTCTGCATCCCAACCTCCAGTCTCTGGCTCTCACGACCTGGATGTTGAGGGCGTAGACTTTGCCTCTTTGGGTCTGTCAGAGGGTGTCTCCCGCGTCTTGCTTGCTTCCAGGAAAGATTCCACTAAGAGGAGTTATTTCTTCCAATGGAGGAGGTTTGCCGTCTGGTGTGACAGTAAGGCCCTAGATCCTCGTTCTTGTCCTACACAGACCCTACTTGAATACCTTCTGCACTTGTCTGAGTCTGGTCTCAAGACCAACTCGGTAAGGGTTCACCTTAGTGTGATCAGTGCATACCATTACCGTGTGGAAGGTAAGCCGATCTCGGGACAGCCTTTAGTTGTTCGCTTCATGAGAGGTTTGCTTTTGTCAAAGCCCCCTGTCCAGCCTCCTACAGTGTCATGGGATCTCAATGTCGTTCTCACCCAGCTGATGAAACCTCCTTTTGAGCCACTGAATTCCTGCCATCTGAAGTACTTGACTTGGAAGGTCATTTTCTTGGTGGCAGTTACTTCAGCTCGTAGGGTCAGTGAGCTTCAGGCCCTGGTAGCCCAGGCCCCTTACACCAAATTTCATCATAACAGAGTAGTCCTCCGCACTCACCCTAAGTTCCTGCCAAAGGTTGTGTCGGAGTTCCATCTGAACCAGTCAATTGTCTTGCCAACATTCTTTCCCCGTCCTCATTCCTGCCCTGCTGAACGTCAGCTGCACACATTGGACTGCAAAAGAGCATTGGCCTTCTATCTGGAGCGGACACAGCCCCACAGACAGTCCGCCCAATTGTTTGTTTCTTTTGATCCCAATAGGAGGGGAGTGGCTGTAGGGAAACGCACCATTTCCAATTGGCTAGCAGATTGCATTTCCTTCACTTACGCCCAGGCGGGGCTGGCTCTTGAGGGTCATGTCACGGCTCATAATGTTAGAGCCATGGCTGCGTCGGTAGCCCACTTGAAGTCAGCCTCTATTGAAGAAATTTGCAAAGCTGCGACGTGGTCATCTGTCCACACATTCACATCTCATTACTGCCTGCAGCAGGATACCCGACGCGACAGTCGGTTCGGGCAGTCAGTTCTTCAGAACCTGTTTGGGCTTTAGGATCCAACTCCACCCCCCGAGGGCCCTGTTTGTTCTGTTCCAGGCTGCACTCTCAGTTAGTTGGTAAATTTTTTAGGTCAATCTCAGTTATGTCCTCGCCGTTGCGAGGCCCAATTGACCATGGTTGTTGTTTTGAGTGAGCCTGGGGGCTAGGGATACCCCATCAGTGAGAACAAGCAGCCTGCTTGTCCTCGGAGAAAGCGAATGCTACATACCTGTAGAAGGTATTCTCCGAGGACAGCAGGCTGATTGTTCTCACAAACCCGCCCGCCTCCCCTTTGGAGTTGTGTCTTCCCTTGAAGTGTATTGTCTTGCTACATACTGGACTGGCCGGCTCGAGCCGGTTTCGGGCGGGAAGACGGCCGCGCATGCGCGGTGTGCGCGGGCGCGCGAGGACTAGCAAAGGACTTTGCTAGAGAAGTTTCCGATTGGAGGGGCTGCCGTGGACGTCACCCATCAGTGAGAACAATCAGCCTGCTGTCCTCGGAGAATACCTTCTACAGGTATGTAGCATTCGCTTTCTAGTCAGTCCGTTGCTTTGAATTATTGAATGGAGCGACTGGGAGCGCATTCAAAAAGTGCCTGGAGCTAATTTGTTCAATAAATTTTGCCCCTAAGGAAGGAACGAAACAGGGGTCTACGTAGGGCAGTTTTTATGAGCTCCATCGTAAAAGATAAGAGTTCCTATGTCTGTTTGATGTCAGTGACTTTTATTCATTTGAGTTTTGATTTTGTGGTATGCTCTGTGCGTGTTTGCTCCTTTCATGAACTTTTTTCATTCATTATTTTTTGAAGCTGCAAATTGTGGAGGAATCGCTTTGTTCACTCAAACACTGTTGAGAGTTTAATTTAATTTAATTTAACTTGTGCACACACAGGGGAGGCACATGGATCTTGAAGAACAAAATGTGAATAGCTGATTGCTGTTGGCTTTAATCATTGAGGTTTACTCTAGAGCTTTGGTTTGTGTCTATAAACTGACCCCCCTCCCGATATTCAGCCGGTGACAATCAGCATTTTTAAAAATTCCACCAGCTAAATTAGACCCCAATATTAAGTGCCAGACCAGGCACCAGCACTGAATATTGGGAGCTAAATGTGGGCGAGCTAGGCGCCAGAGCATATGCGGGCCTGGGCAATATTCAGCTGGGTCCACATAAGAGAGTGGGCCGGGACCTGCATAGCTTTTTAAAAACAATTGAGCCCTTTCCCTCCCCCAGCTATCCCACAGACAGCAAGAAATCGCCCCTTCCTCCCTCCCAGAATGCCCTCCCTGTCCTACATCCCCAGCTGTTCAAGTAGGCCTTCCCCCCCCCCCCCGGCCTACCTCTATCCTTGATGGTCCAGCGGGGGTTATTGGGGACAGGAGTGCAGCTCCGTCGCTCTTGCCCCATGTGGCTCCATTTCAAAATGGCTGCCATGAGAGGTTTCAATAGTCAGAGCTAACTGGTTAACTTTTTAGTGGTTAAAGATTGGACAGCTATTTATGCAGTCCTATTGAACTGCTTAACTTATCCAGTTAGGCACTGAATATCAGCAGCGCCTAACCAGATAAGTCATGCAATATAGCTGGTTATATGCTAGGTGCTAACCAGCAATATTCAGTGGAGATAATTGGTTATCTCCCATTGAATATTAGCGGTTAGGTGTCTGGCCGGTTAAATAGTTTTGAATATCGGGGGAGGGAAGGGGGTATGCACTTACTGTGCCCCTGTGTGTAGGGTTACCATATGGCTCCAGAAAAAGGACACATTGATCCAGTCCGGGTTTCGCTTCCATTGAAAGCAATGGAAGTAAAACCCAGACTGGCTCAATCTGTCCTCCTTTTTCTGGAGCCATATGGTAACCCTACCTGTGTGCATATATTACCTTATACCCAACCTTAAAAAGAAACACCTACTTATATTTACACCTGCTACAAAGCAGCAGTAGATGTATGTGTGTGCATTTTAACTGTGAGGTTATTTTATAAAGACATCTAAATGCTTATGGTGCTTGTTTTACAATTGCTGTTTATGTGCCTATCATGAGAAGATGAGGCGGTTCTTCAATGGGCTGTCACAAGGGTACCATCAACCTGTTAGTCCTTCAGAGCACCCTGGTGTTCTTTTTATGCATTCCTTCCTCTTACACTTTTTTTTAAAATCACCTCAGGTTTTGATGCTGTCTGATGGTCTTTTATTGTTTTGTCTCCTCAGGTCCTCACCATGTTGCTTCCGCCTTCCCCCCTCCAATACTGCCAACACCCGTGAATCACTTGTACCTGGAGAAAGTTTATTTATTTATTTATTGTATTTGTACCCCACATTTTCCCAACTTTTTGCAGACTCAATGTGGCTTACAGAGTATGGAAATGAGAACATCATTACATGATATAAGAAGACAGTCGATCATAAGCGGAGGTGAAAGAGGAATTTAGGTAGAAGGTGTTAGATAAGGTCGTGTAAGAGGTGTTTTGGTGTACTTGGGTGGTTTAAGGAATGATTTGTTTCATTGAGGGTGACTTTTGTAGGCTTTGTTGAAGAGATGTGTTTTCAAAGCTTTGCGAAAGCTGGTTAGGTTGGTCATGGTTTTTAGGGCCTTGGGTAGTGCGTTCCAAAACTGTGTACTTTTGTACGCAAAGGTAGTAGCATAAGCCTGTTTGTATTTCATTCCTTTACAGCTTGGAAAGTTCAGGTTGAGGATTTTGCGGGCTGATCTTTTGGCATTCCTGGGCGGTAAGTCCACTAAGTTTAGTATATAGAGTGGGGCATCTGCGTGAATGATTTTGTGTACAGTCGTGCAGATCTTGAACTCAATTCGTTCCTTGAGCGGGAGCCAGTGCAGTTTCTCTCTGAGGGGTTTCGCACTTTCGTATTTAGGTGTTCCAAAAATGAGTCTGGCTGCAGTGTTCTGGGCTGTTTGGAGTTTTTTGATGGTCTGTTCTTTGTAGCCTGCGTATAGAGCGTTACAGTAGTCCAAGTGGCTTAATACCAATGACTGTACTAGGATGCGGAAGATGTTTCTTGGGAAAAAAGGTTTTATTCTTTTGAGTTTCCACATCGATTGGAACATTTTTTTCGTCGTGTTCTTTGCGTGGGTGTCAAGAGTGAGTTTTCGATCAATAGTGACTCCAAGGATTTTCAGATTTTCTGAGATAGGAAGTGTGCAGTAGGGTGTGGTTATTGTGGGGTATTTGTTTATATTGTATTGGGAGGTGAGAACTAGACACTGAGTTTTTTCTGCGTTGAGTTTTAGCTTGAATGAGTCCGCCCAAGAGTGCATGGTCTGGAAACTCTGGTTGATCTCATTGGTTATTTCGTTTGTCACTTTTGAACGGGATATGGATCGTAACGTCATCGGCGTATATGTAAGGGTTAAGGTTTTGATTGGCTAGGAGTTTGGCTAATGGTATCATCATTAGGTTGAAGATAGTTGGTGAATAACTTGTACCTGGAGAAAGTTGTGGATTTTCTTCAGTTCATGCATTTATGGCAACCATTATGGGTTTCTCCTGTCTTTTTACTAAAGGAACACTTCACTGCAGGTGGATCTTCCACCCTTCCACCATGTTATTCCCCCAACTCTGCCAATCCCCACTGGGTCCTCTCTTTTTTTCTGGTAAGTCATGACTCTCATTTCCCATTCAAACCCCACCCCTGCTGTCTGGTACATGGTCAAGCAACCCCTAATGCTCTTTCCCTTGTTTTTTTCTCCACAGCCCCCCTAGCACAATTGGCCTGCTGCCTCCCCAACATCCCAAAGTCCGCCAACTTCCATTTTGCTCTAGCTGGGCATGGTAAATTGTGGCCCCCAATTTCCTAAACATAGATCACCTCCCTGTTAACACATACTGAAGCCAAACACTCCTGATTCGCCTTTCCTGTTTTATCTACAAAGGTCTCCAAGATTCTACCTTGCTTCTTCCCCACCCCCATTCTCATCCTCCTCAACCCAACTGTACCATGTGATTACCTGCTAATGATGAACTGTCATGATTTTGACTTTTCATCACCTTTGAGCAGAGGTTTTCTGTGTATATTCATTGTGCTTTATGTGATGTGTACTATTTTAAATGTAAATATCTTTGCTCAATTTTCCTTGCGTATAATTTGAGTTTATTTAGGGGCCCTTTTACTAAGCAACGTAGGCGCCTATGCGCACCCAACGCATGTCAATTTGGAATTACCACCCTGATACTGCATGGCCCGGACGGTAATTTCATTTTTTACGTGCATCCACTACGCGCACTGGAAAATATTTTTATTTTCTGGCGTGCGGGTGGTAATTGGCATTTGAATGCGCATTGACCTTTACTGCTTGGTTAATGCGTGAGACCTTACCGCTAAGTGAATGGGTGGCGGTAAGGTCTCAGACCCAAAATGGATGTGCGCCAATTTTCATTTTGCTGCACGTCCATTTCCCCCCCCCCCCCCCCCCCCCCCACAAAAAAGGCACTTTTTACAGATGGGCTGAAAAATGGATCTGCACGCATCCAAAACACGTGTCTACACAAGCGCAGGCCACTTTTCAGCGCACCTTAGTAAAAGGACCCCTTAGCTTTCTATGCATGACGAAGCATAGGGTGATGAAAATTCTGTTCTGCATTTTCTGTCACGTTATGAGATAATCATGGTGATGAAGTATCACGTGACAGCTCAGTGATGACATGATGAACTGTCGCATCATGAAATGTCACCAAAAAATTAAAACAGAATGCCACAGAAATATGATGAATGTCAGCAGAATACAAACGATAACCATAATAAGCAAATGGAAAAATATTCGTACATATGATATTCACAATGTCAGCACAACACAAATGAAAACACTTTAAAAGGCAACACATTACAATCTTTGACTGCTCTTGATTCTGCATATTCCCATTAGTGCTTTGGGACCAAACTGATGTTTTATTCTGGGATATCACGATATTATATTTTAAAAATTTGTGGTTTTAATTAGCCTTTTTATTCTTTCCAAACCAACAAAGTTGAACAGAATTACACTAAAAGGGTCAAGAATGTCCGTCTAGGGGCAAAATAACTCTCAAAAACAATAATGGAGTGGGGTGAAATGTGGCATGTCGGAAAAAACCAGTAAAAAGACATGAGTTTCAAAATGTGCCAAATGGGACCAGGGGTTCCAGAGAAATTAACTCCTGAAAAAATAACCCAATGCTTTTCTGAGTTCTAGCTTCTGTAGTATAGAAACTTAGAGTGAAATGTAGTATTTATAGAACAATACAAGGTAGTATTAATGGTGGAATTCCCTACTCTTCCAAACCCCTACATTGCCCCTACCACTCAAAAATGATTCCCCCTCACACCTGCACCCACAGCCTAAAACGTACCCACTTACAGCTTCCCTACCAGCCTGCATACTGCCCCCTCCACCAAAACACTATTCCCTACAACTGCCCCATCATCCTGCAAACTGCCCCACAACAAAAACTGCTCCCAAGAACTGCCCCAAGAACAACCCCACAAACTGCCCCATTCCCCAAATATGCACTCTGAACCTGCCCCACTACCCTGCATACTGTCCTGTCCCCCCCCCCCCCACAAAAACTACCAAGCACTGTCATACCCCCTGCAAATTACCCTTCCTAAAACTATCCCCAATACAACTACCATACCACTCCACAAACTGCCCAATCCCCAAAAACTGACCCCTGCGACCACTCGTATCCAAAACTAACCCCTGCAACTGCCACACCACCTGCTTACTGCCCCCCTCAACTGCCACGCTACTTCCAAACTGCCCCACTCCCTAAAACTACCCACCTGCAACCTAAACACATGGGGGGAATTCTATCAATGTAGGTTTTTGGTAGGTTTTGGGGGGGTTCCCCATACAATATAAGGGGGTAATGGTGAGATGTGTACTTGGGACCTTTTATGTGAAATCCACTGCAGTTCCCCTAGGGTGCACTGCTGCTCTGTTAGGATGTCTGTGTGACCAGTCTACTATGATTGCTGACTCCTCCTACATCCCATTAGCTTGATTTTGCATGTTTTTCCCTTGGACATTTTTTTTTTAATGGTCACAAAAGAAAAATGCACTGAGTACAAAGGGCTAGCTTCTATATATGGCACCTGAAAATTCTGTAAAGTACAGCTACATTTTATAGAATAAGCTTAAATTTCTGTGCAGTATATAGAATTACGCTGAGCGCCTCTTTACACGACCAAATGTAGTTGTGGTTATTTACGCCATTGTTTTACTTGGCACAAATCCTGATGCACAAAGCAGGTATTTTCTATAACAACGCACATAGATTTTAGAAACGCCCACACCCTGCCCATGGCCACGCCCCCTTTTCAACTATGCGATTTAGAATTTATGTGTATCATGTTACAGAATACGCTTAGTGACTTGTGCACGTAAATCTTAATGAACTGCCAATTAACAGTGCTGAAAAGCTAGTTAACCAATTAAGTTGCATGTATTATTATAGAATACGCTTTGATATCTACATGAAAATTAAGACACCATATATAGAATCCTGGGGAAAATGTCTACAAAATTTCTAGGAAATGGCCATTTTTGAAACAAAAAGATAGTGGTTTTTGAATCAGAAAAATGTCTACGTTCACCACTTGATTTTTGGACATTTTCAGCAAAATGTTCAGAGTTGGATTTAGACGTCCTATCGAAAATGCCCCATTTACTATACTATAAATTAAGCTTGTAAGTGTGGGCGTTGTCCATGTGAATGCTCACCTGCAAAGTCTGTACTATCAAAGATATTACATTGTTACAGAACAGTGCGCAGCAGGATTTCTGGTATTTATATATTTATAAACATATCTGCACACTTACGCATGTATATGCTGTCATTTCGGTCATTTTCACATGCATATGGCACCTTCTTTATAGAATTATCCCCTTAAAGTGGAGCAGGATTTAGGACAGACCCCGAAGTTTTAAGGATGGTGGTGGTATTTAACTGCTATCTATATAATTTATCTCTACAAGACATAGAAACAGTAGGGATAAGTTTATACAGATACTTTATTTGTATAAAGTTATACTGGTATTTTCAGGGTGCAGCCTTGAATGCATAGCTTGAATGAAAATCTACATAATGATCAGTGCGTTTTTTCTAGTGAAAAAGGTGCCGGTACTCAAATACCAGGCCACCTTTCAGGGGTGGGGTGATCACTGAGAGATCCACCCCTCAATAGCCAGGCCCCCTGCAACCAGTCACAGAATCTATGACAAGGCAGAATTGGTGTGTAGAGCCTGAACTCTTTCATTAAAACTTGGGGACCATGGGTCAATTTTAGCAGACAATGGAAAAGGTGCCGCTACTCAGTACCCCCAAGTACCCCCTAAAAAAAAGCCCTGATAATGATACAGGGATAAATCAACCATGTATTTGTATGCGTTTCTGGACCACTGAATATGTTTTAAATCTGTTACTAATGAGAACATGGACCTGAATAGGGATTGTTTGGCCACACCTTGAGGGCTACTTTTTAAAGACAAAGTGGATCCACATCACTCCAAACAAATCTGTGAGGTATGACACAGGGGTCGACTGTGCAGAGCTGAGCGGGAGCCTCTCTTCATCCAGGAACAGCTGTGTGCCTGTCTTGGAGCACAGGTTAGCCAGGCGCCTACGCCTCTTGTCTCTGCTGGCTGAGTGTGTGTGTAACCTGGGCCTATCCTGGGTTAGGGGGTGGGGCTCGAGAGACTGTTCTTCACTTAGCTCCAGGTCCCGTCAACCAGTGGCGTAGCCACAGGTGGGCCTGGGTGGGCTAAGGCCTATTCACTTAGGGCTCAGACCCACCCAACAGTAGCACACGTTTAATGGTAGCTGATGGGGATCCCAAGCTCCACCAGCTGAAGACTTTCCCCTGATGGTAACAAAAACGCTACTCTCCACGATACCAGCACCTATGCATGCTCAGTTTTCAGCGCATGCACAGCTGATATTTTTTTGGGTGCTGGGGGGGGGGGGGGGGGGGAGAACACTTGGTGCCCACCCACTTCTTGCCTAGGCCCACCCAAAATCTGCGACTGGCTATGCCACTGCCATCAACTCATCCGTTCAGGACCTACATGACACTCAGAGATTTAAAAATAGCTGCAACATTTATTGACCTGGATAATTGATGATATTCACTGCATTGATCTTTATACGGTCCAGGTTTAACTCATAATTGCTTTTCAAAATGATCACAAGCAATAGTCTTTCTGGGTTAACACATGTGCAAAACCCTTATGCATTTCCTGTGGCCTAACTGAATCCCAGAGCAGATTTCACTCTCCCGATGTACTTCAATACCATCTGGGCTAGACTCCGTATAACTGTCTTCTCCCTTTCGGCTGCCACCCCAAAGGTCTCAAATCATTACTACTGCCTCCCGCGCTAAATATTTTGATACACTTTTTTGTTATTAGTCAACTTGACTAGTGCAACACACCAGGGACATAGCCAGACCTCGATGAGAGGGGGGCCAGAGCCCAAGGTGGGGGGGCATATTTTGACCTGCCACCCTCCTGCTGCCACCTCTGACCCCCCCGCCGCTTCTGCCTCCCCGCTGCCACCACTTCTGACTCCCTGCTGCCGCTGTTGCTCCCCTCCCCCGCACTGCCGCTGCTCCCCCTCCCCCGCCGCCTCCCCCCCATGGACGAGCATGCTCAGTTTCATTAAAATGAGCGTGCACTGTGCTGAAAAACAGAACAGGGCGCCAGCAATGTAAGACCAGCACAGGACAGACGTCTTAGCTGGCGGGGGTTGGGGAGCCCCGCCAGCCAAACCGTGGGCCCCAGAGTAAGTTTGAGGGGGCCCAGGCCCCTGTGGCCCCCCGTAGCTACACCACTGCAACACACTATATCAAGGTCTGACCCCAAAATAAATATGTTGCCTACAACTCATACAAAACACTGCCATTAAATTAATTACTAGTTCCAAAATATTTGATCATATCACGCCACTTGTCAAAGCTGCACATTGGCTACATTTTCCTCATCATATTATCTATAAAATACTACTCTTAGCGCACAAGGTTATCACATCTGGTGAGCCATAATATCTTTTCTGCCTATTAATCCCTTATACCTCATCACATGCATTACCCAACACCATTTGGTGGTATCCTCATTCAGGGACATTCATCAAGAACACACACGAGCTGTTAAATTGGAACAGACTACCACAACATCTGCACGAACAAACGATACTACAAAAGTTCAAAGTAGACCTAAAAGCTTTCCTTTTCCAAGATGCCTATATGTGAGAAGCCCCCTCCAAGGGGTGGACCTGGATCGCAGCAACTCCCCCCCCTTTTGTGCTTCCCCAGCTTTCCTATCAATATTGTAGTTCCACCCCCACCCCCCATTCCTTTTGTTTCTGTCCAATCCACATCACCTCCTTCTTTCCAAATCTTTTTCTATATTTTAGAATGTAAGCCGCCTAGGTGTATTGATGATGGGCGGGGTAGTAAACCCCAAAGAAACTTAAACTTGAAAAAGAGGGAAAGAAAGCTGCTGCTGCTGCCACTGAACTTAAGAAGGCAGAGTTAGACATCGCCTTGAAGCTGCTCCAGCAAGAAAAAGAAGCATCCACCATGCAAACGGAAGCCACGGCCCTGGAAAACGGTATAAGGCAGGATGGTGAGGAGAATTGGCTCAGCCACATTATCGACAAAAATTCTGCCCAGTGAACAGCAGAATATGTGAAGGCTTATACCCTGGCTCACAAAAGCGCACAGTCACAGTTTGACTCAGAAGAGTCATCAGATTCTGAGCAAACATGTCCCTCCACACCAGAGTCTCACTTGCCTGAAAGAAGCAAGCCTAAGGTAAAGCTCACCATGGAGGTGAATCACCACCAGAGTGATCCATACGCTCACATGCAAACAGATGCACTAGCACTGGCTTTCGCTCCAGGAAAGTACACCAAGGGAAACACTTCATTTCAACCATAGACTCTGGCGCTGCTCAAGAACTGGGCTCAGACAAAAGTTGAGCAGTTATGCCCAGCAAAACAACTTGTGATTAAGCAAGAGTCACCTGACCAGCCAAACTTCAGCCTGACTTCAGACCAATCCCAGCACACAGCCAGTCACAGGTATCTGCAGCTGATGCACTAGAAACTTCAGAAAGAGAAGATTTAGCAACATATATGGCTCACAAAAAATGGTGAACATGGGGCTTTACCAGTTCAGTGACTGCCCAGAAAAGTATAAAGGGTAGAAATCTAACTTTAAGGATGCTATGGCAATTAAGAAGCTCACTCCCATGCAAGAGATGAACCTGATGATAAAGTGGCTGGGAAATGAGTCAGCCAATTGTGTAAAGAGATTACCAGATGCATATTTGCAAGATTCCTCAAGAGGTTTGAAAGAAGTGTGGGAGAGACTTGACCAGTGTTATGGCAGCCCAGAAGCTATCCAACAGACACTGATGAAAAGAATAAGGAGCTACCCAAAGGTGACAAATAAAGATAATAACAAGTTGCAAGAGTTGGGAGACCTCCTCCAGGAATTGGAAGCACTCAAGGCTGATCTGAACCTTCCTGGCTTGTATTACTGGGACATAGCCTATGGCATAAATGAGATTATATCCAAGCTGCCTTATAACATAAGAGAAAAATGGTCACCAGTAGGCGCCAAGTATAAAGAGGACCACCAAGCGAGGCTTCCTCCTTTCACAGTCTTTGTGAAGTTCATTCAAAATTTGGCAAAGAGGAGAAATGACCCCAGCTTCATGTCAGGGAGCTGGGTATGACATTTGAGGCTGGCATACAGGCTGGCAAAAAAGGTTTTTATTTTTATTTTTTTAGTGTGGGAGGGGGTTGGTGACCACTGGGGGATGTCATCCCCCATTCCCTCCGGTGGTCATCTGGTCAGTTGGGGCACCTTTTTGAGGCTTGGTCGTGAAAATAAAAGGACCAAGTAAACCCGGCGAAATACTGCTTAACGCCACTTTTTTTCCCATTATCCATGAAAGCCGGCCATCTGGTAGCCATGCCCATGCCCGCCCATGTCCCGCCGCCGACACGCCCCCTTGAACTTTCGCCGGTGGGGCCACAGGAAAGTGGCAATGGTGTCAAAAAAGCCGCTTTCGATTATACAGATTTCACCGCTTTTGAGAGATCACCGGCCATCTCCCAATTTATGTCGGAAGATCGCTGGCGACCAATTTCAAAAATAAGCCTGATAGTAACATAGTAGATGACGGCAGAAAAAGACCTGCACGTTCCATCCAGTCTACCCAACGATAAACTCAAATGTGCTACTTTTTGTGTATACCTTACCTTGATTTGTATCTGCCATTTTCAAGGCACAGACCATAGAAGTCTGCCCAGCACTAGCCCCACCTCCCAACCATCAGCCCTGCCACCCAATCTTGGCTAAGCTTCTGAGGATCCCTTCCTTCTGAACAGGATTCCTTTAAGTTTATCCCACACATGTTTGAATTTCGTTACCGTTTTCATCTCCACCACCTCCCACGGGAGGGCATTCCAAGTATCCGCCACTTTCTCTGTGAAAAAATACTTCCTGACATTTTTCTTGAGTCTGCCCCCCTTCAATCTCATTTCATGTCCTCTAGTTCTACTGCCTTCCCATCTCCCGAAAAGGTTCGTTTGCGGATCAATACCTTTCAAATATTTGAACGTCTGTATCATATCACCCCTGTTTCTCCTTTCCTCCAGGGTATACATGTTCAGGTCAGCAAGTCTCTCCTCATATGTCTTGGAACGCAAATCCCATACCATTCTCGTAGCTTTTCTTTGCACCGCTTCAATTCTTTTTACATCCTTAGCAAGATACGGCCTCCAAAACTGAACACAATACTCCAGGTAGGGCCTCACCAACGACTTATACAGGGGCATTAAAACCTCTTATCTTCTGCTGGTCACACCTCTCTCTAAACAGCCTAGCAACCTTCTAGCTACGGCCACCGCCTTGTCACACTGTTTCATCGCCTTCAGATCCTCAGATACTATCACTCCAAGATCCCTCTTCCCGTCCGTACATATCAGACTCTCACCGCCTAACACATACGTCTCCCGTGGGTTTCTACTCCCTAAGTGCATCACATTGCATTTCTTTGCATTGAATTTTAATTGCCAAACCTTAGACCATTCTTCTAGCTTCCGCAGATCCTTTTTCATGTTTTCCACTCCCTCCCGGGTGTCCACTCTGTTACAAACTCTGGGCAAGTCACTTAACCCTCTATTGCCCCTGGTACAAAAAAATAAGTACCTGAATATGTAAACCGCTTTGAATGTAGTGCCACAGAAATGCGGTATATCAAGTCCCAATTCCCATTCCCATTAATTGTGGTAATATGGAATAGGAGGACCCATTGAGATGAGGTAGTGCACAGGTTCACACCATCTCTTGGATTTGCATATATTCCACATAACAACATCATTGTTAGTCTTACAGGTGACACATGCATCTGACAAAACATTGTGACAGCCCTCCTCAGCCCTCTCTCCCTTTCACTCTTCACAGTGCTCAAGAAACCTGTGTAGTGGCCTTAGAACCTTGACATCAAAGCAGCCATAGTAATGGAGATGAAAACACAGGACACCCATATAAACTTGAAAGATAAAACTTTTATATTAAATAAAAATCTATTTTCTGTCATCTGACCTCTTGTGGCCTGGGAGGAGTTAAAATACCTTTTCTCCTTGCAGAGAAACAGCCTAGCAAGCAGTACAGAGTCAGTATAGCTGAAATTTGGTTGTCTCCATCTAGAAGCCATTTTTGCAAACGTCCCCACACGCATGACATCATGATGTCTTTATGCGCTGTCATCAAACTGGCACTGATTGTTTTCTATACAGTGCACAGAAATTCTGGTGATTCTATATATATGTTGCAGAAAAATTAGGCATATTCTCTAAATGGCCTTTGTTCTGTAATTTCAGTTGGTATCTAGCTTGGCACAGCTGTACTCTGCCATATATCTGAGATCAGGTTTTTCTGAGTTCATAATCTCATCAAACCAAAGATGTGCACTTATTTAGGAGAGCAATGTATTTCAGTAAATATTCTCATTATAAGGCAATTGTATTCTGATTGCTGTTTTACAACCAGACAAATCCTAGTTGATTGTCTATTAATAAGTCTATTTTCACTGCATATGACTAAGGGGTGGATATTGTTTATAGTTATGAGCTGTCATGCCAATAATTACAGAAATGCTTGTGTGCAGCAAAATTTAAAAAGAAATATATACATAGGAGAAGCAAATGAAACAGGAGATTGATGAGATGCTAGCCCTAGGTGTTAAAAAGAAGTCTTATAGTCCATGGGGTTCTCTTGTAGGTCTTATCCTTAAGAAGGTTGGCATAACCCACTTCTGTGTGGATTACAATCCAATCTCCTTCTCTCTTACCTATCCTGTCCTTGTCTACCTTCCGTATTCTAATTCATATATTCTTGGGCACTGTTACCACTGTGTTTTTCACAGTTCATTATATTCTTTTCACATGTCCTTTATAATGCTTTTTCACTATGTAAGTAGTTATGATCATCATAGTTGATAATACTCTTCCTACATATTCTTGTTACGCTTTCCTTTCTACTATGTAAGATGCTTTCTTTTACTATGTAAGCCGCACTGAACCTGTATGTGGGGACGTGCGGGGCACAAATGTAATAATAATTATATATATATATATATATATATATATATATATACTCTAAATGGCACAGACTTTTAGGCAGACTACATGACACACAAAAACATGACATGGAAAAATGATGCTAAGCGTGATTCTATGAAGGCCACACAGCCTTTATAAAATCACACTTAGCATGCTTTTAGTCGGTGCTGATTTTACAGGCACAAGATATAGAATACGGGCCTTTATGTTTTAGCTGCTCAAGAGCACTGTAGGAGTGGAAAGCCAAGCTTTAAGTGCATACGCAGAACATCAACACTTACCAGCAGACCGTATTGCACATGTGCTAGGCACTTTCAAAATCAGTAACCGGCAGATATAAACATGCACAGTATTTAATGGCGACTTTTTTTTGCATCAGGGCCTTAGTTTACACCTGAGACAATGGAGAGTTAAGTGACTTGCTCACAAGGAGTATCATTGGGATTCAATCACTGCTCTCTCTCTCTGGTTCACAGTCTGCTGCTACTCTGTGATAGAGCTTCATACCCATAGGAGCACTCGGAAGGATTGTCTATTACATGCTCATTTCTATTTTCCACCTCTCTCATGAAATCTGTTACCATGTTCCTATGCTGGGCCAGGCTTTTCTTTTTCTGTGTTAGTTTTAGTCAAGACTGGCTAGTACTTTTCTGATCTCAGCTGGTAGTGCTTATAACTGAACTGTAATTGTGGTATATGGAGGCTGCTATCAGACTCTGGAGGCATCAAGCATGGCTTTGTCTACATCAAAGCACAGTCTGCTAAGGTCAGAGATGTATTTCCCTTCTTCCATTTCATAATTCTCTCTTGCCCTTTGAATCAGTTTATAAATTCTTTTGGGCTTAACTTGCTCTGCGGTTAAATCATCCTTTAAATCTGTTTGTATATACGTTTAAACATGTTCCTTGTTTAAACCATTCTCCGCAACATTGGAATTCTGCCATCGTATGTTTATTTGTTTTTATATATTGTATAAGTAGTCAGCCCTTGAAGTAGGAGAGTTGAATGTGCAGGCAGGGATATTTATTTATTGGGATTTATTAACCGCCTTTATGAAGAGATTCACCCAAGGCGGTGTACAGCAGGTACAGTTTAACATAAAACAATTTTTGTTAACAGCATAACAATAGTAAAATAACCAAGAATAAACATAAATACAATAAATGAGGTAAACTTGAAAAAAGTCGATTGAAACCTAATAATAGAACTTCCGTGGAACAGTATCGAAAATATACACATTTAACAGCACTAGAATTCACATACCAGAGATATAATACAATGTTAGCATAATATTAATGATACACCTAATAAGTATGCATTAGAACATTCAACTAACATAGATATGATGCTAAAGATTTTCTACAATAGGGCTTACCAAATAGCTGAGGGACCAAAGTGCAGATATATAGATGGGGTCAAGATGGTTTCCCATCTTTATGTCAGAGACTCTTTCTGATCATTCTTTCAGTAAACTGCAGACACTGAGGGTCTGATATTCAGCCGTGGCGGGCAATGCTTTTGCTGTCCGCTGCCAGTGTTAAACCTGGATATTCAATGCAAAGCCGTTTCTGGCAAGTGGCGTTGAATATCCAAGGGCTTTTTAACTGCTAAAAAGTTAACTGGTTAAGCCAACATTCAGCGCTAACCGGTTAAATTTTTAGCAGTTCAAAACAGGCCTGCTATTTATATGGCCTATTTTTAACCACTGAAAAGAGCTAGTTAAGCACTGAATATCTGTGCCTAACTGGCAATCAGGCTTATTTTCGAAAGTGATCACCGGCCATTTCCCGACATAAATCGGGAGATGGCCGTGATCTCTCAAAAGCGGCGAAATCGGTATAATGGAAAGGGCTTTTTCGACAGCATCGCCGCTTTCCCGTTGCCTCGCTGGTGAAAGTTCAAGGGGGCGTGTCAGCGGTGTAGCGAAGGCGGGACATGGGTGGGCATGGGCGTGGCTACCAGATGGCCTGCTTTCGCGAGTAATGGAAAAAAAAGCGGTGTTAAGCACTATTTCACCGGGTTTACTTGGTCCTTTAATTTTCACGACCAAGCCTCAAAAAGGTGCCCCAATTGACAAGATGACCACCGGAGGGAATGGGGGATGACCTCCCCGTAGTCCCCCAGTGGTTACCAACCCCCTCCCACACTAAAAAAAAATAAAAATAAAACACTTTTTTGCCAGCCTCTATGCCAGCCTGAAATGTCATAACCAGCTCCCTGACAGCAGTATGCAGGTCCCTGGAGCAGTTTTTAATGGGTGCAGTGCACTCCAGGAAGGCAGACCCAGGTCCATCCCCCCCCTACCTGTTACATTTGTGGTGCTAAGTGTTGAGCCCTCTAAACCCCCCCCCCCCCAAAACCCACTGTACCCACATGTAGGTGCCCCCCTTCACCCATAAGGGCTATGGTAATGGTGTAGAGTTGCGGGGAGTGGGTTTGGGGGGATTTGGGGGGCTCAGCACCCAAGGTAAGGGAGCTATGCACCTGGGAGCTATTTGTGTATTTTTTAAACATTTTTAGAAGTGCCCACTAGGGTGCCCGGTTGGTGTCCTGGCATGTCAGGGGGACCAGTGCACTACAAATGCTGGCTCTTCCCACGACCAAATGCCTTGGATTTTGCCGGTTTGAGATGGCCGGCATTTTTCTCCATTATCGCTGAAAAACAAAACCGGCGATCTCAAACCTGGTGAACTCTGGCTGGGCTAAACCGTATTATCGAAAAAAAAGATGGCCGGCCATTTTTTCGATAATACGGTTCCGGCCAGCTGTTGAGCCGCCGCCAAAATAGATCGCCAGCGATCTATTTCGCCGGCGACGTTCGATTATGCCCCTCCACATTACTATGTTCCCAAATCCCACAATATCTCACATGGTTACCATTGTGGAGTTTATATTCCCACCACCAAACGTTTCTCAGCATTCACCATAACCCCATGGTCCAGTGAGCTGGATGCAGCAGCAGCAACAGCAGAGGATGTCGACATTATGCTGCTAGAGGCAGATGAGGAGGATATTGGAGACATAGGCATGGAGGCATGGGAGCAAGAGGCTGATCGAGAGCAGGAGCCACCACCAGAGGAGGAAGAGCTGTATGAAGATGATGAGGAAGTTCTTGGCCACCTTGAGTAAGAACAAGAAGGAAAAGAAGGAGAGAATGTTAGAGTATAGGGAAGAGATAATTGAGCAGCAGGTCCTGCTCAGGGAAGAGGTCACTGGCATGCGGGAGGAGCTCGGGGGCATCCATCAAGAGCAGGCTGGGGCATGGCAAGAGACAGCAGCAATGGGGGAGGGGGAATCACAGAGTCACTCTTTATGTTCATTTGAATCACTTATTTGACTGTACTGCACAATGGGGGTGGGCAGAAGAGGGGAGGAGGGAATGGTGGTGGGAAATTGACAGCTATGTGCTCATCACCAGTGGCGTAGCTGCGTGGGGCCACGGGGGCCTGGGCCCCCGTAGATTTGTCCCTGGACCCCTGCTGATGACCCTCTCGACCCCCCCCTCCCGCTGCCAACCCTCCCCCACCGCCGCTGTCGGCTACCTTTGCTGGCGGGGGACCCCAACACCCTCCAGCCGAGGTCCTCTTCTTCCGGCGCAAGGCTTCGTTCTGTTTCTGTGAGTCTGACGTCTACACGTACAAAATGCAGGACGTCAGACTCCCAGAAACAGAACGAAGCCTTGCAGATCAGCCAGCGAGGTCCTCTTCTTCCAGCGCAAGGCTTCGTTCTGTTTCTGTGAGTCTGACATCCTGCATGTTGTGCGTGCAGGATGTCAGACTCACAGAAACAGAACGAAGCCTTGCGCCGGAAGAAGAGGACCTCGGCTGGCGGGGGTTGGGGTCCCCCGCCAGCAAAGGTTGTCGATGGCAGTGGCGGGGGAGGGTTGGGCGGGAGGGGGGGTCGAGAGGGTTGTCGGCGGGGGGGTCAAAGTTGGTGGCGGCGGCGGTGGGGGGGGGGGGCAGCGGCACTGGGGGGGGGGACTAAAATGTGCCTCCTCACCTCGGGCTCTGGACCCCCCTCCCGCTGAAGTCTGGCTACGCCCCTGGTTTAACCAATCAGAATAGTGTTTGCTGATCAGCTGTTTGTTATAAACTTGGGGCAAAAGATGCCGCCCCCATCTCTCCTGATGTTGAAAGGGAGATCGCACAGAACATTTGTGAATTGCCACTGTTGAAGACAGATGAAGATATATTGATAATGTTAATTCTTTGGACATATATTTATTATGTATATTGTTTTTCAGTGGACCTCTACCCTGAAGAAGTGATCGAAACCTGGCCATGTTGGCAGAGGCTCCAGTTTTTTTAAGCTAAGCGGCTTTTGATACTTTCTACTTAAGACCGATATTTTCAATATAAGATTACAATATATTAAAATAAGTTAAACATTTGAATCAATGACGATTACACAGTACAGCATAAGAAGTGTGTTGGGATGCAGTATCTACTACTAGTACTACTACTTATTATTATTATTTCTATAGTGCTACTAGACATAAGCTCGAACATGAAGAGACAGTCCCTGCTCGACAGAGCTTACAATCTAATTAGGACAGACAAACAGGACAAACAAGAGATAAGGGAATATTAAAGTGAGGATGATAAAATAAGGGTTCTAGACAAGTGAATAAGGGTTAGGAGTTAAAAGCAGCATCAAAAAGGTGGGCTTTTAGCTTAGATTGTACTATGACATCTAAAGATCCCTCTAAAGATTTATAAATTCTTTAAAAAATAACAAAAGCATAAAGCTATAGAGAGTTATGTTCTGAGAAATATGTTCAGGAGAACAGTGACAAGCAATGTGACTTAATTGCTGGGATATTTTCATGGAACATGCACTAATGTTGCCATTAATGCCTGGCCATTTAACAAAATAAGTGCATGTGCACTTTCCAACATCTGTTTTGTAGGAAGGGCTCATGCACTAATCCTGCACTAACCAGTTAGCACGCAGTAACGTAGCTGCGCTAACTGAGTAGCACAGGAATGCCCACTCTCCATCCCCCAGACACGTCCCCTCCAATAAAAATGTAAAAATATGTTTGAGTGTGCTGTTCATGAACTGCCAATTTAGAACTTAGCGCAGGACGCCTTAGCATGTCCCACGGTAAGCCATTTTAATTTACGGTAGGCATACCGACTATCTGCTAAGCACTAACCGGCAATATTCAGCAGGAGATAGACGGCTGTCTCCCACTTAATATCGTTGGAAAGCCAGTTAAATAATACCGTTTAACCAGCTAGGAGCTATTCCTGACCAGTTAAATGGTTTTACATATCAGCTGGAAAGTGTTTTGAGGGTCCCTGAAAGAGAATGGTATCGGGATTGGTTCAGGATCGACTCAGATTATACAGATTCCACAAGATACTCTGGTTCAGGAGGAAGCCAGTTGGGAAACAGAATACATTCTTTTGGAAACTGGACACAGGGAATATCTAATGGGAGGAGGAGAAATTTACCATGAATGTCATTCCTGATTTATTAGATTAAAAGGTTAGGGACAAAGGCAATCTGGATTAAATAATACAAGTGCATGCCACAGGATGGCAATATAACATAAATGCATAGAGGAATTTAAGGCAGAATACTCTACCTCCCTCCAAAATAGTGCCATCCTATCACTGGTTTGATCTTCCCTGTTATTTCAATAGTTTTTGTACCCTCGTATCACAGAGTTATATCAGTTATTTTCAGCTCCTGTGGAGGAATAGTAGCATATAAAAGTCTTTCTGCTCAGATTCTCTCTTTCTGAGTTGTTTTCAGTCAAAACTAGAGTAGAAATTTAGGGACACTTTTCCTAAGCTGTGTTAAGCACTAACACATGCCTAACACAGCAAAAGATGGAATTTGTTTAACATTATTACATATATGCAGATGACATCACCTTGCCTATTCCTGTAAAATGTAAAACTTATTTCATTATGTGCTGTTCAAACCTGGGGTCCTGTTTACTAAGCCGCATTGTAGGCGCGTTAACATGTTTAGCATGCGTTAACCATGTATGCGCCTACAATATCCCTATAGGCGCCTACATGGTTACTGCACACGCTAATTGTAGGCGCTTTAAAAATGCTAATGCATTAGTAAACAGGGCCCCTGGTGTTGAAATAGAGGCCCAAAAGTATCATCTTAAACTAGATGCAGACAAGACTAAAATGATTTGGCTAGGTACTGTGACACCACCTCTTCTAAATAGCATTCTCCCTTTAAAGAACGTACAGTTGGAAAATGAATTACCACTTAAGGTACTTGGGGTTTTACTCAATCCTATGCTAAACGTTGACAGTCATATTAATGCTTTCAGCAAGAAGATCTTTTGGAAATTGCAAAGCTTATGAAGGATAAAGAAACATCTCTCTTTTAACCTACTTAGTTTCGCAATACATGCTCTTATAATCTGCCAATTAGATTATTGCAACCTGCTTTATATGGGCTGTTCAGGTAGATTGCGGAAATGATTACAGACATTACAAAACACCTCAGCCAGACTGATTTATCATGTGAGCAACGGGATAGAGTAACCCCTCTGCATTGATTACCAATAGAAGCACACATATTGTTTAAACTATACATGTTAGTATTTATTTATTTATTTATTTAGATTTTGCTCACACCTTTTTCGGTACTAGCTCAAGGTGAGTTACATTCAGGTACACTGGATATTTCTTATTTAATGTTATTTATGGTCTGATGCCTTTGTCACGTATGCCTTTCTTCTTTCTGGTAGAAATCTTTGTTCCAATAATCAGTTAATAATTTTCCTTCAGTTTGATCATGTTAAGTATAAACTTGTTGTCTACCAACAAAACTCAAAGTTCTATGGGTAGGCAGTTTATTTATTCTTTCCCCTCCTCTTTAGCTGTTATATTACAAGGTTTGTAAGTATAAACATGTTCACATTTCTTATCAATCTGAAAATTTGGAATCCTTTGCCGAGAATGATTAGATTGGAGACAAATTATGGGCATTTTAGGAAAAAACTAAAAACCTATCTGGTTAGGTAATTAAATTTTAATTCTGTTACTTCCCAGATTTTAATTTTACTGGTTTTTCTTATCGTAATCCACATTGAACTTGTTGGTAAATGCAGAATATAGATGTAACTGTAAAGTGACAATGTAATTTGGGGGAGAAGTATTGTATGATAATATTTATATTTAAAAAAAGAGGTTAAACAGCATCTTCAGAATCATACAGTAACAACTCAGGTATTCAGGCTTTGAAGTATTGAGCTGCATCAATTAGGATTCATTGTCAAGATAAAAATTGTATTATAATTCTTCAGATAATAGTGTGGAAAGCAAGCCATAGAATAGATTAAAGTAATAAAAAATGGAAGACTGCATTGCTGGTGTTATATGGAAAGGGCATTTTTGGTACTGAGAAAAAGGATCTTCATTAATGAAGGAAGATTTTAGAACTGTTGCTCAAGCGGTCTTGCTTCCACAATTAGATTATTGTAATTAACTTTACTCTTATATTTTGACTAAGCAGTTACAACGTCTACAACTGATACAAAATACAACTATAAGATTAATTAGCGGTACTGGGCGTTTTGAAAGCGTGGCTCTCATTTTTTGAGATTAGCATTGGCTAATGATACATAAATGTATAGATGTTAAGATTCTTTGTCTGATTTTTAAATCAATATGTGGGTTGAATTCTGAGGGCTTAAGTGAGTTGTTATTATTTCCGTCTACCAAAGCAGCAACCAAAAGGCAGGGTAAAGAACCCCCCACGTGTGTAACAGCAGTAAAAACAAAGAAGTAGGGGTGGGCCAAGAAGTGTCTCCAGCCAAAGGTTAATTGAAGTAACTTTATTTGCACCAACTACGTGTGTGACCCGACACGGGACTGTGTTTCCACAGTTATACCGTCTGCCTCAGGGGTCAAATTACTAAAGATTTGATTCAGATCTGTTTTTGAGGCCTCTTTTTCCTTTTATTGGGGCCAGAATGTGGAACAAATTGCCTTTGGAACTGAAGCTTGCGCCAACTTATTTATCTTTTAGGAAAGTGTTAAAAACTTATCTATTTGAAGAATAATTTCATTAGTTAATCTATTTTATGTTAGATTGTTACTTCTTCCTTATTACTGGAGTTTCTTCTTATGAATGTAGAGGAGTGTGGTAGCCGTGTTAGTCCACTCTTAAGGTTATCAATAGAAATCAAACAAAATAAAACATGGAAAAGAAAATAAGATGATACATTTTTTATTGGACGTAACTTAATACATTTCTTGATTAGCTTTCGAAGGTTGCCCTTCTTCGTCAGATCGGACATTTGCTTATTTCCGATCTGACGAAGAAGGGCAACCTTCGAAAGCTAATCAAGAAATGTATTAAGTTATGTCCAATAAAAAAAGGTATCATCTTATTTTCTTTTCCATGTTTTATTTTGTTTGATTTCTATTGATATTCTTATGAATGTGAACTGCTTTGAATCCTTGTTGGAACAGTAGCAGTCTAGGAAACTCCGATAATGTAGTATAGTTTATGGTCCGTACCTACAATTTTTCAGGCACTGTGTAGAACCCAGAAAACTTTCACAGCGTGTGGAGAATTAGACATGCATCCTTACCTCTCTTCATACTTGCTCCCCTCTTCACCCCCCTTCTCAGCCCGAGATGTTCTCACAACAAGTTTCAGGCAAGAGGAATGTGTGTCTGGCTGCACCACACCCTAGGATGGTTTGACAGCTATTACTACCCTGTGACAGGCAAGTTACAAAAAGCTGTGCTTTTGCACAGAATCTGGAGGATTAAGGAAGGGCCCCTGAAACTCATCGAATCCATTCATATAGTCATGAGAAGAAAAAGGCAGCATGGCTGGGGAGCTTCAGCATGTAGTTGAAGGATTAGTCATGCTATTGTTTGCTCTCAAAGTAACATACAAAGGGAAAGTTAGCTTTCCGGGAAAGTCAAGTTTTTAACACAGGTAATGCTCTCATCTAACTAGGTGACTTCTTTGTTCCGTGGAATGAAAAATGTACATATGGGCTTTTTTTTTCTTTTTAACAAACTAGATGTGTTTTGTAGTGTTATACATTGTGACTATGTTGCCTTTAATCATATCAACAATAGCTGAACTTTATGATAAACACAACAGGTAGATTTCTCTGAAGGATTCCTAAAAGCCTGTTCTACGCCTGCCACAGGAGCACAATAGCCATGCACGCTCAAAAGCAAGAAAGGACAACACATAGGACAAGCAGTTTGCCAACCCTAGGCTTTCTTTGCTTTTCTCCTATTATATTTCAGTACTTTGCACTTTTGAAATTCATCTTTTTATTGCTGTTTTCAAAAATAAATCTAGGACGACAAAAAGGAAAAGAAAACAGCTTTATCACTTCAAAAATCCAATTCTGAAATTCCTGGTGAAAAGACAAAAATCTCTTGTGATGCGTCTGGGTTATTGTTCTCAAGTTCTGAAACATCGGAACTCTAGGGGGTCGTTGACTAAGCCACGGTAGCATTTTCAGCTCGCGGTAGAAATCAGCTGACGGTAAACGCCGAGACGCCCATTATATTCCTGTGGGTGTCTCAGTGTTTACTGCCAGCTGATTTCTACCATGAGCTAAAAATGCTACCATGGTTTTGCAAAAGGACCCCTAAATTCTCTGTCAGCAAGTAAGAGTGGGGAAGTGGCCTAGTGGTTAGAGCACCAGTCTTGCAATCAAGAGGTGGCCGGTTCAAATCCCACTGCTGCTCCTTGTGATCTTGGTCAAGTCACTTAATCCTCCATTGCCTCAGGTACAAACTTAGATTGTGAATCCTCCTGGAACAGAAAAATATCCAGTGTACCTGAATGTAATTCACCTTGAGCTACTACTGAAAAAGGTGCAAGTAAAATCTAAATAAATAAGATGAGTTTGTCTTATGAATCCAATGTGCCAAGATAGATGGCTTTTTCAGCGCACAGTAAGAATGAGAAATGTTACTGGGCATGTGCAGGAGTTTTCGCCTCATCTCTTTCCTGCTCTGAGATTTCCTTTCATTCGTGCTACTGCCTGGAGATGTTCAGGTTCTCTCCTCATTATCCAAGCAGCAAGGAAAATTAAGTCAAAATCATGAAAATTGTTTTTAAAAAAATAATTACAAAAAGAGGAACATTAGTAATCAGTGATGTTCCTAGCTCGGCTGTGCTCCCCCTCCCCTCGGTGCATTACCTCCACTCCCCCGGCACATCACTCTTACTTCCTGGGGGTGCAGGGAGCAGTCGCGTGGTGGCTGTCAGCTCCGCCGTTTCCCTGCCCCATAACAGGAAGTAACGTCAGAGGAAGCAGGGAACTGGCAGAGCTGACAGCCATACGGCTGCTCAGTGCACTCCCATGCAGCGTGCACCTGAGGCGGACAACCACCACCGCCCCGCCCTTGGTACGCTACTGTTAGTCATCACCACTTCCAAAAAGGAATCTGATCTTGCTAGTTGTGTCTTCATGTTGCTGGCTTTCAAGCATTACCCCTGCTGATGGCTTATCCTCATGCAAAAATTTATCACTGCCTCAGCATTTTGCATGATGTAAAAAACTTAGCACTGTACAAAAGTGTTAGCATAGACGCAGAGATATGGGACTAAATTCAATAAATGGTGGCTACAAAATCAGCTCCGAAAAAATAGTGCTTAATGCTATTCTCTAAATGGTACTCAAAGCAGGGGCGTATCTGGAATCCGGCGGTAGGGGGGGCCAGAGCCAGAGAGGGGGGGCACATTTTTGCCTCCCCCCCCGCCCCGCCGCCGCCGCCTCTGCCTCTCTCCACCCCCTCCCCGCCGTCAACCCTCCCCCGTTGCTTACTTTTGCTGGCGGGGGGCCCCAACCCCCGCCAGCCGAGGTCCGACCCGCAATCTCCATATTTCGTCTTCCTCCGTGGCCATGTGCTTCAAGGAAGTAACGCTG